>NC_047531.1:15572615-15885115 GCF_012275295.1 Melopsittacus undulatus | reverse complement strand
TGCCCGCCCTCCTCTCCACTCTGCTCCGCGCTGCTCGGAAACCAACCCGTCCCGAGCCACTTGTTCCCTGCGCTCAGAGCAGCCGCACACACATGGGAGCTGGTGGTACAAAATCAGCCCTCCTCTCCCCCCAAGCCCAGGTTTATTCAGAATTAAAGTTGCCCCCCTTCTCTTTTTTTTATCTCCGTCCCCTCTCGCAAGCGGTAAATAAAGCCAATTTGCATGTCTTTGCAGAAAAGTTGCTGCCGTACTAGAATAGAAACCGGGCTTACCTAGTTTGGCAGGGTATGCAAAGTAGGATTGGCTGGATCAATTAGAGAATTATCTATTTATGAAATGTCTAGCTGCAATGAAAAGAGCTGGTACAATTATGAACTGTTGTCTTGACAACTGGGGAGGACTGATTGGATCATTTTATCAGTAGGGTTGCTGATTTCAAAAGCAAGCTGCCGAAAATAGTAAGGGACTTGGGTTTCAGAAAAGGAATTTTTTTCTTTCTTCTTCGTCTTAGCTAGTAGGGAAAAATGTAAAGGGGGTGGGGAGAGGGAAAAGGGTTTCGCCAGGAAAGGTCCGTGATGCAGATTTATTGGCAAAAAGCCAGAGTTGCTATTGTAAATTTCCTCGCTGGTTTCAATGTCAACCCAAGCTCGTATTTGAACCCGGAATCGGGGCAAAAGCATTATCACTCTGTCACTTTGTTGCCAGAAGTGGATTTTTTTTTCTTTTGGTTAATATTTTACTGTTACATCTGACAGGATTTCACATTTTCTGTAGCCCGCCTTTAGTACGTTGAACTGCCAGACAGAGAAATTAATACCCTGAGTGACTGTATTTTAATTAAGCAATTTCATGCAAATTACAAATTTTAGATTGCCAAATAATATATTGCACAAAAATTGTAGGCTGGCTGATCTGATATGCATGGAGTATTACTCTTCCAGGCGCTGTGCATACATGGGAAAATGAACAAAAATGCTAATTTCCAATCTACTATGCAAACGGTAAAAGATGCCTATTTAGATACATATGCTTTCCTTAGGAAGGGTAAACAGTTCTTTAATTTAATATAGCTGACACTTGAAGATGTGTTTTTCTCTTTTACAAAGATAATTTTTGCATTGAACAAGTAAATGAGAATTCAAGTAGAAAACATGTTGTTAATGGCGACTAATAAAAACTAATATCGCATGCAATATAATGATATTAAACCTTGTAACTGGTACATAAAGCAAGATTATTCCTATTGTTGCTCTGTCAATGAACATCAAATATACTCGCATATTAAATATGTACTGTCCGACCAAGGTGGTGTTAACCCTGTGTGTGGCCGGTCGAACGACTGCAAGTAGCTGCAAGGGACAGCAGCGGGAAGCACGGATGGAGCACGATGAGAATCACGGAATTACAGGATGCTTTGGGATGGAGGAGACCTGGACCTTCACGGAGTTCCACCCCCCTGCCATGACCCGAAGGGGCAAACGTCCCTCTCGGCCCGCACAGAAGCGGGCGAGACCCGGGGCAGGTCCCCGCTGGCAGGCAACAACGGGCCACCCGGGTGGAGACCGGCCGCTGCCCCGGGGCCTCCTCAAACAGCCCTGCCCGGGAGCTGAGCGTCCGTCCCGTGCAGCTTCCAGCCCTCTCACCTCTCCCCGGCAAACCCTGACCAAGCCCCACGTTTGGAACGTGGAATGCAGGCAGGGGGCTCAGCTCGCAAAACCACTCTGCAGAAGGGCGAGCAGCACAGGGTACCCCCGCCAGCATGCATCCGCTCTGGGGTCTGTCGCGCTCCCAGAAGGTGACCGGGGGAATACGCAGCCACGGTTCCACAAAACCTAAGATAAAACTTTTGTGCGAGCCCCTGCGTTCCCTCCTGAGCCTGTTTTTTACCGGGGCTGTTCGCCTGGGTAAAGAAATAACCAGGGCTTGCCCCTCGTTTTGCTTTCTGTTCAACGACTTGATTTCCCAGCACCATGAACAAGCATCAGCGTTTCTGTAGGAATCAGCTGAGGCTTCACTGATGTTATACACAATTAACCTGGCTGTAAAATTACCAGTCCTAGGTATAGTATACCTACAGTTCTAGCTGGAAATGAGTGGGTATACTTGCAAGTCCTGAGCATCTTAGCTGCATTCAATGAATAAGTAAACTGAACACAACAGGGCTAAAGTGGAGAGCACTGATCTGAATTTTAACCACACTATAGTTGGTATTTTTCCTTCTTTATACTTTTATTTTGGGATGGGAACAAGTTAATTAGAAAACTAAAAACAAACAAATAAACAAAACACCAATATTTCAAAGTATAGGTAATCTATACCTGAAACTAGTGTATGCTAAATGTCTTTTTTTTTCCTCCCTCTCAGGATGCAAACAGTGTATTCAGGCTTTGTATAAGGGACCAGTCGCTGATTTCACTGGAAACAGAGGATTGGTTGTTGGGGTAATGCATTATTCACTGTTGGCTGTGAATGTTTTACTTTACAAGACTTCTGCTATTGTTGTGGCTAAGTTCTTCCAAGTTTAAATCAGACTTGGATTTAGCTTCTCTGAGATGCTTATTCGTGTTCCATGATAAGAATTATTTATTGTCATGAATTCTCTGAAATTCATCGAAACAGTTTAGACATCTGTGTATCTTTGTGCATAATTTAATACAGAATTTGAGCACAATTTTTAGATGTGATTTCAGTAGAAATTCTCATCTAAAAACCTTATCAGTGTGTCTTTAGTCATTTGCAACAAAGATGTCATTCAGATTGTTGGAAGTAGGCAGAGATCCAGAGGCCCCGACATTAGGAAAGGTTTCTTTCACCTTGCTGACTATGGGTTTAGGATATATGAAGATCATTTGTAAACAGTTGCAGTGAAGCTGCATTGTAATTTCAGCTACACTAACAGTGTTTGTTCCATATTAGGCTGATGTTCTTGAAAGCAGCATTTGTTCCTGAATCATTACACACTCATGCAGAACTTTTGGTCTTTATTTTCCAAGTGCAGTTTTAGTATTGTGATTCATATACTCTCTCTGCTTGTAAAGCAGGGAAAATTAACCGGAGTTTTCTAAGCAGAATTTTCCATTGACATCACTGGAGAGTCTGCTTAAAAACTGATGGTATCATATGGCCAGTGGAAAGTAGGCTATGCATGAAGAGAAATATCTGGATAAACTATAGCGTCTTTCAAAAAACAGTTTTGCTCCAATTAAGTGCTAGTCAAACAGTTCCTTGCAAATAACATAATCAAGTATTTTGGTAATTTTCTTCAGAAAATAGTCAATAGTAAGTTTTTCTGTTTGTTTGGGGGTTTTGATCAATCAAAGTTTAAATTTTGGTCAAACAATATTCTGAGAATTTCCCCACCAGCTGTCAAGCAGTTTGCTGGAATGATTTCTGTTTCATTATTCAACCAGCTCGAAGGTTTTCACTCTTGCAGTATTTGGCAGGGCAAATATTTTCAATACCTGCAACTGACCATTCTATTAACTGTGAAAAATTTAACTTGAACAATAAACAGTGTTCTGCCAAAGAATCACAGCAACTTATTCCAAAGTACATTACTCAATCAAAAATCTTGGGCAACATTCATATGACCTTTGCCTGTTTTCAAAATGTAACATTAATGCTTTTTTTTATTTTCCTTCCAGAATTCTCCATTGAGTAATATGGGTTGGTTTTTAGAAGATAACCCAAGAGTTTCAGGAAAACAGTTACTATACTCAGGATAATGTTATTCAATGAGACTCACCTTGCAACCTTTACACACACAAGCTCTTAACTATTACTTATATAAGGGCAACAAGGACTACTTGTATGTACAAGGGTTGCAGGGTCAGACTCAAAGGCCCCCAATATGGCAAATAATTTAAGAGTAGGAATTACTTTGGTCTTTTGCTGTATAGAGCTGGAGTGCTGAGCTGGGACAGTAACTGGCATGGTGGATGATGTTTCTGGAGTGAAAGGGCTTTGTAGAAGCCCTACATTTTGTTTTCAATACCAAATTAGAAAAATTTTTGCAAAAAGGTGGATATGTGAGAAACAATGAGGTAAAAATGTAATAAAATGTGAACATAGGATAGCAATAAGGACATTACTTCCAGATCTTTCAGGTAGGCTTCTTCAAAATCAGGGAAAGCTAACAAGGCAGCTAAGCTTCCAGTACAGCTCATATATACTGAGACTTCTGTCGTGGTTTAAGCCCAGCTGGCAACACAGAGCCATGTGCTAGCCCTTCCGGGTAACTGCCCCAGTTTATATACTAGGCATGACATGCTGTGGTATGAAATACCTCTTTGGCTAGTTTGGGTCAGGTGTCCTGTCTCTGCTTCTTCCCGACTTCCCCTCCTCCCTGGCAGAGCATGAGACTCACAAAGTCCTTGGTCAGAGTAAACATTACTGAGCAACAATTAAAAACATTGGTGTTATCTGCGTTGTTCCCAGGCTGAAAGTCAAAACCACAGCTCTGCACCAGCTACTAAGAAGGAGAAAAATGACTGCTACTGCTGAACCCAGGACAATTTTTTACAACACAATTTTTGCCATTGACACTAAAGTTTTACACAGAAATTAATTTGTTTGTCAAAACTTTCTGTAAGAAAAGGTCTTAGCGTCAGGGGAGGATTTCGGGACTGAAACAGACAGAGCTTTTCATCATAACACCTTGCTATAAGCAGGGCACTGTCTCATTCACAGGTGCAAACTGAACTTTGATTTATCATATTTGAGATAGGTGCCCTAATCACCATGGATTAGCTTGTGGTGTACTCTCTTTTTTCCCTTTTTAAAAATCAGAAACAACCTGACTTTATTTTCACAGAGACTGAAAAAAGTTTTTTAAAATATAAATGATTCATGCAGAAGAATCCTTTATTTCCTGACAGCCCTTTCTGTATGACTTGGAAATACGGAGGAACTTTCTATTTATACAAAAGATTCTCAAAAGAGCAAGATTTGCCCCCATGAAACTGGCAAAATATTTTACAACTGCTTTCCATTTGAATGACTGAGTTGCTCAAAGTTTAATAAACTCAGATATAGCATTTACCAAATAAAAATAAAAAAGAAAAGACAGGAGCAGTAATTTGTCCTATATTTCAGCAACACAGTTTATACCATTAGGTCAATATTTCCATTCCAAATCTGTTATCCAGGGATGTATAACTTAACCATAAACATTGATTCAGAACTGCAATGAGGCATAGGAGTGTATCAAACTTGAATGCAGCCTTGGATAATTTTAAATGCCAAAAAGGCTAGCAAAAAAGGCAGTTTATTTTAGTACTCAGTTAAAAAAGTTACTCCCTCTGTTTGGACAGATAGCCTACATTGTTGAAGAGTGCACTTGTGGCACCTGAGTAGAAAACCAAATATGAAATAACTTTTTCATCTACTGAAGAGATTCAGATTGACACATATTTACTATGTTAAAAAAGCAAATATTTCTACAGCTGATTTTAGCATAGATTTTGAATAAAATGCAGCTGTGGTGAAAGTTATTGCATCCCTTGATGAGATCAGTGGAGAGACAATCCTGCTCACCGTGCCTTTATATTTGTGTTTAGGAACTAGATAAACAGAATGTAATAGTGTTAGGGCTGTTATTACAAACAACTAGGGAATAAGAAACTCTCAGAAGCATGAGATTATTTTGCTATTGCTGGATGGAGAAAACCCAGTATGCGCCCTGCTAGGTCAAAACATGTCTTTAATCATGCATCGGAACATAGAAAGAAACTTCTTCCTGGAACACTTATCTGGAAACATGGTAAGCAGCACCGGCTATTGCCATTGTTTCCAAAATATAGGACAGAGAGTGGGAGAGCGGCTCAGCCTTAGGAAGTCCAGTAGCATCCTCTTGGCATTAGGAGCTCACTCTTATTACGTTAAGGGCAGAGTTTCTGAGACTCTGGAGAGCTGCCCTGTGTGGTTCCTGCTGAGCATTCCTCCGTTCCACGGAAGGTGAAACTCGATCCCCAAGGATGACAGCATTCCTCCAAGTGGATTACAAAAGCTGCTCTGCTTGCTTAGGCCATGAAATGGCTGGAAGCCTTGAAACGGATGCAAACCAGGGAGTAATAACAGTCTGGCTAAACTTCACATCTAGACTGTCAGGTAGGAGGGGATGCCCTGAAACTCAGGATCAGAAGAAGGAAGAGACAGGGGACAACTGGGTTTTTCCTCCTTTTGGTGCAATGACATATTGCCAGAGGGTGTTATCTTTCTTGAAATCAGCAGAATTGCAGCCATCTGGCTGGAATATTGTAGGGTTTGGGTTTTGTTTTGGCTTTGTTTTTGTTGCTTTTGTTTTTTGGGTTTCTTTTCCACATTTTATGGCCCCTAGCCATTCTGAAGCATCAAACCCATATTCTTCTGTTAGCTATTCATTTCTTATCAAGCTAGGCCAATGCTGGAAATCAGGTTCATGCAGATTTTTCTTCTTCTCTGATATCATCATTCAAGTTCCACTTTGATGAAATGCTAATAACTGAACAGGCCTTCAACCAAAGACGTGCATTTATATGCATTTGGAGACATAATTCATGGAATCGCATGACATTACCCGTACCGCAAAGATGATTCACTGCTATAGGAAATACATACCAGTGTTTAAAAAAGTCTTTCCTAACTTGTTGAGAAGTAACTCCAGGCCCTGAAATTCCTTCTTTGCATCACACGGCACAAAAGGAGGTCTTATATTAATGCTATGACTACAGGTCCAGGTGAGAGAAATAAAAAGAGAGACAGACTGTTAGAAAAAGGGTCTGTCTAATGTATAACACCTGCACAGGCACAAGTCCCACACCTACTAGAGCAGAAGTAGGTGACTGGGAGAGGAGCACATACTTAGGCAGCGCAGACATAAGCTGGGGAAAAATTATCTGTGTGCAGCTAGTCCTATAACAAAGCAAGATACCAATATCAATGTCATTACTTATTAATGCACTATCAGCTCCTCTGTAGATCCCAGGTAATTTTAATGGCACCTATAGGAGGAGTTCACAGAAAGAGCTGTGCAAGTAGAGCCACTGTTCTGAGTCCATCAAAAGTGCTTCTCAGAGATATTATTTATTTTGCTCTCTCAACCTTTTCTCTGCTTTTCCACAGTCAAACTGAAAAAAAAATGATGAAAAGGAGAAATGAAAAAATAAAGAAAGGAGGAAGGAAAGAAGGTAACCACCTGCACTTTTGTCATTGCTGTTGAAAACAGTACTGCTGCAGCTACTGCTCCAAGTCAAGTGAGATGTTATGAGAGCTACAGACTAAAAGCTTGAGTTTCATTATTTCTGTTGTCAAATGAACAGTCATTTCTGTGAAGAGAAGAAAGAAAAAGATGCAGTATTCTTAAAGTGCATTCAGTGAGTTTTAGAAACTTAGTAATCTATTACAATTTTGTAATGCTACCTTATCTTACAGAATTTTAAAGTGCTCGTCTTATTAGCAATATCTTAAGCTTCATCCTTTATGAATGAATGGAATCAGTATCAGATAAAACAAGTTTTCATATGACACTCTGATTTCTTTTCTTAAGTTCAAGTCTTCATTGCTTTTTACTTTTCTAGTTTCTAATAAATTTCAGCAATACTTCCCTCATTTTGGGACTATGACAGTAAAATAATTTCATATTTAATTAAACTATAAAGCTCCCAGTAAATATAATTTAAATAAAGCAATTATTGTTCAAAGGTAATTTTTATGTATTTCTCCTGAAATGGATGTTAGCATATTTATTCTGGCTTTCAGTATGAATCCTTTGCATAAACATAAACCAAACCAATATCTCTTTAAGATTAATTTATGGTATGAATGTTAAGTTGTTGGTTTGGTTTGAATTTAATTTGTACCTTTTTGAAAACCTTTGCTGTAATTAGTTGCCACTTTTTGTCCCAATGAAAGTATCAAAGAACTGATAAGTGAAAAACAGATGAGGAGGTTTGCTATTACACCTTCTCCTCCTCCATATACTGTTCATGTATACTTTCCTAATTAAAATCAGTCCCATATCTTCTCTGTGAGAACACTCCATTCACGCTGAACTGATATTCACTGCACACACCAACAGCCCTTGGCTCAGTTCCCTTCACTGCCCCCTGTGCTACCTGAAAATGAGTGCTATCCTTTTGCATTGCTTCCCATGCCACATACATCACTTCATGAATCCCACTGATCATCCTTTCTGCTTCTTTTGTCAAGACACGCATTTTCCCATCTTTCTTTCACACTTCACAGTACCTTGAGCTTCTCCTTCACTGAAATCACTTCTCTGAAATACCTTGTCACAAACAGAAGATGACATGCTTCTCTCTCACTCTGCCTCCAGCCCCTCCTTGTCCCCTTCAGCTGAGGTCCCTGAAGCAGTGTCTGAGCTGGATGTGGAAGAGCATTTGTTCCCATTCGTTACCAAAATTTGCTCTTAGCCCAGTGGAGTAGGGGTAGGATCTCACTTTGAGACTACAATGCACCTGACTGTCTTTTTCTCTGAGAAGTGGAAGAACCTGATTATCATTATGTCCATTCTGGTCAGCTTTTGTACTGCTCACTTAATAACACTGCTAAAGAAAAGGGAGAGGAAAAGATCTGCCAGGAGAAGCTTGATGTCCATCTTCTATTTTTAGCTGTCTTTGAATGATAAGAGATGAATACTGTCTCATGGCTACACTGGACACTGCAGAACTTCATAGATGCTCTCCATCAGGGAGAAGGAAGGCAATTTCCTTTAATGCTGCATATACTGCCTGTGTTATGTCTATTCTGTAAAAAAAAGAGGACTTTGCCGTGTGATACTGCATAACAGCTTCTGCAATAAAACATAAAAATCTGCAAACTTCCTAAGCCTTGCACACCATTTAGCCATGAGGCTTTTACTGCTACTAATAGGAGTCCTTCAACTAAATCTCTACACCTTTCTGTAATAAGCTACACAAGAAGTAATGTTCTGTAATACCATTCAATCTCTATTTTTATGTCATGCCATAGTCTAATATTCTTCAGTCCATGGCAAATATGCCTCAGAAAATAGCCTGAGATGGGACAGAATAAGATCCATGATCAAATAAGAACCACTCACTGAAGCAGAATTCTTTCTAGTGACTTGATAAGCCAGACCACAAGGATATAAAAAGTACAGGATGGCTTGTGCCAAGTAAGTCTCTAGTTTGAAAATTTGGCTCTAGAAACCCATAAAGAAAAGGTGTTGTTCTATCTGCTGACTGCAAAAAGGAAAGCCAAGATTTTTTAAAGACAATGGAAGCTACCTGATCTGTACCCTCCACTTTATTTGTGATCAAGACCATTATCAAATGGAGGTAGAGCAAGCCCCAAAACACATAGAAAAGTGAAATATTCAGCCAAAGTCAGAGGGGGAGAAAATTATAAGAAAGAAAAGGCACTGATCTGCAATCTTCCTTCAGTCTTGTAGAAGCTGTCTACATAGTAGGGGACATTAGGTTGAGCTTTAAAACAGGTCTAAAGAGCAGGGTTTTTTATTTCAGGGTCTCCACAACTTTCCCTGTCTCATCTGTGTGACATACATTCTGAAGTAATTGACTGAGGTTTTTACAGGAGGTCTTTTCCAATTGCACGTCTGAGAGAAAAAACAAAGAGATTCATTGTAATGCTGCTGACCAAAACAGAGCATGGAACAGGCTCTTGTAGGGAGATACACAGGTTTGATACGCATTCGTCTGAGGTGAGATACACCAGCAGTCACCAACAGGCCTAGCTGTGAGGAGTTCAGCAACCCATTAGCACTGCTAGGTGTGGAGTAAATGCCTGTATTATATATCATTCCTGAAGCCACAGAGCTGGGGAGCCCTTCCTACTCATTGTGTACTTACAGTGGCACAGCCTATGACTGGTAAAAAACAGGTTAAAAAATAATTATTAATTTACAAGAAAACTTATAAATCAAAAAACTCACTTTTGCTGTACATTGAATAACCTATAAGAAACAACACATCCTCAGGAGATGGAGGAAGACTCTCCTGCACTTTCTACCAATTAATAGAACAGCAGACACAGAATTAGTGCAACAAAATTAAACGATATTAAATTACAGTAAATTCTAATCAACAATCATTTGTGGAAAACACATTATGGTAAACTGATTCAAAGTTAAACTTATAAATTTGGTTGAAAACATGGATAATTTCAATAGATTCAAGATCCAATATGTTGTATGACTTATCTCCACAGTGACTTCAGAATTCCTAAAGTTACAAGCAAAAGACTAGATGTTAA
This sequence comes from Melopsittacus undulatus, assembly GCF_012275295.1. Taxonomy (NCBI): domain Eukaryota; kingdom Metazoa; phylum Chordata; class Aves; order Psittaciformes; family Psittaculidae; genus Melopsittacus; species Melopsittacus undulatus. Next base: position 15,874,882 of record NC_047531.1, on the reverse strand, counting down.
AAAATAATAATACTAAACCCTAACAAATGTTAAGCATTACACAGAGTAAGTACTGGTATGAAATAGCAAGCTTCATTGTTTAATTGTTAAAATAAAAAAAATATGTTTGAAAATGTATAAATATGAAGTCATACACATGAGAAAAATGAAACCTCTTAAAAAGAAAACATAACTATGAAGATCAGCTTCATATTTGATCTGTACTCTGGAACCCTCAAGTTGCTATATTTTCTTTTTACAGGGTTAATAAAATCCTCATTTGCATATGCTACATCTTTAAGAAGCAGAAGAAGAAAGTTGTTTGGTTTTTGTTGTTTTGTTTTTTAACTTATCAGAACTGCTTAAATATTTGTACAGTTCAGATTTCTAAAATTATAGAAATCCATTGAAAAGCTATAGAGGTTTTAGGGAAAATCCTCAAAAATGAGATTGAAAAATGTATCTTCCAGTACAAGGTTCAAGAGATTTGGTCTGCTTAATTTATCAAGAGATAACTTAATCACATCCTTAAATACCTACATGGAAACAGAAATTTCATAATAAGATGGCTCTTCAGTTGAGCTAACAAAAACGTAATAAGATCCAATAGCTGGAAATTGAACCTTGACAAAGTTAGGCTAAAAATTAGGTGGATTTTTTTTTTGTCAGAGAGGGTAATGAGCCACGAGAACAATGTACCAAAGACTTCTACGGATTCTTTGAGGAATTTTTCAATCATGTTGCATTTTTTAAAGGATTTGATATATTTCAAACTTTCTTTTTCTCTAAAAGTCCATCAGTCTTTTTTAAATGAGAAGTCAGCCTGTGTGATCAAACTATTCTTCATGAGCTCTACATTCTGTAGAACTCACAATAAAGCAGTTAGTGCCCAAATGTTTGGGCATTTTAAAAAATGAGTGCCATGAGTTGTGGATATATTGAAAGCAGACAAGCAAGAGGAGTAAATGCCTCTCTATGGACAGCAAAATCTAGTGCAGAAATTCAACTGGTGATTTTCTGGTTCTATCAACAGGTTCAATCAATACAACTGGTTCAATCTGGGTGATTTTGTTTCAGGCCTGGGAGCTACAATCAAATGTTTCTAACTAACAGATTCTTCAAAATTATATAGGAACTGAAGCTGCTAAAAAAAAATGCACATTATGAAGCGTCAAGAGAATTATGTTATTTTGCCTAATGGTAAAACCTGTGAAGCCGGAGGAGGTCCAAAATAGCACTTTTGTGCTCAAAACCACAATTTAAGCAAATTCAGGCAGTTAAAAGCGTGACCTCCAAAACCTCTCTACCTAAACAGTATCAGATCTGGAAAGTTGCAAATAGCCATGCTTTTATTCAAGAAACAGTCATTAAGTATGAAACAGTAATTAAGTATGAGGAATTCTGCCAGGTTCAAGAGCACTGCCATCCTCAGATGGAGCACAGCAGCTAGGTAGCTGTCCCTCCTTTAAAACCATTTGGGTTCAAGAAACTCTGAAGTTTGCACTGTGGTTTGTAGGAGTTGTGGGGTTAGTTGCCTTGAACCAGAGTATGCATCTCAGGTTACCCACCTCTCTGCTTTAACAACCAGGCTATTGTAGAAAAGATTATTTACCTTTCCAAAGAACTGAATATGTCTGTCACTTATAACTGAAGGGTTGACCTGGTTATGAAATTCACATCTGGCATGTAAATTGCAGCTATACAGAAACTTCTTTTTCTTGGACAAAGGCACCATCTTAAGCACCCGCTTGTTTGATATTTAATACCAGTGAGCTAATTAACACTTCCTGTTCATTTCCCCATACTCTCACTTCCTCTAACCTAATTGGATGTACAGAATACTGTGCATCCCAGAGTTAAGTACCAAACTCTTCATTTGGCATAAGGAAGCTCTGACTATCACATTCCATATGTCTCAGTTGGGTTCTGGTACACAGTGATCATGATGAGATGGCCCAGTGTGTATCAAGGCTAACTGACCAACAAGGACTGCCCTGACAGAATGAAGAAAGAAAGAAAGAAAAAGCATCTGTAGCAATGTATCACAAAAGTGACCTACATTAGAACAAAACAAAACAAACCAAACATGCAAGGAAAAAAAAATGTTTTTTTTTGTTTGTTTTATTTTTCTTTCTGGATTATTTTTACTCTGCGTCATCCATTCCCTATCCAATTCACATCAGGAATGAGGGGTTTAAAGGCTGCCTAAACTGGACTTCCAGCATGGTTAATCAAAGAGAAGGACACAAAACTATTCTATAAGTGGTAGATAAGATATGATTTCTGGGTGATCATGGGAAATTCTGGAAATTTTTATAAATCTAACCTAAGACACAGTAAAAGAAATAACCACAACTTTAAACTTCCTTGAAGATAGGAAAAATTCACAGCTGAAGGAAAAGTCAAGACTCAAGAACAAAGCCAGCCGTAAATTAGTTTTGCCTCTTACTTTGGCAGTTCCAATGAGGAACTGTAGTTCCAAGTGAAGATTGAGACGGGGAAAAAAAAAAATGGAAAAGGTAACAATTTAATCAGCTTAATAAACAGATTTTGTGAAAATTACACAGGAGGGGAATCTATCACCTGGTCAGATCACTCACTGTGCAAGCATACACTATGTACTTATTTTGATAAAGAAGAAGTGGAAACTTGGTGCTATACCAAGTTAAAAAATCATTTGCCAAGGGAAAGCTGCAAAGTTGTTATGTAGGGATTGGTCCGAAGAAGCATACAGATGTTTCAACTATATCTATAATGTATTTCAACTATGCACCACTGATTTCAAGATTTTATGAACAACTTTGTCTTTTCTTCTTGTCATAACTTCCTACTTCATTGTAACTACAAATATACAAAAGATTAAGTCAACTAAAACCTTTTCACATGAGCTACACAGTTTTTAACACTCTTATTTTCTAGAAACTTAAAGGGTCTTTGTTCTTAACAGTCCTTTTCCTTGCTATACACTCTGTTCCAGAACAGAAAATTATTGAGGAGCTCTGGAATTTTTCATAAAATAGAAAGCTTGCATCCCAACCAAATGTAACAGTTACCAGTTTACCATGTTTAGGAGATTTTGAATGTTCCAATATGCCAGGGATAAGTAGCCCATTTGAGTTTTTGGTGTTCTAATATGCTGACATAATCTGTGCATATGACCTCTTTTTACCTTGACTGGATATGGTAAGAACAAGGGGGAAGCCACAGTGAAATAATTGCACTTACTAAACTGCTGCAGAGGCACCACTGGGTATGTCAGCATTGCACAAGGCAGTGGAACTGAAGTTAATTCAGCCTGGCTCTGGACAACCTGCTGCACACAAAGAGGGGTCCAGGAGCCGCAACAGTACAGTGCTCCATATGGGCTAATACAGAGATTTCTCAGCCAGACTGATTAGCCCAGGCAGAACAAATTAACACAGCCAAACTGTTCTGGTGTTGGAACTAGCTCTGTGGACAGCCCTGTTTTTCCCAGTTCTCTTCAGATTTGTGTGAGCTGTCCAGTAATGCCTACAGCAGCATTGCTAAGAACTGTCATAAGAGATTTAATCTGCATTTTTAAGGATGCTAGAGAACTCATGGGGAGGCACACTTACACTTGTACTGGTCTCTTAGTGAAGGCTGAAAAACTGTGTCCTTCACCTGGACTGGAAAGTATCTGAAAAGGTCTTGATTAGAGCTAAAAAATAGTTCTGCCCCAAACAAAAAAAGACTTACTTATACCCTGGGAGAGCAGTATTTGAAATTGGTTAAGATCCTGAAATATAGATCATCTCTTTCAAGATCTAAAGTCCTCAAATTAGGCCTGTCAGATAAGCATGAAATCTTAACTTTACGCAATACTCAATGGATGAACAGCATAGTAATCAGAGGACAAGGCTGTCACACAAAGCATCCCATTTTGATGAAAATGTCTATAGCTGTGCTCTGTACTAGCTGTAATTTCCTGAAGACTAGAATTTTCATGCCAGATAGATCATGTTGTTATGGTCCAGTTGGAAGGCAATGGAGTCCAGAGTTGCCAAGGCCACGTCATCATCCAATTGCTTTGCCATCTGCTAATAGCGTGGTGTCAATGACAAACCCAGGTGCATTCCTAAATATAGTAGTGATCTAATAACTTGTATCCATGTCTCTTCAACCAGAGGAGACTGAAACTGAACATTTTGCTAAAGATCATAAATATGAATAAGCAACAAAAATAATAATTGTAACAATAACTGTGTGGTCTTATCTCCCAGATAATCTGAAAGCAATTTAAAAATGTTGAAAGCTATATGCAAGAATTATTTTACTTGCTGGGCTGCAGTAGCATGTGTCATTTTTAATAGTGTGGATCAGTGATATTGCTCTCTTAAAAAGGGGAAACATAGACTGATACATGCAGCTACTATAAGGGCTTGAACACGTAGGAAGGAAATAATTGTGACTTCTCTCACAAACCAAAGAGCAGATTCTGTCTCCTAATGGCTGTGAGAAGTGCAACAGCATCATTTAGTTGCTTAAAAATAGTTATGTCTGGAGGTATTTGAATCAGCCTTCATTTGGCATCACAATCAACAAATTGCTTTATAGCAATCACTTCTGTAATGTCCAGGCCCTTCCCAATCTTTGAGAATGGCTTCTTCAGTACTCTCCAGACACCTTGTCTTTGTGGACACATACAGAGGGGTAACTCACAGGAGAACTTCCCAAACTGAGGGGATGCAGCTTGATCTGGGAAGAGAAGCCATGGCATAGAGCAGCAAGCCTGCCAGCTAAATAACCTCACCTGTCAGCAGTTTCATTAATCATTGTGGGTTCATCCGGAAGCCTGCTGAAGCCAATGGAAACCCTCTTCATGACATCACGGTGTTCTGGGCTTGTATTACTGAATCACTCTAATGTCCTAAGCTGTTCTTGGAAGAAGTTTGGTTCTGGTTTATCAGATTATCTGTTTCACTTTTTCTTGGAAAAATTTAAATGTGCTTTTTACTGTGTTCCATAAGCTCCTTATATGAAATATAATTCAAATAATTTAATTCTGCAGCAAAGGAATTATAAGCAAACACAAAACAACTTCTGCATGTTTTTTAAAATATGACTTCTAATATTTTTATATTTACTTGAGTATGCTTCCCAAAATTATGCTGACTTTCCTTTAAAAAGTGGCATTATTCTTTGCTTATTCTTTTATTGAAAAATTATTCACTCAGTTTCTGGTTAGAAAAGCTTTGCTGGAATGAAATGATCTTTCAGAACAGTATACCTTTTTATGTTTCCAGTATTAACTAACCACTCAGGGTGTGATCTTGTTGAAATCAGAGGATTTTCTGTTATACAGGAGTGGAAATATTTAGCTTCTCTCTCCCCTCTCAGAAAACAAACCACATCCTGGAAAAAGAAATGTTTTACACAGAATTTATACATGATAAGAAATTCATTCCACAAGTGGAGTAAGACCTTTAAAAGACCTTTATCTACCTCACAGAATAAATTTGATATGCCTTACAAACCATTATGTGAACTCTTCTTCTTGGTGCATGCAGATGCAACTCTCTCCTAAGTGCTAACACCATAATTTCCATCTCAATGATGAAATCAGATGTAGAGGGGGACAAGTTTATTGTAATGCACTTGTATATACATACCAGATTGTAAAAAATCAACATTTATTTAGCTTCTTCTAATAAGCTTTTCAAAACGCAATAAATCTGAGAAGCTTAAAACATCTGTTTGCTCTGGAAGATCATTTAGTAGGGTTGGGCATCCTGCTGGTGGGGCTGCTGAGACTGTTTAAAAAACCTGGTTGATACTTGCAGTGCATATTAACAATAGGTCTATTCTTTACAAAATCTTTTGCTTACACAGTTTGCAAACATTGGATACTGAGAGACTGAGCTTTACGCATGCAATCTGTTTCTTTAGATGTTTTTCTGGAAATTTTGTTAACAAAGCGTATCAGAGATGTCTGATAGATGGGACTCCATTAGCAATACAAGATAAAAAAATCACACAACATTTCTTCCCTGCTGTCTGAACAGGACTTCCAGCACTTCTGACTCAGAGGCACCTTGCTCATGCAAAGGTTCAACAGGGACAGCCCTTAACATATAACTGACATACATCCCTAGGGATCTTACAGTGACAAGCACTGGCCAGGGCCGGTATCAGTTTATCTCCATTTATTTCACTCCTCTTTCTTTTTTTTTTTTTTTTTTTTTTGCCAAAGCTCTCTGCCCTACAGGAACCTTGAAGTGCCCTCTTCTTTCTATTACTCCATTGTCATAATGAAATACACACTGAGGTAGGAGGTATTAATGTAAACTCATTCCAGTGACACGACTCTGTTACAAAAATCCTTCAATGGCCAGCCACTCACACTATAAACCCCTCTGGAATCATCTGATGACACAAAAGAGCTCTAGCAGAGCAGACACTACCAGCCATGGAGTTTTTGCCCAGAGTACCTACAGCATTTTGCCTCTGTGATCACGCTTAGACAATGAAATGGGACTGAAGTCAGTTTTGTGAATATAAGGCAGGAAGCTTACATTATGACGGAGTTCATATGTGTATTCATACAAAGGAAAGAGATTAAATAGACGATTTCTAATTTTTATCTTTTTACAAAATTGTATGTTACAATTTATCAGAAAACTTGACAAATGAACACATTTAGCATCATGGAGGTAGTTCCCCCAGCTTATTGTTCCACATTTCTTGGTCAGAATCACTGCTGTAAAATTTGGTAACCGTAGAATCATGGAATGCTAGGTTGGAATGAATGTCAATGGTCATCTGACCCAATCTTTCTTGGCAAAACATGACCTAGATCAGATGACCCAGTACCTTGTCCAGCTGAATCTTAAAATCTTAAAAGAACCCAACTTTGGGGACCACTTCCCTGGGAAGATTGTTCCAATGGCTAATTGCTTTCATCAACAGTTAAATTTGAAATACATTAGTAAGGCTAAATAAAGAGTTTTGTCACATATGTGTATTAAAAAGCACTGTTTCTATGTGGTTTTAATACATAAGGATTATGTTTTGATGATTTCACTAACAGACTTGGGACCTTCCTGATTTCACAGTAACATGGTGTTACCTACATTTTAAATGTAGGATCTAAGAAAACTTCATGTGACTTTTAGAGATTTATGAGTCAAAGGACCTCTTAATATGTCTGAAGTTGGAAGGTAGCAATTAAACACGTAAAGGCTTCAGGAAACATAGGTTTGGATCACAGCATTACAATAGTTAAATTATACAATACATTAATTAATAACGAGTTATCCCATTTTGCTAAGGATACCAAGACAAAACTTGAAACATAGGGAAAAGATATTTTACCAAGGCCATGTATTGGAGGTCTGATAGAGTCTAACTTCACTACTTCTGCAGTGGAGGCAGTTAGAGTGGGGTTGGAGTGACCCTACGTTCTACCAGGGCAAATCAAACAATACAGAAATCTGCAACTTCCTCTACATTTCCTTAATTTCCACTATGTCCCAGGGCAGATGGGAGATAATGAAAGGTGAGGTTAAAAATAATGGTGGGAACAAACAGAAGTTAATCATTAGAATAACAGTGGAAATAGACTTAATGGATTTGCCCAGCAGAATGTGTGCAAATACTTCTCCAAAAATGTACTGTTAGGTGACTTTATCTGGACTCTTTGTTGATGCAGTGAAAAGAGAAAAGCAAATGGATACAAATAAAGCCAATCTACATTTCAGTGTTTTCTAAAATGTACATTCTAGAGCAGTTCCCCAACACTAGCAGTAGAACAAAGATAAACCCTTTTCAAAGTCAGCAAGGTGGTAGCAGATTGCTTCTGAAACTAGAGTGACTCTCAAACTGTTTTCATCAATTCAATTCCAATAATCAATGTGGTTAATATTATTTTTCTGTCTGATTCATATTGGTGCATTCCTTGAATGTTTATATTTGAGAAATTTTCTTCCTTTAGGATATTACGAGCCTGTTGCTTTTCATTTATACCAAGCAGACCAAGAGTTATACAGAATAAAGCTTGTGTGAGAATCAACCCCGATTTTCAACATTGCTCATAGCTTTAAACATACTGGCTGCAGGAAATCTGCCTCTCTGACTCTTCAGTTCTAGCCTCTAATATACTCTCTCTGCTGGCATGAGGACGATTTTCTGAAGTAGACCCCCTGAGACTTCGGGTCATGTGGTTTATTTCACTTTGTATGATTTGCCTTCAATGTGAATTCAGGTTGTTTTTCGTGTGTACCACCTACTTCTCTAGAGGAGCTGTGAGCTACCAGGCAGCTGAATCACTTCCCATGCCAGTGAAACGCACCAAAAAGGCTCCCCAACATATGTCCACCTATTTAAGCAATCAGGGAATGTTGTGAGGAACAAGCTTTCTTAGATTATTTCTGTTTGGGAATAAAGTGATAAAGCATTTTTTCCCTGTGCTATTTCCAATTGGAAATACCACGAGGAAGCATGTTTCTCATTATATTTCCTATTTGTTCAAGGGTATTCCCATGCCAAGGGAACAGCTGAGTCAGAAGGCAGGCAATGCCCCAGAGTTTTGATGCAAGCAAATGGCAAATGAGAGCAAATTATTTCTCTCTTTTCTTTTGTAACTTTCTTTTTCAAAAAAAAAAAACACTGAGAAGTTTTGATGCAAAATGAAATCAGAATTATGGGTTGGGAAGCCTTCACAAAGCCTTACTCATCTTTTCTGTCAACAAACTGCTAGCTAATTTATGCAAATAGGAGCCCTATATGCTTTCTGGTGTTAGTTAACAGAATTAAGTGAAATGGAGAGCCCAGGCTCTGGCTGAGGTAGATCATAACTCTCCTTGTTCTCATGCATTTGCTGAAGGACCAAATAAGATGCAGTGGTATTTCACTTTTTCTTTATTCTCATCTTAATTGAAACTTCTTCGTTGTGTAACCACTATGTGCAGGGCAAAGCTCATTTACCTTTCACCATGGGAGAGACTATTCTGCAAGCAAGATTTTACCACAAAGGGGGAAGAGAAAGAGAGGGTCTTTTTGCTCCCTGATATTACCCATGACAGATCCAGTGTGGGCTCCCTCCTCATCCACAAGTCCCATTCTCCCTTCTGGGACTGCAGTTGGCCTCGTTATTTTTTTCTGTTAGTTGCTTGGTTCTCAGGCAACAAAGTGCATTGTGTTAAATATTACATTGCTTACCAGACAGTCCTATGTATATTATTCGTAAGTCACTGAAATCCCATTTTCATGAGATGTATGCAGTTCTCCTCTGTAACTTGCTCTATGTGGTCCTGCAAGGTTGGGTTGGACTAGCTGATCTCCAGAGTTTCCTTTCAACCCTAGCAATTCTGTCACTCTGTGATTCTGTGGCCTTTTCTGTGCTTAAATATACGTAACTTAGATGAGCTGAATTCATAACAACTGACAACATGGTTCATGTCACAACATGACCACTGCAAGGCCCTACTCCTACACTATTTCTCATCAGCCATTTTTCAAGACACAGAGCAACAGGCATTTGCCAGCATGAAAGGCCAGTGATAACTGAGGTAACTGAAGATAACAGGAAAACATCTCTGTAGGAAAGGTAGTGCTTCTGCATGTGGACAGTATCAACTCGTTCTTCTCAGTACCTGTGCCTCTGCAGGGTTATCACACTGCCTAGCAGACAAAATGTCACCTTAACACATAGCCATGAATGTAGGAATCTGACATACCATGAACTCTGTAAGCATGAAAATGAATGGGTTTGGGTGTTTTTGCAGGAAAAGATTTCTAACTAAAAATGTCAAAAATTGCTGTCTGTTCTGAGCCTTTCTGCCTATAGTTACAGTGAGGTATGGCTTTTTCACTCCATGCCATTTCTGGATTAATTTCAAAAATAAAAAATAAAAAAAAATAAAAAGGACTTCCACTGCCACAGAAAAGAAGTTTTGAGTCTGTTTAATGAGGATTTGGTTTTGGGACTGGTGAGAAGGAGAGGGAAAGAATGCTTTGTTTTGTGAAAACCATTAAATTATTTCTGTGTCATCAGACTTTTATGTTGTTTACATTAGCACTAATAATGTTGCTTGTAATGGGATTTTTTTTCCAGCTTTTCTCCAACATTTCCTAGTGATGAAAAGAGTAAGGTTGTTAAACAGGTAGAACGAAGAGTTTTTACACACATTCTATTTTCAGTAGTTAGCTGATATTGTAATTTTGTTACCAAGATGGTTTATCTGGACCATATTTTAACACTGGCAACTTTTTCCTGCATCAAGACTGTGATTTAAAGAAATCCAGTTTTACAAAAGAGTGAGTACCTTACAAAAGGGGAAACTGAGGCAGAAATAGAAATATGATTTGTAATTAATTCAGCTCAGTGACAAAATCTTAAATTATTTCTCACTTAACCAGGGTTCAGAAGTGGTTTTTTTTTCCCAGAGAAACCAGACACCAACTTTCTTTGTATTCTGCTCTGAGTAAATTTTGAATTAAAGAGGAATGTGAAAATACCGAATGATGAAATGTCAGGAATAATTCTGATTGCAGTAGAAATGTATGCAAGTTTTACAGTCATAGAGCACTGAATACTTTGTCTTTTTTATGCGTGTTTATGGTTAAAAATAGTGTGTGTTTCAATAATCATTTTTATAACATTTTAAAATTCTGGTGTGGACAAAAAAATGCAACCAAAAAACACAAAGGAAAAAGCAAAAGTAACTTGTCACTTAGTAATTCATGTGGAAAGAGACCTAGCCTACAAGAGGACATTGTCAGCTGAATGAAAGAGATTAAATTGATAAGAAAGAATAGAGGTCTGCTTCCTTCATTGTCTTGGAAAATACATTTGTTAGGCAGCTTTCCAACACAGAAAAGAGAATAAGACACTTCCTAGGACAGAAAGATTAGTAATTGGAATAGCAGTTTTTTATGATAAACAAACCACATCTTTCTGGTCTTTTAGGATTTGAGAATTACTCTCCAATTATACTTTATACTATGTATATACAATTGTACATTTTATCAAGATGTGAACAGGACTACAACATTAACTTAAAGAAGACCTAAACTTCAACACCAGGCTTTTCATTTAGTTGTTTTAATATCTGTTAGCCACACTAAAGCTTTGGTTGCAGATGCTTGGCTCTCAGTGACAATGTGTTTTCTTACGCAGCCTTGTATGTCTGTGACAAGTTATTGGTCCAAATAAAACTATGATGTAAGAAGCTACTGCTGAGGACATGACATGAAATTAGTTGGCTGGTTTCAGTCAATTTCAAGGAGATGAGCTCAATTCCTTGATCAAAGATTCTAAACATCACCTACTCAATGGACTTTGAAACATGGAAGGGATAGCAGTTTGTGAAAAGCAGTTTTCCATTCAGGCCTTAGTATAAAAGAAACACTTGTTTAACAGTAAGCATATACAGGGAGAAAGGATCACAAAAAAAAACAAGCATTGTTTCTTCAAATGAATCATTTAATGGAAAAGGCCATTATCACATAAATAACTCTGTGATAATATGACAGTGGGTCAATGTGAATTTGCAGCTGTTCTGAGTTCCCGCAGACTTTTCTCCAGTTTAAAAGCTTGAACAAACCTCAACTTTCTATTGACTATAATAGGCTTCTAATAAGGCCTCATATATTCAAACAATGCATTTTATATAATAAGCCATCTCAAGTATATAATAAGCCATCTCAAGATAATTCCTGAATTACAGGCAATACATATATCTATATATACACACAGTGTAAGATAACTGTAAGTCTTCACCTCATATATTAGCATCTGTTAACCACTCAGTTCTGACCTTTTTTCCAAGAGAAATGACTCAGTCATATCTGGTATTGCTTCTCCTACCTCCTGTGTGGTCGAACATCACGTGGGCTTTCAAAGGCCTGTTCATTACTCATAGAATTGATAATACTCAGGCAGATATGAAATTATGTAGACACAACTGTAAGTTGTTTTGAAAATCTCCTTGAAAAGGTTTTGTTTTGGAGGAACATATCAGCTTACACTGGTGTCCTTCCTCCTCATTCTTTATGTCATTGTGGAATATAAATTATTGCAAAATATATTCCAAAAAATTCCTGTAGATGATGCAGTTTCTACTCCATACATCTTGTACTCTTAGAATAAACCAAATCTCAGTGGTGAAATTCCAGTGCCTTTTGGAAGGAGGAGGCCCAGGTCCCAAATGGAGTTCAATTTCTTGCACATCTAGTACAGTCAGGTCTTGATTCTGCCATTGCTACTCTGCCTGTGTCCCCAAAGACAGTTAGATGTCTAATACAGAATTCAGTTTGATCTTAACAATATTTCTGATAGATTTTCTATTAAAAATATTGCGGGAAAATATTGTTTGTTTATTACATTTACTTGGACAAAAAAATTACACTTTTTTGATTAAGAAAAAAGTGTCTTGTTAAAAAATTTAGTCAGCGCTGGCAAAGAGTTTGCATTACCCTGATCACTTATCTGTGAAAATGCTAGATTAAAACACATTGCTTCTATATGTTTCTATAAAATAAAATGATAAAATATGACAGTTGTATCCCATACTTCCTGTAAAACTGTCATGTTTCTCCCAAAGGCAGCAGTGTACATTGCACTCATTTTCTGTGTTGTAAATTTGTATTTAGTTTGTGGGGTTTTGTTTTTACAGAATCTTAATATTTAATTTAGCAACACTTCACCTAAATGTTTTGCTTACAGTATTATAGTTGACAGTGCATCTGTAAGGCACTGATATTCCAACCATATGTAATTTATTTGAATAATACAGTTAGTTAGACTACTCTTATTGTTGGTATCAAAATAATTATAATCAATTGCTTGCCATGTGAGAAAATATTAGCAGGAATGTTGACCTTTCAAAGTCTGCCAGTAAGGGACAGATGCAAGATTTTCAGGAAAAAAAAAAGGGGATAGCTGCTTACTGTGTTTCAGAAAGCTAACTAAATCCAGAGAGTTTGACCTTCCTGGTGGATGTCATGGCCAGAATTCCCTCCTCCTGATATTCTAAAGGTTCTTTTTGTAGCATAAATTAGCACAAAATTAGGCCTATTAGAGTTCACTTGGTTAATAGTTGAAAATTAAGTTTAAACAAAATGACCACGGACTAGTGTATATGTACGTAAGCTATTATGTACCTAGGTAACTTATTTAATCAGGACTACCAAAAGAATTAGGTATAAACTGGTGAACAACACATTTAGGCTGGAGAACAGAACATTTCTCATTACCAGACACAAAAATCCTAGAATGAGCCACAGATGCAGGAAAAGTTAGGGTTTTCTTTAGTCTGATGCAGTTGCATGAGGAATTACAAGACCTGGTTGTGTGTGACAGCAGTGGGTTAGATTTAGGGCTCTAGGCATTGTTCTCTGTTGGGATAGCAGTGTCAGTCTGAATCTTCCCTGCACTGAGCTGTACTCTTTGCCCATCTTCCCAGCAGTGACAGTAGGAGCTAGATGCCTGCTCCATGCCAACCCCAACTCACAGCCCACTGTACTTGCCTAAACTACTTTGCATATACACCCTCATTAGTCCTCTGTGTAAGAGCCAAGGTGTTTAAACGTGCTTATTCTGCCACTCCCATTAGAGAGTGGTCTCCAGCAGACTGCTGGTGAGCATAACCTGAGAGCCTTCAAATCCTGTGGTACTAGGAGAAGCTCCAGGTGATGGAAAGCCTACTGCAGTGGTGATGGTCTATGCATTTTCTCATGTATGTGAGTAAATTTGGTGTTGCTGTAGTATCAAATGTATATCAATAAAGCATACTACCCTAACACACCACCATTTACACTGTGAGCTGCAGGACTGCTGTCCCTGTGACAGCTGTCCCCCCATACCTTCAGTCTCCCCAGCAGTTTTTGTGCCTGGTTGCCACTGAAATCCATACTGACCCAGTTTGTCCTTCTGGGTGTCTCCATGGTGCAACCCCCATGGCTGTGCCCTTCAGAGGCTGCCTGGCTTCCCTGGGACCCCCACCCACTCTGCACATGTGCCCAGCAGCCATTTCTGGCTCAGGCTTGGGCCCTGGCCCTGGTCCTCCCAGCCTTGATGCATACAATGCAATAAAAATTAAAATAAATTAAAAAAAAGAAGTGTTTTAACATATTCTTAGTAGTCTTAGATAAGAATGTAAGGATTTGTAGTGCTCTGAAGCTATAAATGACCCTGTCTTTTGTGGCAGAGATTCCTTGACTCCATTTTAAAGATATGAGGGGCTGATGTGCCTCATATCTGAGTAAATGACCTCAGAATTTATTTATAGTTAATGAAAAGAAATGGGCGTTTTTACAGCACAGTTCATCTGACCTATTTTACAAATCTCTCTGAATTCTATCCTCAGTGTTGTACATACACAAGCTAAAAGGGATGGGGTTTTAAACATTGAGAGATAGTCACTACCTCTTCCAGTGAAAGCACACAGGGCATTGAAAAAACAATTTGGCCCTTCAGACATCCCATATTAATCACTTATTGAAATCTTTTCTTTCAAATGTATTTGGAGAATAGAAAGAGTATTCAAAGCAAGTGATACAAAAACTGGACCTTGGCAGTGTAGACTTGTAGCATCCCTTGTAAGTCAGCTTTTGAGTAAATGGAGCCACATTAAAGTTAAGGGTTAACCTTCAGAAGGCACTGCTGGAACACCAGAATTTTGAATACTGAACAACAGGCAGCTCGAGATGCACAGTCAAAAATTAAGGCAATCTGACTTAGAAACAGAAATGTGCTTCACTTCTATACGCCTCTTTTTTTTCTTTCTTTTTTTCTTTTTTTATTTTAATGCATAGTCTAATACTTACCTCACATGGAGTAAATTATGTGCTTGCCAACACACAATACAACAATGGCAAAGATGGGAATAAAATCTTGGACTGCCGACTTGTGCTTTAAACAGTAGCTGTGCTCCCTTTCCTTTCTAAGTTCAAGCTCTGGCTTTAACCATTATTACTTTGGGCTTTATTGTAGCTTTCCTCTACCATTAAAGAGCAGATTACTTCAAAAGTACCTTTTATTTAAACTAAATTGACTTTCAAAAGGAACTTAAACTTGCTCAATATATTTTGTACCCTTTTGCTTCTGTCTCTCACACTTGTTTCAACACACTTCTAGTCATAGTCAGACTTGAAAGAAACAGATAGAGGTATCTTGGCTTCTATAAAGGTTTATTAATATATCAAGATAGTGTCTGAATAAGAGATGGCTCTGATTCAGCTGTTTATAGAGTTAGGGTGTATCTATTTGATTAGACTTTGTAATCATACCATAGCATCATTTGCAAATGGGAAGATAGAACAGGATTCTGTATTAAATCCTATTGCCATTTCTGTTAGTAACTAAACAGGTGACCCTGGGTAATCCCCTTCAGTTGTCTTGTTGCCTCTTCTTTGTTTCATCTCTCTTTTTTAATAAATCTATAATTCTGCAGAAGCCTATACCCACCTTTGGTTTACTCGTTAGAATTATTCCATTTTTGAAAGTTTACAGTCTGAGCAGGCATTTCTGTAGGGCATGGATGGGCTCTTGCTAAGTGTTTATGTGGATATAGCACTGTAGGAGCCCAAACTTGGCAGGAAAATTTACATATTGCCACAACACTGATACTAGAAAATTATCAACAGGAATAAATTGCTATAAACTGGACAGAATTTTACTGATTTTCTATCATCTCATATACCAAAGTGAACTTTTTATCCTACAGTAATGCATGTCATGATAAAAAGTTTCCATATTAGTTGTTTTAATTTGCACAGCTGAAAATGTGTGCATGAAGGTACAAGATTCTAAATATCCATGTTTGTTTTTTAAAATTTCAATATTTCTATTGAACATTTTCATCTCCCATTTTTTCCTTTGCAAAATATGTTTTCTCCTGCCTCTATAACAATGGTTATATGACCTCTTCATAGAATTATACTGCTACTATCAATGAAGAACTTAAGCAAGAATGATTGTCATGATCAAAACTATATGTGTTTATTGTATATTGTATCAAATATAGTCTCCTGCAAGTGTAAATTCTTTGCATCATAAATCTTGACTGTCTTCAAGAGTTTTATCAAGGCCTGGTTCTAGGAATAAGCAAGTATGCAGTTCCTTATGGAAACAAAGTGATTGTACTACAAATAACTAAAGCTCTGTTGTCCCCTTTTCTCAGCTGTGAATCCTCTCTAGCTGACACCTTCATGGGGAAAGGGATCTGAGAGGTGACAAATGCACACATAGAGTAGTCTCCCCCAGCAGCAGACATTGTTTCCCTGTCTTTCCCATTTGTTCAGCAGCATAGGGAGCTCTCTGGGATGTGTTCTGGCATTGCTGTACAATGTTAGCTGTGTCCCTGCTGTACCATGTTCAAACTGAATGGCCCAAGTTTCAAACAAGCCTGGTCCAAGTTCCAGACACCTTAATGACCAGCTTCAAAATTAAGTTTGCCTACTCTACTGAGAAGTTCTAAGATTAACATTTGAAGCTAATTGTTGTGGGGTTTTTTTGCCACAAAAATTACGTGCTGAAAAGATATTGATCCTTTAACAAATAAAATGGCAAAATTATAAGAGCTTTTCATGGGGGCCAAGTCAATAAAGGAAAAATGTAAAGGTATTTAAAAGATCAGTATATTAAAAACCATAGTAAAATCAAATGAAATTACCCCCCTTTTTAATATATACAAGCATTATAAATACCAATATGTAAGAAAAACATTGAGTAGTTCTGACAGTAAATTCCTGACTGGTATGCTTTGTTAGTTTTGTTTCAGTATTAGTATTTTGGAAGTTACCTTACTTACCTTTCCACACACTGATACAGTGCTGACTGTTGCTAATAAAAGTCACATATACATGTCCAGATTAGAACTCAGTTATCTAAAGAGTTCAATTTGAGCACAAAATACAGGCAGAGCAAATATGGGATACATTAGGGATTTTGAGACTTTGTTAAGAGTAAGAAAATGGTATTGGGATTTTGTTAAATGATAGGCAAGGAAATCTTCCAGCTATCACAAAGTGATGTCAGAATGATATTGCTGTGAACTGGGAACACAGTAGGATTTTCTTACAGGTTGTCAGAGGAGGACGGGGGAAGGGCTGCTCCCTGTGGTATACATTCATTTATTGACTACAGTCACAGTTATTTGCTTCAGCTAGCATGATCTGAAATGCATGTATAAAAGCATATAGGTATTGGAATTTTCAACCCAAATCAGAATCCTAATTAACTGTAAATCGTAAAGCCAGTAGCCTGAGGTATATTAAAATGAGAACTTTGTACATGAAAGGCTGCACATGCCCCAAAATCTAAGTATTTTTTACTTATAAGCCACCAAATTCACTGCATCAGCTTCCATGACTATAATTCTGCTCCTGAGGGATATACAAGTACAGTTAACTGAAAACAAATAGGAGTTTGCAACTCATAGAATAAGTCATTTTACAGGCACATTAAGGACCACTGACAGAAGGAAAGACAACATAAAATATTTGTACTTAAGGTAAGAATATCACATTAAAGCCAGAAGTGAACTTAGTCCATTGTACTTCATCAAATGCCTCTTTAATCTATAAATGTGTGTGATTATAAAGACATTAATTTCGAGGGGAAGACCACATCAGTAAAGCACCACTGAAACATCTGAGACAATTGAATTTCACAGCACCAGATGTGAAGGCAAAGTGCTGAAGTCACAAAACACATTGGAGTTGAACAGAACTGACACAGAGGACACTGTTCTCTCAGACACATAAAAGGTGTTGGTTATAAAGATCCAGTCCTGCTCAGGGCAACAGTAGTCTTGTTGCCTTTAATAAGAGCAGGATAAAGCTGTAAAGGGTGTTGCATTTGGTCTTTTGGTGTTCAGGCAGCAAACAACAAAACAGAAGCTGTAGAGCCCTTGAGCCTGAGGAACCTCTGCTCCGTATCACTTTTACCATTCCATGGTGCCAAGTTACCTTGTGATCTTGATTTTAACAGTGGCTATACTCTTCCCCAGGATGAGTAACTGTCTTCTAGGCCAGGGTTTGAATAGGAGCTATGGCATTTCCTCAGCTGCTCTATCGCTGTGCTCTGCAAACTGGAAGCTGGCTGTATAATGTGCATGTGTGAGTGTGCGTCCTTCCTAAGGTATATAAATTTTTCAGTTAACTGCTCAGGCTCAGCAAGCTGTATCTCTAAATTGTAAATTGTATTGAAAGCAGAGTATCTCATAAAATAACTTTGACCATAGGCTAACACACCTATGAAATGGCAATCCTTTTTGGCTTGGTATAATGGGAAGGGATCTGTTACTTCCTTTGTTTTCCTAATGGAAGAGAGATTTCAACAGTAAAGAAAGTCTATTACGCAAATTGTAAGACATACATAATCAGAACAAACCAAACTCCTACACTATGAACTAAAGATGTGACAGGAAGAATTTCAGCAATGTTTAATGCTAAAACATCAGTCTTCATTAATTCCCACCCACCAAACAATGTCTGTGCAAGAAATAACAGTTGAAAGAGGGGCAGTGAAAAGAAAAACTAATGCATGAGAGATATGAATGTTTGGGAGTATCTTGGGAGTACTCTGATGTCAGAGACAGTAAAGATATTGCCAAAGGCAATACTAATATTAGTACTAATACTAATCATAGAATATCTCAAGTTGGAAGGAATGCATAAGGATCATTGAACCCAACTCCTAGTATACCACTACACTGTTTATTCACACAGCAGAGTATTGCAGGGCCCACTGTAGTGGCAAAACTTCACCCAATTTATAGTCACTGTTCAGCTGCTGTTGCAATTTAAATCTGTTTCCCACTCTCAGAAAAGCCCACCATCACCCGTGGAAGGGGGAACAAATACTGCCTATGTATTTGCTAACTGAAAGTGTTTATCTGAATCTGTCAGTTACATCAGAAATCAAGTTGTTAAATGCTGCATTCAAGAATTTTGTCTGGATTTGTGACATCCCTTGGAAAGCTTTAGAGGCATAAAGCAATGAATAAATTATAAAAGACACAATTATGGTATTTTCATCTCTGACAGATGTAATTTTACCCCATAAGCACAGAAAAAAAACCTGCCATTTTTCTCAGACCAACACTCCAAGGTTTCTAAAAAAAAAAAAAAAAAGAAAAAAGAAAAAGAAGCAAGTCTTTTGCTGAAAAATGACATATTTACTAAATATTGTCCAGGGTAACTGTTCATGTGGGACCCCAAGAGAAACATGTTTCAAATACTTTAACTACCGTATGTTCAGAGCATATAAGCACTGTATATTCACAGTAGATGGTAATCTCTGTAATGTTTGTTACGAAGCACCTTGTGGACACTCAAATGTAATTTTAATGGTATCCTGAAGGAAAAAAAATGAAGGCATAACACTCAAATTGGATTGTAGAGATAAGGTTAGTTACTGAGGGTACGATTTACGTCAACTGAATTTAGCTCTCTAATATGCATGTGTCTAATTTAGGCTCTCTTTGCAGTCTGTTGAGGGAAGTAGGTCCTCCAGAGGGAGATCAATTCAACTCACTTTGACAACTGTTTTAGGACAGGATGAACCCTCAATGACCAGACAGGAAAACCAGATGATTTTATTAAAAACCTAACTTTAAGACAGCAAAGACAAGGTCTGGAATGATTCTGCCTGTTTGCACACAAAATCACATCCTTGGGTCCCACCCAGCACATGGACTGCAGCCCTGCAGGTCTCAGCTTGGATAACAGAGCCAGCATCCTTCTGCCAGCTGCCACGGAGCCAGAGCTGCAGCTCAGCCACAATAGTTACCATCTCCTGCTCTCTAGGACACATTGAATCATAGAGTAGTTAGGGTTGGAAAGGACCTTAAGCTGATCTAGTTCCAACCCCCCTGCCAAGGGCAGGGACACTTCACACTAAACCATGTCACCCAAGGCTTCATCCAACCTGGCCTTGAATACCACCAGGGATGGAGCATTCTCAACTTCCCTGGGCAGCCCATTCGAGTGCCTCACCACCTTCACAGTAAAGAATTTCTTCCTTAGATCCAGTCTAAACTTCCCCTGTTTAAGTTTTAACCCATTACCCCTTGTCCTATCACTACAGTCCCTAATGAAGAGTCCCTCCCCAGCATCCCTATAGGTCCCCTTCAGATACTGGAAGGCTGCTATGAAGTCTCCACACAGCCTTCTCTTCTCCAGGCTGAACAGACTCAGCTTTCTCAGCCTCCCTCTCTACAGGAGCTGCTCCAGTCCCCTGATCATCCTCATAGCCCTCCTCTGGACTTGTTCTAACAGTTCCATGTCCTTTTTATGTTGAGGACACCAGAACTGCACACAATACTCCAGGTGAGGTCTCATGAGAGCAGAGTAAAGGGGCAGGATCACCTCCTTTGACCTGCTGGTCATGCTCCTTTTGATGCAGCCCAGGATACGGTTGGCTTTCTGGGCTGAGAGCACACACTGAAGCTGGCTCATGTTAAGCTGCTCATAGACCAATACCTCCAAGTCTTTCTCTGCAGGGCTGCTCTGAATCTCTTCTCTGCCCAATCTGTAGCTGTGCCTGGGATTGTTCTGATGCAGGTGTAGGACCTTGCACTTGGCATGGTTAAACTTCATGAGGTTGGCATCAGCCTACCTCACAAACTTATCTAATGAAGCTTCTTTCCAGTAGGCCAGGCAGCCTCATTTTTCTTAACCCACAACCACAGTGATGACTTACTCACAGGCAGAGAAATAAAATGTGGTTTCCAAACATCTCTAGGGACTCGGGTTCCCCCACATCTGCTGGAAATCACTAGGAGATGGATCCATGTTGAATGTTTCTGTCTGAGGCATTAAGTCATCACCATATCCTTATCCAGAAAATTGCTGTAGCAGATATGTAAATCTTCAAGCTTAAAACCCATTGACATCAAAGGGGCATAAGCATGCACTTGGATGTTTTGCTCAACTGGTACCAGTGGCCCCACTCTAACAAAACATGTAAGCATATGTTGACTTTAAGAACATTTAACCCCATTAACTTCTATAGATTTGATTTTCTACAGTTTTCTGAAGTAAAACACAGATTTCAATGCTTTGCCAAGTCACAGTCTTAAAGATGCAATGTCCCTATCTCATCAGCATTACAAGTCTCAGTTAAATTGGTCATACCGAGGCACAAAGACTGGAGCTACGCAAGGACCAAAAAATCCATTAGAAATGCCTAGCCAAGTGATAAATACAGTTTTTTTTTTAATCTTAAAAATTGATTCCAAAATAATATAAGCCAAATTAAAGCCTCAGTTCATCCAAGACTCAAGCCTTTATTTCCTTTGAACAAGTTGCTGTTTATGCTTACACTTAGGTATGTGATTAAGTACTACCATGATCTGGTCCATCAATGCACACCTTCCCTTTTATCTCTTAGATAAAGTAACATCCTTTGGCTCCTTTAAAACACTCTGCTTTGCCTAAGATATCAGAGGAGCTGCTCTACTCTGATGCTTATATGTGCACAGTAAATCCAGGCATAAAAATCAATAGAAACATTTAAACCTGTGAGTCTGTAGAAGTGCCCCTTGGAAAAAGTCAGATGTTAAAAAAATGAAACTCACATAACTATGAGGTTGCTATAACAGGCAAAGATTTATTCATGCTCATGTGTGTTCGGATCCTTTTCACAGGAAAAAAGTTTGGTAAAATAAGTTGTGCACACTCTTTTTAATGATGTATATTTCCAGATTTTTCATGTTTATACATTGTTATGCAAATGAACATTCAATTATCAGCAATATGCCACACAAGCAAATTATTATTTGGTCATAGGTTTTGAATTTTATGGAAACAGTGTGTTTTACTTAAAAGTTATGTAAATGTTTTATACAAAGATTAATGATGTATATCTTTACAAAAGAGTCACAGGTCTATGTTTTGTTTAGGCAGGATGGCACCCTATATGGCAAATATATCATAGGTTTATGTTACCATAACGATGCATCATTCCTCAGCTATTAATCTAAACTGCAGAGTACATGTATATTTAATAATCCTCAGAAAGTCTGTAAGACTTATTTACATTTTCTATATATACTGCAGCTTTAAAAACCTTTTAATACTGACCACTAATTCTATATCACCACAATGCTTTAATATGAATAAAAAAAATTAAACAACAGTATGAGTCAAATTACTACTCAAAATGGCAATAAGGATGTCTTGCCCTTAAACCGAGATTCTAAACCTGTGTTTTAACTTCGAGAGTGTAATGCAGTGAAGACATCATATTTAAAATATTTGGAGATCTGAATATCATACACAAGATATGTAATGGCATTTCTCTCAGTAATCTGAAGAGCAAACCATAAGGATGAAAAAGCAGCAAAATTAAAAAATTGGTCATAATAGTAATCCCTTATAAATAAATTTTGCATTTATCTGAAATATTAGTTAATAGAAACTTACAGTATGTAGTGTCAAGTTATTGTTTTCACTTGTAACATATGCTTAGAAAGTGATAAATATTTCTTCCATTACAATAATTCACATCTCAAGAGAAAAACTGCAATTGCTTTGATTATATGGGGATTGTTCATTTTTACAGCATGCCATAAGAAACAACATTTTGTTTATTAACAGAAAAATGCTTGTAAAAACTAGGAAAAAATATGAAAATTAATTTAGAAAAAAAGTCTGAATGAACAAAGCACAGATGTTACAATATTGTCATTTAGAATCCATGAACTGAAATGTATTTTTAAAGACGAAGTTAATGCCTCCCTTTGAAATCCTCATGTTAAAATCAAAACCACAACTTTAATAGAAGACAGACATAGGTACAGTATGAAGAATTACAGCTTAGAAAATTAATAAAAATAGTATCTAAAACAGCATTAGTAAGATATGAAGCTCATTCATTAATGGTGTCTGTGATAATATATCACTGAAAATGTTGCATGAAGGACAGTCTTTGATAGGATTATGTACAGTATAATAGCAAGATATTGAAATTAAAATTCACTGAGAAGATACATCTTGTGAACTGAAGGGTAAGAAGATAATAATGGTAACATTAATAATAATAAATAACAAGTATAAAATGATTCACGTAAATAGAATTTCCATCAGCAACCATTATTGTAATTATAGGAATGATAAAGTAATAATCTACAGTAAATAGCTAATCCTTTTTGATTCGCTATTTAATTTTTTTTAAAGGGCTTTTGAATTGCTGTCAATAACAATAATGTGTACATGGGGAAAAGTTGCGTAGAGAATAAATGATAAAAACAGTATTGTGTAATCTGTTTGTAAAGAATCTTTTGAAGGTATTTATGTTGTTTGGTGCAGGAAAAGAAAATTCTTAAAAGAATTTCCCCACCTATTAAATGAATGTTGTGTGATTTCTTCAACACATAGTTATGGGGGTTCCACAGGCATATTGGGAAAATTTCGAAAGTTCAGTACCTGTTT
This sequence comes from Melopsittacus undulatus, assembly GCF_012275295.1. Lineage (NCBI taxonomy): Eukaryota > Metazoa > Chordata > Aves > Psittaciformes > Psittaculidae > Melopsittacus > Melopsittacus undulatus. Next base: position 15,851,503 of record NC_047531.1, on the reverse strand, counting down.
TTTTAATCACACCTCTCTCTAAGGTAAGAACAGCTCTCCATCAATGGCAGATATGAAGAAAAAACAGACCATAAACTGTCTGACCCTACAGCAGCCCTAAAGGCAATTTCACAGCCAACAGCAAAATTAGCACCAGAGGCAGTTAATAGGCCAAGGAAGAGGCCGAATAAGGAAATTCTGAGAAACTAACTATGATGCTGAACAAATATATTCTAGAATTTAGCATACAGGTACCAAACAAACCTTCTGTATGGCTACAACTAACTCAGATGGGAGGAGAGACAAAAACCAGGCCGGACCTTATATGAGCAGTTAAAGTGGTGATCATACAGTGCAATTGAAAATAGGCTTCAATTTGAATTTCTTTTGAATTCATAGATGCATAAGAAATAGCTTATGAGACGCCTAAAAAGACAGCCCAACAATGTAGTCATGAGAGAAAGACTGGATTTTCATTCCTAAAGTTTTTCTCTTTATATTTTTAAATATATTTATCATTCTAGAAGTATATTTTGAAAATTAATAATACAGATGGCCTTTGATCATCCACATATGAGTATTTTTATAATCTGTCCTGCCTCCAAATTGAGAAGGTTATTGGATAATATTAACCTCCATTGTACACTGTGATTTTACTTTTGCCATGCATGCTGCTGTCTGATACAGTTTTGTAGGCTACTGCTTGAAAAAGCATTTCATATAGGTGAGTAATTCCAGTGTAGGAGGGTCCTTGTCATCTAAGCAAAATCACATTCTGCCTTGAACTACATGTATTGTAATACTGGACAAGATTATTTCCACTGTGTAACTCAGAATGAATTTCTGATTTTGCAAACACTTCTCATTAGCTCTTAGAAAGGAAGCAGTCATTGAAAAAAAAAAAACAAAAGAAACAAATGCCAGGTTCACTATGAGAAAATAACACAAACTCAGCATGGGTCTATCTTCTTCTTGACAGTTTAAATTCATGTCCTTCTCATAATGGCGCATGGCCATACTGGCATAAAGAACAGAGCAAATGATGACTGCTGCACTCCAGATGTTCGATGTCCAAATGAGCTATGTTGTGCCTCCAAGGTGATGGACTCAAAAATGGGAGGCCTGGCTAAAAATCTGGCTGTCATAAGTTTGCATTATTGTTAGTTAGATAGGAAACATATAAAGGAACGTTCCTGCTCAAGTGAGAGAAACTGGCAAGAATTTGAAATGTTTGGTATACTCAGAAGAGCAGCAAAAGGACACTTCACCTTGAGGGCAGATGTCAATGCTATGATATACATATGGTAAAAAGCAAAATGTTTTTATTGGCATGAAAAAACAACTAGAAACATGTAGCAATAATATTTCTTTTTCTTTTTGGGGGAGTTGATATTTCCCACCATACTGATTCCCAGGAGAGGCCAGCTGACACATGATGCAGACTCCTGAGAGAAGACAGCAGATTCTCTGTGCAGAGAAGGAAAAGACCTGGTTTGCAACACCTGAGGAAGATGGGTACATGAGAGAAATGTTGTGCATATGTGTATATCTATATATACATATAGATATATATATATGTAAGGAAAAATCAGCAAGTCCCTTTGCCTATAAGAACAGTAGGAGGAGAACTATGAAATGGACAAAGCTTACATTGAAAAGCAACAAATAAAATCTCCATTTTCCAAAAATTATCCCTGAGGCTTAGTGACATAAGGTATTTTTTTGGGATCTGGGGGATTCAGATCATTTAGGTGAACAATGAAACACTCTACAGTAGCACTACAATGGATAAAATATTGAAAAGAACAGAAAATGCCATGTATGGCTGTAAGTGCAAAAACCAACTGCTGACCAAAACTTACCTTTGGGGGCTCATGTCGTAATCGTCTGTAAGGAGCTTCTCAGACTTCCCTCTGAAGCATGTGGCATAAGCCCCTCCTAGAAATCAGACAGTGAAAAACCTTGACCATATTCCTTAGCTATTAATAGTTGCTTTGATTTCCCACAGACTTAAATGAAGATTGGGTAATTTGACTCCAGGTCCTATCAGCCAGGTTCCTCTATTAATTTTTATTATAAATTTTTGTCTGCTTCAGTGGTCATTTTCCTGAAGTAAGGAGTGTGGGACTATGACCTTTGTAAATATCTCTGTCATGTGACAGTGATTGTTCTGATAATTATTCATTACTCAAGACTCTAAGAATAACTACTTCTTTCAAATACCCTGCAAATCATAAATACCTATGTCAGGGCTATACTTAGGCAGGCTTTCAGAATGCTATTTTCAAATGGATACTTTTGATAAATTTGTTTTCTCCTGTACTGATTCATTTATCTGAAAAAGTAGAAGGGTGGTAATTTTTTACTGGAGCAGATCTTACCTTCTTTTCAGGTAGGGCACTCATTTATGAAGTGGGTGGGAGTCCAAGGACTGGGAGTTAGTTGCATCTAGGGGCTAATGGATGGAAAGAAAATTAAGTGTGAATAAGTATGCAAGATTATACACACTGTAAATGGGGCATGCAATTTTAAAATAAAGCCCTAAAATTCGGCTGCTCGGGCTATTGTTAATTAGATCATTTAAATCTATTAAAAAATAACTACTGAATTCAATCTGTTCCCTTTTCTATGCTTTATTTCTGTTGATGATTTCTTGTAAAATGATCTCAGTTATGATTGCTCTACCCTTTAGTCTAGATGCATTGTATAAAATATAATGCAGTACAGATGTCAACCTAAGAACTAAATAGCTTATATTTCTAAAGAACCATGAAAAAATATTAACACTATAGAAACAATGGTTCAGTAATTACTTTTTGCTGTGAAGTGAGGTTAGGCATTTATCCTTATAGATCCCTAATACACTTAAAGTCAGCACTGCCCCTGTGGTCCTTTTACCTTTGTTGATAAATGTATTGTACAGGATACCTTGTATGACCACTACAGTATTTGAGGTCATGCTAGGCTGTTAGCACAAATGGTGTGAACAATAGTTTATATGCCACTTAACTCCTTGGGAGAAACGGTTAACCTTGCCAGAGAGGACAGATCAGTCATGTATAGTTATTAAAGCCTAGAAGGTTTTGTTATGCTCTGAAATACTTTTATAGAACTACAGTACTCTGGTACGAGCTTTACCAGGGAAGCAGGGAAACAACAAAGTCAACAATTATCTTTGCTATCTTTGAAAGTGATATTCAAAGTTCTCAAAATAAAAGATTTTCAAGGGCTTAGTTTATGAAGTACACACACAAACAAATTTTAATAGTTTTAATTATTAGGCTTCCTGAACAATGCCAACCAGATAACAATATATTGAGCCACTGCTTTGAAGTAAACCAAGTGTACCAAAAATAGTTGTGATTTTGATGGCCTTGAAACAGACACTCAACAATAGATCTTCTTGGTTGCTGTTTTCAAAATCATGCTGAAACTTCATATTTAATTAACAACTATAAAAAAACACCTTCTGAGCAAATATCCTTTTCCAGACTATCTCATGAATTGAAAGGACAGAGTGAATGACGAATAAAACCCAGTAGGACATTACTATGGACTTACCAGGTACTCTACATACAGATGGCAATGACACAGCTGTTAACACAGACTACCCAATTTCATGGCATAATACTCTGCTCTTACACTGTTGTTTATTCCAATGAACCGATTGTCAGATCCAACCGATTTTTGGCACTTTTAGAAAACACAAAGCTCAAGGCAGCTCAAGTTCAGGTAGCCTCAAATATTTTCAGTTCAGGCATATAAGCCTGTCAGCCCCAGTATCTGTGTGTTTTTGTACTCATCCAACATCGTTAACCACCACTGAATCTTTAGATTTTCAGGGTTAATTTAGATTCCTAGTGCAGCTGTCTTAGTCTGGCCTGCATTTTCAGTCCAGCACACTCAAATTAATCACTTCCTCTCCTAAAGTTCTCATTTAGCATCACTATAAACAAATGAACAGGTGCTACTTAGGTGAAGGGGACACCCAATAGCCTTTGAGGTTCTGGCCAATCAGCCTGCCGTATGACACAACACACATCCACAATGCGCTATTTCTACCCCTTCTTCCCAGACGTATCCTGAAGCAGGTCTCTATCTGACTCTGCCTAAATTGTTAATATCTAAATCTACACCTGAGGTGGTGAGACTAACTGAGCCTCAAAGAAGCTCCTTTCTCTGGCACACCGCTGTCTTGTGCAGGCACTGGAGCCCTCTACAGTGCAATAGCCTTCATCTCCCATCAGGAGATTCCCTTGCACTACCCGAGTAGGCAGGAACAAACAAATTTCAGAATGAGCTTTTTTGGGAAAAGAAAGACTTTTAGGTGTGGATTCAAATACATGCCTTCATGACAGATCTATTTGTCCACATACATACTTTCCTACCAAGAACTATTACCTCATTAATTAAGAATATTTAGTGTGTCTTCAAGAGAAGGACATGGAGACCAGCGAGAACAGGAAGAAATCAGTTTGCAACCACCGCCTTTTAAAATTTCCTAACTAGCGAAATTAGACCATGTCTCTTTATTTATTTATTGCAGTTGTAAAAAGATTAATGGGGATGTGATTCCTTCAGGCTTTTACATATAACCCCATCACACAAAGAACAAAATTATACAGTGCTGCAAATGAACTAAATTAGCTACATTTATTTAAATAACTGCTATGGAGGAAACAATAAATCAACAAGAATCCTCACAAAAATGTGTTTATAAAGTGTCTTGTAATTTGTTTTAGCAAGGACACAGACTTCTAGCTCTTAGCTAAACTTGCTTCTAACAGTTTATTATCATATCAACTGTTAATGAATGCTTGCTATAGAAAAGCGTTTCTAGCAGAAAAGACTACGTGTAACTTCTGCCTTACTGTCCTTTAAGACTTGACTAGCAACCCTTCATGAAATAGGTTTTCCTAACAAACATTTTGTCAAAGACTTCTAACAACTTGGGAGACAATCAAAATTAAATGACAGTTATTTGGGAAATCAGAAAAAGAGGTTATTTGAATGATCATAATCATGCAATTATCTCATCTTCACTGTGTTCCTAAAGGCTGTATCTATATCTAGCCCTGTATCAGGAGTGAGTAGGGGGAGCTCTAATGCTGAACCTGTGATGTATTCATAAATCAGTACTTTCAGAGCCTGTCATGGGCTTCATAATGAGGGTCATTATTCAGGCAGAGTGTCAAAACTACTATCAAAGGACCTTCTCAGAATCACAATCATTCTGTTTCTTGTTAAATAAGCAATGTAGTACACAAAAATGGCAAACAAGAAGCAGGTCAATTTGATACAGTATGAGGGCACAGAGACCTCTAGAGTAATTTACCCTCTGGGAATTCTGATGGCTTGTGAGATAAATTATATACACCCTCAGAAAAGATTAATGGTAATAAAATCCCAGGAATATTTTCAGAAAAAAAAAGAAATGTCCATATGTACATATGGCAACTTTGGTAACAAAGGAGACATTTTCTAAAGTGGAACACTTAAAGAAAATTATTATTAGAACTGCAAGTAGCACTCTGGAAAGTTACTAAATCTTATTACAAAGTTGGCAGCATTCAGTGGCAATGCCTTATGTTGATTTGCTGAAAGAGTTTATTTAAAAATAAAACCCAAGCAATCAAAACTGCAGCTTTTCTGAATAAAGAAGAAGTAGGATAAAAGGGAAAAAAAGGAAAGACAAACTATCAAAAATGGATTTACTGAGACAGGCTATTATTGATTCATTTTATTATAAGCAATAAGAGATACAAGAGGAATTATTAACATAACGTCATCTGGACTTTTGACCACAATGCAATAAATGTAATTTTTTTAAGTGATTGAAGGCTGTATTCAAATCACATAGCATAGATGCCTAAATTAGGTGCTGGCATTACTTCTCTCCTTTCACTTTAGCGAACAAGAATGTAATAGCTCTACAAGTGAAGTAGTCTGAATTGCTCATTCTCCCTTGAACTAAAATGTTACATTAGTAATGGGTAAATTAGGCACCAGTGAAGGCAGTATAAATTCTGGCTCAAGATGACTTCTAGATATTACAATGTCCAATCATTTTGGGATTAATAGTCAACCTCTTCTGACACCAGTGAATTTCAGTGTCTCAGAAGATTAGACTTAAGAAAAGGCTCTTTAATAATCTTTGTCAATTAGGTATGTGTTGAGTGTAGGTATGATATCAATTTATAATACACATATGTATTATACCTATACATATACACATATACAACGTTTGTTTGTAATTCCATGGGTATGCTCATACACAGCATAACTCTGAAACAGCAGAATACTGTCAGGCAGAAATTTCGCTGAAGTTTCTTTATGTAGTCCTTCTCATCTGACTTGTCCTAGGCCTTTCCCAAGGCTTTGCCTAAGAAACAGTAACATAGACTTTAACAGAATTAGGCTGGTCCATGAACTTGTGCAGTCATGGTCTTCAGAGATGGATGTCCAGAAGTTCATTTGTAAGTGCAGATTCAAATACCATTTAAACACTACTTGTGGCAAAACCTCATGCAGATCACTGTTGACTTCAATAGGGCTTTTCTACAAGAAGGAAGTTCCTGGAGAAATGCCACAATTATGCCTAATAACGATTACAGAGTCAGAGACTTTCTTGTGAGTTTCTAGGTACCCAGACCTTTTGAAACTCAGCTATCTTGTATAGTTATGCTTAACTATTTATATTGATTATAATACAGACTGATAACATTTTTGCATGCCCTTAAAAGAAATAAATAAATTGTGGATCAGAATATGTAAGTCTGCTCCTTTCCTCATATTACCCTTATTAAACAGCAAGGTGAGAAGTAGATTAAAAAACAGTCCCACTAAATCCCTTAGCTTCACTTTACCAAACTGAATTTTGTCTGACAATAAATCCTACCTTGTGTAGAGTTATTGTTTAAGTAAATTTGTATCTGTGGAATAATCAAAAGCAAACCAATTATATTCAGGCATCTTTTTTATCCATCTGTTTGGATATAACTCTCTATTAAACGGTGTTTGCATATGAAGCAATGTTCTATTGTATGCATAGGTACTCAATTATTTAGATTATACATTTGAATAAACTGTGCAGTTAAAGGAGTACCCTTGTAATGCAGGACAATTACAGGTTATTAAACTAATATCGATTTGGCCAACACAGCTGGATATAGGATCTGAGCCTTCACCTGTGAAAGTTCTTTTCTTTAGGGGTACATTTTACCCCTACAATTATCAGTCATTGTTAGTCACTTCAAATTATATCAAATTATGTAAAAGGGTTATAGAAAAAGGCTTGTGTGAATAGAGACTTAAAAAAAATAATAATAATTTTGCACTGAAGACTGTGCATTAAAATGTAGGTTAGCTTAGTGCAGCTATGAAAGTCCTGTGTATATATATGCATGATGGGTCAGTCTAAAAGATGCCCTGCCCACAACAAAACCACTCTATCAGTCCAGCATAAGAAAATACTGCACTGTCATACTGTAAAAGAGCAGTTCAATGACTATCTCATCTTCCCACTAATCAGGGAATTATTATCACATTTTTCCAAAGAAGAATGTAGTTGTCTTTATGTTCAAAAAAAAGAAAAACACAGAGAAATGAGCAAGTGTTTGCCAGTCCTTGAAATAAGTTTTCAGGGACTAATTATGAATATCTATTCTGAGTGGGGTAGGGAAGAGATGTACTTTGCACATGTCAAATTGACTTTAAAGTAGAATCTATTCTTTTGCATCTGTTATACACCTGTGTTTTCAAAGAGGCAGAACAGATATTTATGATGGTTATTAGTGAAACCATGCTGAGAATCCAGAGCTGCTTTGTTTGTCTAGTTTGCAGTTTTGTTAATGCTCTTCACTAAATATGCTTTCTTTCTTCCCTTTGACCATAATTATTCTGAAATAAGTACATGGAAGCAAGAGAATACACAAAAGCTGAGTTTGTCTTACAAGAACTAATCTTCATAAACTTCTCCATACTCAGTATTGGTAAATAAGGTCCACAGAGAATGATTCAGAGTATCTAAAATTAGTTTCCCACTCTAAATCACTCTCAGCAGAATCTGATCTGAGTAGTGATGGCCAATACAATTTAAATTTTTCACTATCTTGAGATCAAAAGAAGTATCATGATAGTGCTAAATATCATTATACTATTCATTTAAAGGGAATGAACAAACAAAATACCTATGCAGTCAGAAACAATAGCTCTGCACAAGTGTGAAAAGCCTGCCTAACTTCAGAATATTATAGATTTGTGTGTGACCCCAAGGCTGTGTAAATTGTCATTTTTCCAAGTTGCTGCAGAATATATCATCTTTTCCATTAAATAGTTGCTCTGCCTATAGTTGATAGCAATTTTACTTTGTCTGACAGAAGTTATTCTCCTTAACAGTTTTCCTCTGGAAGGATAGTTTAGTGAATGCTGCGTATTCACTGTGGCTGGATTTCACAGGGGAAGCTGGAAAACCTAGCACACAATTTGCATTCAGATTGGTGCTAGGAATCTAGACTAACAAAACTAGTAAGCTGCTTTGGAACCTGCACAGTGACTCCAGAACAAAATGATTTTTTTTTCTAGTATTAGGGGCATCTAAACACCTGTGAAGTTACAGACATGGAGCTGACAAACATGAAAAAACAGATCCACTGCTACCTAGGGAAAACCTACTAAAAGCGTTTGTGTAGGAAGTTAAGAAGTATTGCCTGACCAAGTTCCCCTTTTCTACAGCTAAAAGTTACTCAGGCACCTCTGGGCTTGGGTATGGATCTGCATAAAACTGCCTTTTCTTCTTCCCTACTGGTTCCACAAAAGGCTGGACAGGCAGTGACAACTCATGCTCTATTCAATGACTGGCTGCCAAGAGCATAGCTGAATGAAGGGTAAGGTGTTGCTTGACCTTCACTGGGGATACTGCAGGTGAAGAAGACACTTCACAGATTCCAGGCCAATGTCTGGCTTAAATACACAACAATATCCAGAGGCATATTTTTTCTAGCTCATTTTGGCTTTCTGCCATCTAACATGAAAGCAGAAATACTTCTGATTCAGACTCTGATCTTAAACCCCATTTTATCCATTTATCGATACAGTTATGATGAGGGACAAGGAATTCCAGTAGTATCTTCCTAACTACAAAGTAGAATACAGCAGAACCAGTAGGGCCCTCAGGAGTGATGGAAAACTACCTTTTATATTAATACACAGCCACCAGGACCTTCAAAGTTATCATGGTTCCCTTGGAGTTGAGTGCAGAGCCCATGCTCTGAGATACCTGATGTGAAGCTGAAAGAGCTGAGCAAAGGGACCAGAGTTTCTAAAGTGTCTCCCTCTCCATGACTGTACGAAAGCAGAGAGTGAGGATAACTGGCACCAAATGCTGTACTGCAGAACCATTGCTGAGATGGGGAGGCCCCCTGAGATGGCTTTGCAAATGTAGGAAAGTCATGTGAGGAAGTCACATCACAATTACTATGGCTCACTGCAATTTTATTACTGATTGAGCAATCTACTGGCTTTCAAAGACCGAAAAGCATTTTGATTATTTTTCCTTTCAGAAAGAACTACAAAATGGTGTGACAATAGCATGCAATATATGCTCTTTAATAGAACTATGGACATGCATACATGAATTGCTGAAGATCTTTTCAAAGTTAAAACTTTCAACATTCTAAGTGAGACTGAAAATTCAGTAATCACTGGCTGGCCACATTTGGCTTACATATGCTTCTATTTTTACTAACAATACTTTGCAATGGGCTTTGATAGGTGATACAGTGTATTTTAAAAATTTTGTGCTTACAGCTACTGTTTTTCAGTTTTTTTTTCTTTCCAACAAACAATCCAAGAATGGATATAATGATGTGAAACCCGAATGCTTTCATTCAGATACATTTTAAGTTGTAGAACCTATCTGAAAGGCTTTCTGCAACAGATCCGTGCCCTGCAAACCTTCCAATCTCAGCTTCATCTCTCCTGCAATTGAATAATAAGATAAAAATAAATATGTGCACACTCTAATGAGCTAGGTGTGTCTGTCTGCTTAAATTCCACTATGTATAATATTTTCCCTTTGATAGAAGCCTTTAGAGTTTTAGTACAAAATTGCCCTTGACTCCTGCCAGCCATTCCACCATAACTCTTCAGTCACACACATACTTTGCTCCCTCCAGGTCACTTGTAATTGGCCTCTTTCTCTTTGTGTTCAGTAACCTTCCAGTTTTCTGCAGGCCTGTTCACAACTGAATTGACACTAAAGAAAGAATGGATAAAGGCAGACCTGAAGTCTGTGCAGAGGATAGGTAGGGACTTGTGCTCCTGAATAGAAGTGGGTCAAAAACTACATTCTCAGACACTGCTAAGAGACCTGGTCCAAGGCATTTATACTACTCCCAAGGAGCTGTTTTTTTTGAAATATGTCAGAAACTTTACTACTGTGAAGAAAATCTGGAAATACTCTGTAAACCAGCTGTGATAAACCACTGCTTAGTAGATACTTCAGACATATATGGGTATAGATCTACAGGCTGGAGTCCTGTTGTTTCTATGGCGTCTTCTGTGAGAGCTGTTGGCAACACCCCCAGCCATCACAGTATGACGCCAACCTTTCTGCCAAAGGGCCTGTGTGTTGGCTTGGAAATAGCTTAAAAGCTGCAGATCTTTTGAGATGAACCTTCCCCTCTGCACTCCCCCCAGCTCCCAGACACACACTGTGCAATATTTTTTTACATGCAAAGGGAGGATATGGGCCTTAGGGATCAATTCATGAATAACTTATACAATGTTTACATGAGGATTTTTAGGTAGTTTGCTTAGAAGTGTTTTGAATTGGCTGCATGAAATTGGCTTTAAATGTAATGAGCTTTTCTGAGCATAACAGGACACTGCAACATATACGGGTCTGTGGTCTGAAGGATAAGCCGAGAAGAATCAGGCATGAGTGGAGACATCATAAGGCAGGCAAAAGAAAAACATTAGGAGGGATCTGAAGCAGTGCAGGAAGCTTGCACAGAGTAGAATATACCATTATTCACTGTTAATTGTCCAAACACCTTGGGTGTTGCTGGTTCTTTCTTCTGAATTTGGTATGAGGTGATTAAAAAGTCAATCAGCAAAGGCTGAAAAAAGTGCAGACCTGAATGCCACAAAGATGATAAAGCAGAAAACATATTTAATCATATATGGCTGAATGTCATTTTTCCTTTTTTTTTCAATCAACTTTGATGATATGCCCATCATCTTTTCTTACCTATGGTCTTCCATAAAAAAAAAGGCATCAGATTCAAAAAGGAGCCACCAGGTATCCATAAACTCTTTTTTCCTGTCCTCACTTTTTCTGGTCTACAATATTTTTTTATCTTTATTTTCTCTTTTTATTTCTCTTTCCACAGTTTTCATTCTATCCACCACAAGAAGTAGGGTGAGAAGAGAGGGGACAGGTGGGTGAGATTTTAATAGCTAGAACACATACAATTACAATTGTTGTGTCAGCACTTTTGCCATATGAGGTAGTTAGGTACTTTGTGAGGATGAGCTCCACCTGCTACCAGCTAGGATTAGACATCACTTCAGAGATCAAAAAGGTGAGCTAAAAGAGATGGGTGTTCACAGAACCCTTTTGCAAATAGAATTCAGAAAGGTTGCAGAAAACGTTTTCTTTTCCTGTTTTCTTTCAGGCACCCATGCATCATGAAATGGACGTAAACAAATCTTCCACACAAATGCCCCCTCCCAAAAGAAGCCATAATGACAAAAGCCATTTCTCACCCTGTTGCTCTGGTTTGATTTTGTGCTTTTTAAACCTACCCTGCTCTTGCAGGGGGGTTGGACTAGATGATCTTTTGAGGTCCCTTCCAACCCTTGGGATTCTGTGATTCTGTGAAAAGCAGCACTGCTCTTTAGATGTAGCCCTGGCTGCTATAAGGTAGGCATGATTTACATACAGTCTGTCAGACCCTCGTTTCAGCCAATACAGGCTAGTGATTTGCATTCATATAGCTCAACCATTTCTGTAAAAGTAAAAGAAGCTAGACAAATTTAACCAGACTTTTAGCAGACAGCTTAGAGAACTGCTATTCACTCTAGAAATCTTTGGTGATTGTGTAAATTTTGGTAGGTGTACTCTGCACACAGCAAAATTTCTGTCATGTCACTGAATACAATGTTCTCAGGCATCATCCTGGATTTTGAGAGAAAAAAATGAAGAGCAGTAGGATAATAAGCATTAATAGTCTAAATATACTGTGTATCCATATACTTCTGGGGAGTAGGCTAAAGAAACCCTGTTAATACAGCTCAGAAAATTCTAGAAGTTGAAATGCTGAGTGGCTGTTTTAGTAAATTAAAAAAAGAACAAAGAAATTATTGAAAATAAAATGCCTTGCTGATTCTATGTTCAGTTGGCTTTTAGTGCTGAGCCAATCTGAGGTCCAAGAAGAAAGGCTATAAATTCATACAAGAATTAAAAACAGCTCTTTGGACTCCGCATAGAATTGAAACAAGACCAAGACATGTGTCTGCTATGAATACCTGTGCCCCACTGGAAGCAATCTTAACATTTACTATTTGGCCAGAAGCTGAAAAGACTAGTCAACTATTTACTCAGAGGCTGGAATGCTACTATCTGTAAATATCTCTAGACTTCTGTTTGCCAACAAGCTGCTGAAATGGTGCCATTTGCTGCAGCTCTCAAAACTCCGGTGTCACACATATGTATATATTGAAGCATTACTAGACAAATAGGAAGCTGTCTGAAAGAAAATCTAAGGGGGAACTCCTCACATCTATGTTTTAAAGTAGAAAACATATTAACACTTTAAACTTATTTACTTTCATGAGGAACAGCAACAAAAGTAGGAAAGCCTCTATAAAAAGCATTTCTAGGTTTGCTACCTAGTTTTGCTTTGCTTTTATTCACTGTAGAATTTTTTTGCACTTTAAAATTATAGCAAATGGGCACAGGCTTCTGTACATTAAAAATATTTGTTAATAAATCGCATAGTATTCTACTTTGACACTGTTGCAAATACATTACCAACATTTGTCCCTAAAATAGTAGCTCTGGGTATATCTTTTATGATGTTCTGGGAAATTTCCTGAAGACATAGCCCTTTGTCTCATTTTTCAAAGAAGTTTTGTGATACAGGAACAAAAGAAGCCTATTAGTGGCTAAATATAATATACTTCAACATCTCCTGATACTACAACAGCAGAAAAGTTGAGAAAAAAAATTCTTAATTGCAGTACTTCATAAATAGGAGCAAACCTCTGTCACCACAGCAAAACTTCCCCTGAGTTTAGGTGTTAGTACATGTGAGCACAGTATTATAATAATATAACATAAAAATTGTGCATAATTAAACAATAAAAAATAAAATCCTTAGAAACCAGATTCTTTTCCTTTACTTTGGTGTCAATTTCAGGAAGGGCAGGGTTTCTTACACTACAATTCTCTATTCTACCACTGCCAATTTTGAATTAACACTGAAGCAATCTGTAATCTGAAGAGTAGCTATGAAGAGACTAGTCAAAGAGTCTGTACTTTCTTAAGGAGTCCTACTGCCATGTAGATATAATTTACCTAAACTTAAACAGAAGAAAATCTCATTAAGCAGCAGTGCTCATGCATTTTTTAGAAGTGGTCAATGTTTATTCAGTGAACAAAAAAGGAACCAGATGACAACAGTAATAACAGTGAGAAGAACAACAATCCAGGTCATACATTCAGTATCCAAAATCCAGTTGGAAACTAGCATTTTGCTTTTCTTTTGTTACTGAACGCAGTCTGACTAAGAGATTTTTGCTTATTTACTGAAAAACTTACATCAAAAATTAAATAAAGGGTATGGCTCCTGTGAAAGTTACAAGGACTAAGACATAAGCGAAATACAGTTTCTCATTTACTTTGTAATGTTGCCGTTCAGGAGCGAAGAGAATTGCCAAATCTGATGTCAGCAGCCACCCATATAGCAAAGGAGAACTAGAATCCCCCAAATCCCTTTAAATAGCTTACCAAGTGCTATTTTTAACATAAAGGTGAAGGGTGCACTCCGAGAGAAGTATTCACTTCTTCATCAGACACAAGGCTGCTAACAAAGCTGTCACCTCCACCCCTCCCACAACCACCAGTGTCACCATTTGTAACTCCAGTGCCAGCACCTTCAGTGCCTCAATCATCTGTGATACTGCCCTCTCCATCATCAGCACCAATGAATTTCTCACTGTCACTGCTCCTGATACAAGTCTCGCCAGCAGCCCTTTTAAACACCTTTGAGCCTCTCCTTCTCTCTCTCTCACATTGAAACATTTCAGCTGACAGTCTATTTTTTAAACACTCAAGTGTTGGCTTTTAAAGCATTTGATATCTCTAGCATTTCAGCCCCTTCCTTCACACCTTCTGCTCACAGGGCCAAGCAATATGTGAGGAATTTCTTTTGGTTTCCAAAAACAATATTCTTTGTTGTTTTTTTTTTTCACAAAAATCCATCTCATGCCCATGTTTAGCTGAAGCACAATGAAAGAAAAATAAACTTTGTACAGTATTGTCAAAAAAATACCAACACAGCGCACGCACTGAATTACTGAAAGACAAAGGATTTATCTGTATTAAAAATGTCGTTAATTTGTGAAAACTGGACATTTGCCAGATGGCTTGCTTGTTAATTTAACCATTGAACACAGACCCTAAATTGCTGTTTGTGAAACTTTTACAGACATGAAAGATGTTTTTTTCTCTCACTCATCTGCATGTATTTTTAAGACAGAAAGTCATTAGAAAAACTGATTATTATTTTTCAGCTCAAAAATATGTACATTCCCTTTCTTGCTGAATATTAAGTCTGCTGTATAGCTTTTCCTCAGGATCTGTGAAACTGTAGAATAACAGAGTGAATCAACATGGCTAAAATTAAATGGGAAGAACTAAATCTACATTCTGCTTCAGCAGACATAAAGTGGACATTTCTTTCCTGTTTGTAAAAGCTGATCACAAACACAAGTACCTCAATCCATGCACATCTTTAGACTGAATTATACATTTCCCTAATGGGCATAAGAACTAGGAAAACAAGGTGCCATCATTAATTTGGAACACAATAGATTTAGGAAAAATCATCTGTCCTAATAAACTGAAAATCCTTACAAACTGTGTACTAAATGTCAAAATCTACAGCTCACCTTCAACTACAGGGTAAGGTGGATATGTGTCTCAATTTTGTTCTCTGTGCTCAGCAGATTTTACTTTGGTGTAAATAACACTCTTGTTTTAGTGATTGAAATATTTTTATTTGTTCATTACTTTGTTGGAGTCCATAGCACTTTGCAGAAAGATATAATGTCTTTTAGAACATCTCCCTAGAGCTTAATGCTTCTGCCTAGATCCCTGTGTTAGTACTGGGAAGCATTAGAGCTCCTGTTTCAGGATCTCTCTAAATTCAGGAATCTGCATTTATGATCTTTCAACAGATCACACTGAGAAGAATTTGGAGATGTGTTTTATGTCTGTGGAGAAGAGATTTGGTTAGTCTTCAAGGAAAAGACAGCAGATACCTCCAAAAGAGCTGATTGTCATAGATTTGCCACTCATCTTTTTTTAAAATCGGAGAATTTTACATTATTTCTATCTGGGCCACCAGAATAACGAATATTTTCCAAATGTCTTTCACACTGAATTGAATAAGTCATTCAGCCCAGTAATATATGAAATAGGCCAAGAATCTGACCCTACTCATTTAGGTAGAAAGGAAGCCCAAGGGAGAGAAGAGGAAAAATACCTGTCTTTCACTGGACCAAACTCACCAACACAGGAAGTACAAATTCGTGTTTCTGTAAAAGCAGATTATGACCAGTAACACCATATATATAAAGGTTTTTAACTATGCTTTTATTTACCAATTCATTAAATACAACATGCAATCATCTGAGTTTGTGCATCTTGTTTTTATGACTTTGGCTGCACTTTTCGTTTAAGGACTTTTGATCAAACATCATGACTTTAATGTCATATCAACATGTTATGGTAAAAATTTTACAATGAGAAAACACCAAGTTAAAAATCTGAGGTCTCAGATGTTCGTGATTAGTAGAAGTGCAACACAAGAAAGATCAGATGACTGGAAGAGCATAGGAAAAACAAAACAAGGAGGAGAGTGGGTGTTCATGAAGTAAAGAAAATGGTAAATTCCTGAGACAAAATAGTTTGACAGTTCAATAGATCACTGAAATACTAGCCTAGTCCCATGTATAATTTTTATGAATCACAGCTAATGCCATCTCTTTATAGAAGCAAAAGCAAAACTTTGTGAGTTACTTACAGATATTATTACTTGTCAGCAAATACAGCCTCAGAACAGCACTATCACTCACAAAATGATGCTCACAATCTACAGCATTTCAGGTTGACCTGTTATTACTAGAAAGAATAATGTTCAAAACAACACTGTGAGATGTAAGACTTTTCTGTCTAAGTACTATGACATGAGTGACTGAAAAGTTCTTAAAATGAACTGCATTTTCAAGCTGAAAAGTGGGAGCCAACTACTTCTGAAATTTTCATTACCTGCTCAAGATACACACATGTACACAGCCTCGCACCACACACCCTCTACACTAATGTCTCATTGGAATGTGATGCTTAAATATTGTTTTCCATCTCTTTCTTTTTGGTTTAATGTTCTTTAAACCTCACACTCAGAAGGAAACCATGTAGGTTTCAAATGAAGAAGCATGACAAAGCAATCTTGAATTTTCAGTTACCCTCCCAGCAAAAGAAACAATGAGCATAGGACAAAGTCAGACTAGTTGTGTCAGCTATTTGATCCAATTTTTTTATTTTTACCCAAGTCCCACTTTCCATTTTTCCATATTTGACCTGGTGCTTGAAATGAGGACAAAGAAACCCAGCTTTTACTTAAGAAATTGAGGAAGTGTCTTCTCAACAAGGCTGATGCTGTAGTGGGAGATAAAGACACAATACCCCCAAAGCAGGCTACTGAAGCTAGTGGACCATTCCCTGTGTCTTTTCTACTGTAACCACAGTCAGACCAATCTCTCTAGTTTTGCCTAAGGGCACCTTCATGTTACCAGAGAGTACCTTCTACACTGTCTCTGGGAGAGTGTGACTAATTTATTTCTTATTCACTGCCTTTTCACTGCACACCCAGATTTTTGACAGCCTGTCCTAATTTGGTCCAGTTCTATACTCCAGCCTGCTGGCCCATGAACCACTGCTTCAATTTCATTCTCATAATCCCTCAGTGACAGCTTGTCTCTTGTGCTCATCCAAATCTCCAATGTGTCTAAGTGCCCAGCCTCACAAAACATAACATCTACTTCAAATGTGATTCCTGCATATCAGTAACACTCCTTGAAAGTTAAGTTCCACCCGAAAAAGATAGCTTTGCAGGATCAGGGAGTTAAGTTTTAACTATCTACCAAATATAACTCATACCCTCTTCATTTCTCTAAGGGAGCTGATTCACCTTCATAACTCTTTCTGCTGTGGATGCTCATTTAGCATTCTGACATAATCTAGTGCCTCACTGCATGATGTTGATGATGTTTTTGTCAACGTGAAGAATGCAGTACAATTGTTGCAGAAATTGTCTAAGAAACTGAGACCTTAATATGTACCATCTGTTTTACAAAAAAGCTCAATGTGGTAATGCATTTGCAATACCAGAAGCAATATCTCTAAGACATGAAATGAACATATGCTGTCTAAGAGCCTTCAGGCTGACATTGAAAAAGAGAAAAGATAGTACTTCAAGGCAAATATTGTCCCAGTAGAAAGACTGCCAGAACCAATACGGCTCAGTCTATTGACAAGTCTCTGGTGAACAACATCATATAAAGACATGCACATTGTTATGGGTTGTACAGCTCTATGCCCCATTTTTTCAGCTTGGGAAAAAAAAGTAGAGAACACCTTCACTGTCACACTGGCTATTCTTGTGTTTCAGATCAACAGATGTTGTCAGATGAAGACATCCCATCCATTATTCTTTGATTAACTGCTTCTTTAAAACAAGTCAATGAAACTCACGCTAGCTTCTTATACTAGGTTAAGAAAGCAGTCTGCTTGAAAGGAAAGAATTGAAAGAATCCTCTGCTCTCTAATGTGGGTTTTTTTTCATTCTTAAATTAATACATTTTATGCATGAAGATATCTGTGATTTTTGAAGCTAAAATGTTATTGAAACTACAATAGCTAGTAAGGAATTTTATACATACCAGAAAATACAGTAATTTTATTTTAAAATCTGTTATCCTTAAAGGATAGGGTTTAAGTCCTGTCAGACACAGTTTATACCAACATAATCTAAAATGTATATTCCTTTCAAAGAAGACATAAACAAATAGTGCTATGTTACAGAAATGGTTATCTTTGGGTAACATTTTATTTGTCTTCTTTTATGGAAAAATAATAATTGATGAGTAGCCTCTTCCAATTTTGGCAAATCAGACACATTATCTGGATATCACGTTTTCAAAAACATTTTGATTTGTCAGATTTGGTGGACAAGGGGAGCAAGCAATTTGAAACTAAGGGGGGGGGATACAACTATGGGAGGGGGCTATGGGAACTATTATACTCTATATGTGAATTTGCTGCTGTCCATAATAACATCAATACCTTTCACAGTGTAAAGGAATCTAGTGAGTTCTTTTTCAAGTTAATAGCAGTAGTGGTTAAAAAATATTGTTTTAGGAATACATCTGGGTTTTCTGCTTAGAATACTCAAGGATATTTAAAGATATTACTTGGTATGTGTGTTAAGCAGGCTTGATTAAAATCTGAGGATTTAGGTATTACTCCTGCTGTCATTAAAGCTATACCATCTTAAAAGTGATGAACACACCAATAAAATGGACCTGCGTATGTAGACCTAGAATATATGTGATGGAACTTAAAAGCATCACACCTAAGGATGGCTGCAACCTTATTAAATTCTTATAGGCAAACGAGGATTCGGGAAATCCACAGCATTTCTCCTGTGGATTTTATTAGTTCCACAGGAGGGAGTCTTTCTTCTACAGATTATAGATGCTACAAGCATGCTAAAAGAGCTTGTAAACAGTGCTTGAGGAAGCTACCCTTCTTTAGATCTCAGAAACTCGGCAGGAGGTAGCTCTTCCACCCAGATCTTAGAAGTACAGGCTATTTTAAGTACAGTATAATTCTAATTAACTACACCATCAATTATGTCAAACAAGGGCACAATCACTGACCTTTCACTAAAGGCAAAGCCATCAAAGCAGGATTTTTTAAACTATGTAAGGGAGGAGGACCAAAGGAAGACCTCACGTCACCATCTCTGGAGACTGTGATGGATACAGACATCACAAGAACGAAGGAACCTGGTAGCTACCTAGCCGTTTCTTTGTCTTGTGGTCAATAGCATGCTCTATAACAGGAGGGTTCTTGCTCCCAAATCTGCCTGATGTTTGCTTTGTTCTGTGGATTCAGAAGGTAAAAAAATTCAAGACCAGTGTAGTCACTTCTTTCTATAAAGCTTTTTCTATAATCAGAAAAATAAGGCAGTTTCAGATACAAATCCTTCTTGAATATGTAAGGTTTAACACAGAGCTGCTGTGAGAACCAGGAGAAAGCAAAACAATATGATAGAAAACATTGTTTGTTTAAAAAAAGAAATATCAGCAAAACCCTTTGTTACTACACCTAGTCACAGCAGGAATTAATAATATATTTATTACTAGTATATTGTATCTATAAAAACCCTGCAGATAGGCAAATGAAATGTTGAACAATAAGTACTGACAACTAGCTGAGTTAAACACTGTTGTGGGACTTTTGGAGGCTATTTTGAGATCCATAAAGCATGCTTTAAAATACCAAAGCAATAATCTAAGATTCCATATTTAGTAATTTCAGCCTTTTCAACTGTTATTTTCAGTGTCCCGATAACATTGTTTAAATGAGCAGACAACTCTTTTGAGGCACTCTTTTATCTTAAATAACCTCCCTAATGCAAATATTTCAAAATCAATGTAAAATAAATTTCTAACACCATCACAAAACAGCTGAATGGTTTATGTCAAAAAGCACATGATGAACAAATTTCCAGTAAAGCCTGCCACAAAAGCCTACAGTATGAAAAAGAAAGGGAAGATGATACATAATGTCTCCATGTATTCTTTCCAAGTGCTGCCCAAAACAAAACTCCTACAAATATAAAGCCTTTTAGAACAGAACTTGGAGAACAAATGTTCCTTCTGTCTGAGATCTGAACTGCTGTCATGATGCCTCTTTTTCTCTCCATTAAATATCAAGGGCGCACAACCATTTAACAGGACTAGTGTTAACGGGATTAGCTCAAGCATCTGTAAACCACAAAGGTTTAACAATTTGTCCATTAAAAATTGATCTCTTTATGTAAACAAGAAAAGGATCCTAGATCTGATGGTCCACTCTGATATTCCTAGGCAACTCATACTTGATCTGGAAAACACCTCACCCCTCTCCTACGTGCTGTAAGCAGAATAGGGACACTGAGTGTAAAATCTACTACATCTCAAGTAAAACGTAGAAACCTTTTCAGTGTGAATGAAAAAATGAATTTGATCACCTGTTGAATTGACTGGGGAAGGAGAAGAGGCATGGAGAAAAAGAAATAAAAACATGGACATGATGACATCTTCACTATAAAAAATTCTGGTAAGAATTAATCTCAGCTAACATTAGCTGTTAGTTGTTCACAAGTTAGTTGTTTAAACTAATCATCTAAGCTCCCTCTCTAATGAATGGAAGGAAACAGACACACCCTGAGAATAATTAATCCTATCTATAATATGTTGTAAGATTAAATATATTCGCTCTGGAAAAGCCTAACTCTCCTCATTGACTGTAATGAAAACCTAGATGATTTGCTTAACCTGGACGCCTGTCTTTTAAACGGCCAAAGCTAAATGAAATGAAATTAAATGAGTGTTGTTTACACTATGAGGAAGAGGCACAAGGCTTAAGCAAACTCTGCTGATATTCCCCTCTGTCCTTCTCCCACTCATTCCCATAAATATCTGCTTTGCTGACTGCTTTATCTATATTGGTAGAAAGATCGAAGAATGTTTTCAATTTCTCTGACAATTTGATATCATCTTATCCTCTGGTTTGCCAGAAGCTCATATTGCACAACATACTGCAATTGCTGCTTTGAAATGCTTCATTTGAGTCTTGAACTGCAAGTGTTACTGTCACAAATAACCACTGTATGCCTTTCATTTTCAGTAGCACTGGGATTGTGTGAGTGCAAGTCTGCTCACATACAGGAAAAAGTAGTTTTTCTTTAGAAGTCTGGACAAAAAAGTTAAAATAACCCCCAAAATAGAAATTAAAAAAAAATTAAAAAAAAAAAAAAGAAAGGCTAGCATGAGGAAATGATAAGGACAGGATGGGACAGGAGGATGCCTGTCTGCCTAGGGTACCTCTTTATACAAGGCAAGCTAATAAACTATTTGATAGCAAATATTAATTTATAACAGAAGCTCATCAATAAGACTCTTTTCAGAAGACAAAGAAAGACCAGTCATTCAGGTATATTACCCACAAACTTCCAAATGCTGAGTAACAGCATACCTTGAAATAGGACAGATGCTCATTTGGTCTAAAAAATTTGACTACACAGGCTATAATTTGTGAAATAGGCCTGACAGACACAGCGTGCGTAGTACAGCACTGAGAGAGACCAGTTAGAATGGTTTAAAGGAAAAGCCCCTCCAAAAAGTATTCTGTATATGGACAGTTAGTACTTTCTAGAGCACAAGATTACATAGGGAAAAATAGAAATTAATAAAAGCATTGCAGAGATAGATCATATATATAATCTGTAGTTTGGATTTACTAGAAATGTTAGTATAATTTAACACAATTCTTTAGGCATAGCTTTCATGAAGGGAATGAGAATTGACTCCCTCTGATGATCCGGGATATAAAGGAAGAAAAACTACATACCTGAAGGCCACACAAGACCACATCAGATTTGCAGTTACACTTTGCTCTGCTCTATTATGTATGCTGTCATCATTTAGTCATTCCTATAGATTTCAATTAATTCTTTAAAGCTGGGGAATACCAAGAAATCTGTGTGAAATATTGCTTTCTTGTTTGTTTGTTTTTAACATCTCAATTTTTCTATTTCCTAAGACTGACTTCCTTTTCCTTGAAAGCCGTTAGTTAAAACTGACTCGTGTACTACTGTTTTTCTTCACTACCTCTGTCACCACTGTTGTTTTAACTTAAGAAGTGAGGATTGTCCAGAAAAACATGCGCAACGACTGGCATTTTTTTTTTCTAATGTGAAACCTGCATTTTGAAGATAATTTTCTTCAGATGTCCCTCTGATGAGCTGAACTCTTGCTCTCCAACATCTGAATTTTATTATTTGTGATAATGAGCACTGTTGAGCATGTGGGAAGATTTAGATCAAGTGAGACAGCAAGCCAAAACTGAACCTTGACCTTGTCCTCCAGCCTCCTTCATGATGTGCTACCTAGTAGTTTTCATAAAACAGCTCAGGTTTTAAATTAGATTTTTTATTATTATTTCCCATTTCAAAGATAATTAAAGAAAAATGAATTTATATTGTTTCTGGTTTACGGCAAAGCACTTCATACATTGCTATTTATCGTATCTGGCCAGAATATTGTTACAGTAGCTGTTGTTCATTCCGTCACTGAGTATATGTGACTTGCACAATGAACTGTAGTGGGTCAAATAGTGGTGACTAATAAGACTAATAAGACTTATTATATGTTGGGGCTAAAAAATCCTTTATCAGTACTTCAACCATTCTGCTTACGTGGCCTCATTGTTAAGATTATGCCTTTCATCTATGGGAACTAATCCCTTTCATATACAATTTTAGCAAGAAGCTTATAAAATGTGTATTAAAGCAGTATTGACTTGTCCAACAATAAAAAGTACAATTAGGCTTCCAACACAGAGCATTACTAATTTGCATAAAAACCTCTCTAACCCATTCCTTTTACTGCAGAATATAACTAAGAGGTTACATTCTGTACCATGCACCAGTAATTTACTGTAAAATCAGTAGATAGCTGTACCTGTGTAATAGTGTTCACTTTCTTTGTGAAAATCTTTTAAAAGTGAATTTACATGCCGAATGTATCAATAGGAAATAATATTAAAGATCATTACACTGAATGACCAAGTACAATGGGTTCCTTTGATAACAACCCATAATGCAATAACTCAAGACTTCCTTACTCAGAGTACCTATACTGAGAGTCGTGGGTAGGGTCACACAGTAGACTCAGTTTTATCATACTTCACAGTTGCAATAGCTCATTTTCATAATGTACTATTTAAGCAAGAAGCTTATAAGAACTGCAGAAGAGTAATAATGACCATTCTATGCATAAAAATGTATAAATAGTTAGGCTTCCAACACTAAGCATTTCCATCTAAGAAGATTACTAAATATCCCTTTTGCAAAATTTCTCATTTCCATAACCAAATAGGTGCTATTGTCTATTCACTATCCAAGTACTACACCTCTTTGTAGCACTACAGGAATTTCTTTTCTGTGTGTACTCTGGAATATATTAAATTAAATTTGCAAAATACATGCCAACTAGTAAATAATAGTAAGACATGATTCATGTAGGATTTAGACTCCCTAAAATTAGCTGAAAGAAAATCAGAACATACTACTTGTCATTAATTGCTTCTGCCTACAGAGAGCACAGAAATTCCTTATGACTAGAGATGACTGGCCTTCTCCTCACTTGCTTAATAAAGAACAGTATTTCCTTACTAAGGTAACACAAGCTGACATTGCCTTAGGTCACTGCAGGGCATGTCATATCATGTAACACAACATAACCTGATGTTACCTGATCCAACAGGCCATGTGCCTGTTGCCTGTTTGTAGAAAATACTACTTTTTTCAGAAGAGAGGAGGACGTGTCACCGTTGATAACAAAACATTAGCTCTACCTTTTAGTCCAAAGGCTTTCGTGTCCAAAATTAACTTGGAATTTAAGTCCAAATCAAAGAAATAAGAACATTTCAGTTACTCAGTGTTGTCTATAAAGTTTCTATAGCTACTTTTTAGAGAAACTGTCTGTAATCAGCAAGTGTTTAGATTAGAGAGAACCTAAATATGCCTTGTGAAATGATGCCACCCCCCCAAAGAAACCCCACCACCAACAAAGAAACACAATAACAAAACCAACAGAAAAAAAAACAAATGCACAAAACCCAAACAAACAAACAAAACCCAAAGAACTAAGACATTAAAACCCCTAATAACTCAGTTTTTACAGATTTCAAGAACACATCAGTCTGTCCATTTCAAGACCAGCACAATTCTTCCCTATGATATTTACTGATACATTGAACGGTATATTTTATGACGGTATATTTTAAAATAATAACAATGAATTGTGTTTTAAATGTTAAATGCACTTATTCCATTATTAAGCCAAGGAAATACTAATCTATAACAAACTGGTGTGTTATTGATCAAATTATTATATAGCCAATGAATTTTTAAAAATGTCTAATCTGAGCTGTCAACCTAAAGTGATTTTATCAAAAAAGACACCCCCATACTTCGAAATACTTTAATGCACTAATTTTGAAACCTTAATCCTCTTGAACTCTTTTCTGAAATAAACACCAAGAACTAAGGAAAAATATTTTTAGAAATTAATTTAAGATAAAAATACACTAACATTACTTCAAATTAACAAGTAAGAAGCCTAATTCAATTTTAACAAAGTTTGAAATGTTTATTCTGTTAACTCGATATAGTAGTATAATTTTTTCTCACATTCACATGAGATGAGGCACCATATAATATAAATTTCCCCCTAGATTTCCTGATCTTGCAACTCTCAGGTGTGTGTTCTACACCTAATTGATTTTTACTAAGTTCCTCAAAAAGGAGTTTACTCAAGAAAGGAAAAGAAAGGGAAAGGGAAAGGGAAAAGGAAAGGGAAGGGAAAGGGAAAGTGGAAGGGGAAGGGGAAGTTGAAAGGAGAGGAAGAGAGGGGAAATGGAGGGTGGGGGAGAGGGAAGAGAAAGGGGAAGGGAGGGGAAGGGGAGGGGAAGGGAGAGGAGGGGAGGGGAGGGGAGAGAAGGGAAGGGAAGGAAACAAATGCTACCTTTTGGTAAAGATTAGATGTTTGCCAGCATATTTAATCAACAACAAATAATCATATAACTTCCTTGTTATAGCTTTACCCTTTTAAAGATGAATCCACTTCTATTACAGTAATTTTAAGGGAAGATGTCCTTCTTTCTTCCTTTTTATTGTAGAGTACCTATTTGGGAGCTATAGGAAGGATAATAATTCATAAAATAATGATTCTTCTTACTATAAACATTCATACAAGTGTTGCACGTTCAAGATTATGATGTTTGTTCTTTTATACCATATCTTAAAAATCTGTATTTATTAGAGTGTTCTGTTTCAGTATTATGTTTTTTGTATGTACATTATGTATATTTATGTAAGGATTCACAATTAATAAGTGCAAGTGAAACTAATATTTTACAAAAATGGAGATTCCCTGGAGCAATCTGCTGTATCCGAAATCCATTATTTAACTCTGGAGTTTATTGCCTTGGCAAGCAGGTGTGTGATAAGAAGAGGTACAAAATTAGAGGGCTGTTTTTAAAGTATGGCTCTTTTTCAGCTACACTTTATATGCAAAAATCAGTGCTTAACAAATATAAGAATAATTGAAAAAGCTAGATCTGAATGCTTTTTATACTTGAAGCAAATTCCAATCACTGCATCTGAACACCTAATTTGATAAAGCTGCAATTTGGGTCTGAACTTTGCATCCTCAGCATGCTTAGTTTAGAAATATTAAATTAGTTTTAATCCTCAGCAGTGAAAACCTGCCACCACGTAGCAAAACTACATTTGCTGGTAGTAATATACAAAGGCAAGAGCACTACAATCACCTCAGAGGAAATGCTGCTTTGCTATTTCCCCTCAGTTTGACCCTTGCTAGCATGCATGAATCAAATCAAGAGCTTGAAGATTTTGCAGACCTGGATTAATGTATTTGCAGGGCTCAGTTGGATTTTCACAGAGAAAGCAGATATAGAAAGAAAACCTCTTTGTTGTTTATGGAAACTGGTAAACATGTGGTCAACACCTGGATTTGAAAGGGATTCTATTCCTCGCTCAATAAAAGTACAATAGCTACCTTCTGAGGTATTCAAACAATAAAACAATATGATAGCAACAAATAGAGCTGCCACATGTTGTTTTCTTCACCTCTTTGATTTTGTTTAATAACAATGAATCAACTTTGAAAAATAAAAGAGTAAAGTAACAGGTTAAAAAGAAAAATCCCTATAAAATGTGCATTAAAACATAGGAACATATGTACCACGAGGCATATGTTTTCCTAATAAATATTTTATACTGTGAGAAATCATACTGGTGAATGCATTTCCATATGATGGTGTTTTACATCTTAGAAATGCCTGATAAACTGCTGTATGCAAATGATACAAAATTAATGCTTACTAGAGTTTCTGTACATCCCACTGACCTCTGCAGGGTTAATGAGAGAAAATTGTGTCCTTTAAGCATAAAATATTGCTGTTTAGTACAGGCAAATATATGCACAAGAAATTGCACTAAATTAGGATTGAATTCTTGCTAGCTTTTCTGCCAGTATACATTAGAAGAAAGGCAAAAGGTATCCCCGCGCTAACATAGTTCTCAGTAATCAGGAGATGCATTGGCATAGAAGCACTTTTGCAATCACTGGACCATTGTCCCTATTCGGCTTGCACAGTAAATTGGAATTACTCTATTTTTTTCTTTAAAGTACATAGTAAATATAACGTAGCTACAGAAATATATGGGCCCAGATGAGAGGTCGATGTGTGATAGATCAGACTTGTAGGTTATTTTATATACCAGCCATCATGACTCAAAACTGGTAAAAAAACTACTCGGGGGAGTGAAATACTCTCCCTTAAGGAAGTAAAGGGAGACTTGTTTTAGATATCTAACTTTGAATATTCTGTTGATAGGCGAGACAAAACCTATTCTGAAAGCGAGGACCGTGGGACTTCCTTTGCACTTATGCCCGTTAATGGAAGGCATTCACCAGTCAGGGCTTCCAGACAGGCAAATATGGGAATTTGCAGAAATGCACTACATCTTTTCTACAGAAATTTTCTATGAGAAATGATAAAATGATGGTGAAAGGCTGGCTTTCACTCTGCATTGAGGTTTAATTCTTTCTGATATCAGTAAGTCTGTCAAACTTCCCTGGAATTACAGTGCTATATGTGCAGCAGGTGAGCTGTAGTCTGAAGTTCTTGCAAACAGCAATAGTTTTAAGAATTTATATCTAAAAGGAATACAAGATGTAATAACTCTAGCCTTACTTGGAAAAATGAGTTGCAGAATTTTAAATTTTAAGTAGGATATTATTTCTAAAATTCATGTACTGTTTTTTGCTTATGAAGAAACTAGATATACATTTAGATGTGAGATTCAGGTAAGCCAAATTCATTTCAGTATCTTGTTGCCAACAATTCCTAGGAAAAAAAAATGTAAAGAAGTAACAACTGTGTTACAGATTAGTAGGGAAAACTCAGTGACTTCCTATTCTGTAAAATAAGGAATATTTTCACTTAGCTAAAAAACTTGCATACCAAACAGAACCTGAAAAAGAAAAAAGTTAATTTGTCACACTGTATGGCAACACATTTTTAGAAAGAATCTATGTATTTCAGGTAGCATTTTGCCTCTAAATTAACACCCTATTCAACGATAATTGCAAGTTATCTATCTATCTGCCTGATGTCAGAGTTTCAGTAGAGTGCATTTTGGTTTAAGGTAGAACTTCAAAACAGCTAATTAAGCAAAATAAAAACAGAGAAAGACATTGTCCATCCTCTGAGGCAGTGTTACGTGTGAACACTGAAGCAGCTCAATTGCACCTCAAAGTACATTTGTATCACACTTTGAAATCTTATGGACTGATCCTTCCACATGCCAATGTGTTCTTTTCACACTGACTGTACAGATGAAAGAACTCAGAGGGTTAGACCTTTACACATTTCATTGTTTACCTGGCGTTTATCAATCTGAAACACTGGCTAACTTGATAAAGCTCTATTATGGGAAATCACAAAGAACATGAATTTTGTTCTCTGCTATTAGCAGATATCTTTCACTTTCACTGTATACATCAAGTAACATATCTTTTTGTTAGCAGAATATTTGAATTAAGCAGCTTTCAGCAAAGAAACCATATAGTTGCCAAAGGAACAATTATTTTTATTTAATGTTTAAAGACGGGTTTACAGACTGAAGCTAACTTGGAAAAAAGACTTTAATGGTAAAAAGATGTAGCTGAATGGTGGGGAAAGAATAGATGCAATTTTAATGGCTTTGTTTTTCTAAGCTGTCTGTTGAGAAGAGTCAGAGACTCTGCTTGTGAAAAGTTCACTTTGTTTCTCAGGTTTTGTGGTTTGCTCCTCTTATATGTATATTTATAGGTAGAACATTATCCTAAGCAATAAAATATATTTAAACAGAAATTATGACATTGTCAACTCCAAATTTCAAAATTTCATGAAACTGCTCTAAAAATTAGGGTTTTATTAAGTATAAGAAAAGTTTTAAGAAAGCAATTTTTATAGTTCTTTCATTTACATTTTTATTTCTGAGCCTTACAGGCACCTAAGGTGGCAAAGTCAATCTTTTTACACCGACTGTATAAACTAGAGACTTACTTTTTAGAAGTGAAAGATGCATTCTTATATACTGCTTTGTCTGCAAGATTTGGTGCCAGGAGAAAAAGCACTATAAATGGTGAAGGTTACCACAATTAAAGCTGGTTAAAAGAAATGACAAGCCGTTGCAGATTAAATGTGAAAAGCCATATCACAAAATATCTTGTCTGGACTGAATATTGTTGAAGTACTGTATTAACATGCATGGCTTTACAAATATTTTCTGCCCTTTGATGCTCAGTTATGGTCTGTCCTGAGCAACCTATTCTTTTATTTCTTACAAAGAATACAAAAACTGTATACTCCCTTGGTTAAACTAGAAATCAAACTGAGTCACATAATGCACCCCTAAATCAGGAACAAAAAATTGTTGAAGAGTTAACTGCTTAACATTTACTTTTCTGTACACAGGGACAGCAACCACTTCACAAGTTTGGACGTGATGAGAACTTTCCCATACCTGAAATCAAAGAGATTATTTTTCATATTCAGCATTGTGATATGGTTTAGTGTGAGGTGTCCCTGCCCATGGCAGGGGGGTTGGAACTAGATGATCTTGAGATCCTTTCCAATCCTAACTATTTTATGATTCTATGATTCTATGATTTCTGAAAATAGTGAATGAGTCTCTAGAGTGCTGTCTCTGTGAAAGACAGACCAGAAATGTCTCTGTATTCCAGAGGCATCAGTAATGTAATATTATGTAGTGATTGCAAAGGTTGATCCCATTTTTTTTTTTATGTTTGAGAGATTTATCACATTAATGAAAGCAAAATAGACCCCCTCCTATATTAACTATACTTTAACAAAATATTTTTTGTTTGCTTAAATTAATCAGTCACTAAACCATAGGGACCTGAATTTAAATATAATATATATATGGAATCATAGAATCATAAAATAGGGTTGGAAAGGACCTTAAGATCATCTAGTTCCAACCCCCCTGCCATGGGCAGGGACACCTCACACTAAACCATGTCACCATGTCATTATATTGCATAATGCATTTAAAAATAAACTGAAGGCCATCTTACATATGGATTCAACACTGGAATCTCACAAAACTTGGTCAGAGAAAGCTACCAATACAATAAGGGAGGTGAGACAAGGAGGGAAATAGGTGATTAATGGGTTTCCTGCCAAAGACAACCAAAGTTTCGGGCAGATGAAGAGGCCAAGGCGAAGAAGTAGAGGGGCAATAGATGGCTCAAATTCTTGAAAAATTCTACTCTGAAAATATGTCTTCAGTAAAATGCTCAGAAACATATGAGTCCAAGAGTCCAATCACCCTTCCCAGAGACATGCACAATCTAACCAGCTTAGAAGGATTCTGAGAGTGTGTGTGGTCCTCTACTCAGCTGGGCAAATTAATCTCCCTGTGGTAAGGGAAAATCACTAAAGTATGTGGTTTTAACACAGGACAATAAAGTGACTCCAGGGTTTTATTCTAAACTTAGTGACCAAACCTCTCTTAATGTGATAAATGTTTATGGATTCTTCTAATTACAAGTCTGGTTTAAAGCTAAGACACTTAGAGAATACGGCTCTCTTTCATAAAGTTTCCGAGGTTTTCCTATAATAATCAATTACTATAATGAGTTTTTTTAAAGCTGCCATTTGTCACTTTCTTAAAATACATAAACTACCCAGTATAAAGATAAATAGCTAGAGCCAGCCTACCCTTAGGCCCTCTACCAAAGACATCCATTAAATCAAAATCAACTGGGAAACCTGTTGGATTTTATTTCAAAGTCGATTCTGCTTGTGCTGTATAAAAATCTGCAGAAAACAAGTGTAACTTTATGGAAAGAAACACTGCTTTCTTAACAGAACTTCCTTAAAAAAATACTGTTCTTAATCTTTGAAACTGAAGTCAACATGTCTTGGGAGGAGAACATGCAACTACATATATCTGAGACCTGCATAGAACAGGATTGGAGAAATCATATGCCATGTGATTTCAGTCTTGACTACATCTTTGATATATACCACAAAGTTCAAAGGTGGCCACAGTTTCAACAGCGTTGACGTTCAGGTTCCTTCACTAGGCTGGCGACCTTGCTAGCATATGTGTGCTGATGAATCCCAAGTAAAGCCCCAAACTCTACTTCATCTCCTGTCAGCATGCAGCATTCTTCTCACGCCTAAATTTAAGGTACGCAATGGCTTAGTAATAATAATGTAACTTCTTCACTTAAACAGAGAGTGTCCACGTAGGGCACTGCTGCTTAGCAAAGGGTTTCTTTAAATATATTTAATAAATACAACTTAAAAATAATGACAAAAGTCATTATCTAGCTAGCAAGTAATAGCATGAGAACAGACATTAGGAAGCTTTCAGAAGAATGTTTCTTCTAATCGTGTAATGTATCACTGCTGTTCTCATTCTTTGAACTACAATGAGAATTTTGTGAGAATGCTTACGTACTGTCAGTTCAGCAAGTGCCTTCAGTTTACTCAGCTCCAGAGGTTCTAGTCTTTCTCATTCAGGAGCACTTTGGATCCACTTGGGTGTATACTCTGTCTATCTAAAAGCCTGCAGGAGTACTGCCTATCCTTTATGAGAGGATAGAGGCATTTTTAGAGCCATGCACCTAAGTAGGGTTATAGATGTGAAAGACAGTAACACCATAGGATAGGTTATGTACATAGACTTCTGCTCTTGAACAGAAAAACATTTGCTTTATGAAATTACTTTTCCAAGAAGTTTGTTATTTGTCCCTTAGACAGCACTGAAATCTCTGGCATTTTCTTACTGCATACAGTTCTCACATAAAAACTTTGAAAATATCTCACTTAAAAGTCTAAATTTAATTTTTAAAAATGACAGTGGAATTTCAAAGGCTAAAGGACTAAATCATTTATCTTAGGCAAGAGTGAGATGGTGCTCTGTGCCTACTATTAAACTTCTACATGCATTTAACATCAAGTATAAAGTAAAGCTGACCCTGACCTCCTACCTGCCATGCGACCTGGTTAAAACTTATTCGTGTGCTGCAGATTACCAATACCAACATTTACCAGTGCCATTCACCACCATATTTTTGTAACTGACTTTATGGGCCTTCTACTACTCTTGATACCACCTGTTGAAAAAAAAGGGCTGTTCCCTGCACAAACATGCGGACAGTGGGTATGTTTACTCAAAGTTAAGTAACAATTGTAAAAGTCAATTTACAGGGCTCAAGCTAAGTGGGAGTAGCTTTAATGAAAGTCTTTAATGTAAACTTGAACATACCCAGAAAGTACCTAATCCTACATTTTCCTTGAATATGCATAAAGCCAAAGTTTATGAAACTTTTGAAATGTCCTTTCATCTTCTACCTGAAAGCACTCAAGGGTTTAGACAATTTGGTGCCGTGCAGCATATGTGCAATCCTCTGTGGGATTCACAAACTATATGTTTCCCATACCACTTTCAGGCCTTTGTCCAATAAGGTAATGTTTGCATGATTAAATGAAACATTCCTGGGCACTGAAACTTGATCATCCATGTTGTTAAGCTGTTCAATTGGCTTTAGCACAGTTTTGGCCTTGGCCAGCTAGAACATGTTTTTGAAAACACTTGCCAGGCACAGTTAGGGGTATTCACATGAGGCAGCTTGAAAGCAGCCATCCTGTTCTAAAATCTAAGAGAGTGTGATAGTAGGGACACTTAACATTCTTCATCAACTTGATACCAAAGTATGCTCCCAACATCTTTAATTTACACACACGGATATAGCCTCAGAGTTCTCACAACATGTTTAATACAATAGACAATTGTAGTAATAGTAGCAAGGAGGGCACTGTCACTGCTGCCATCCCAATGTGATTCAATAGCTCCTGTACTTGAGCATTACAAACCTATTTATCAAAAATTTATGAAAACATACATATCATATTTAAGAAAGTATATTTTAATAATATAAATAAGATTCTCAAATGAAAGCATCGGTTAATGTATTTTGATCAATACTAGACATACTCTGTATGACAACATGTTCAATAATACAATTATATCCAATATAGATTCAATATTGAAATATTGAATGATAAATCTGAATTGGTGGAAATCCCTAGGATGGTGAGTGGACACAGTCTGTTGAAATGAAAACCAGCTGTTAGCAGCAGAAGAATCTTTCAGTTGCATGAAGAATATTTTCTTTATTTCAGTCAAATTGGTTCAATTACTAGCTCACTGAAAGGTGAGAAACTGTCTGGGAGTAGAAAAATTATAAAGATTTTATTTTCTTTCTCCAGCCTATTGTTAAAAAGCCGCTTCAGGAGGATGAGATCTACTCATTCTAAAATACCATTGATTATGAGGACAAAATGGAAGTCAATCAGTCTCCCTCTCTAGATAACTCTATAACCCTTGGCTCTGGGTTTCAGGTCTCTGTGATCCAAGGCTTAGTTTGATGTAGCACAACTTTGTGACCTTGGCTCAGTTCTATAGAGAAAACTGTTGTTTAAGGTTTAAGGGGAAAATCCACGAGCTAAAACCATGAAAGACATGAAAAGTAAACACACAGAGAATTGAAAGTCTTGAAGTGGTGATAGCAGCTCAAGAGTTCCAGAAGAAAAATACTGTCATGGAAAGGTAAAAATCTCTAAGACAAAAAACAAACCTCAGGAAGTCATCAGTGCAGCAACATGGAGGAGAAGCTCCTTCCACAGAGCAATCAAGGCTTCTGCTTCTCTACCTGTTGGACCTTCAGGTACTTGAAAGGTGTCTTAAAGAAAGGAGAACAGAGGGTGTGTGCCACACCTTAGCCCAGTCACATGGAGTGCCTAGCTGTCTGCTGTGTGCATCAGCAAATAATCACTGCATCAACTTAAAGTGTATATATCTTCCTTGCAATGTTTCTTCCCACAGGATATATCCGCAGGTCCTGAAGGAGCTGGCAAATGATATTGCTAAGCCACTGGCCATCATATTTGAAAAATCATGGCAGTCAGGTGGAGTTCCTGACAACTGGAAAAAGGAAAATATAACTCCCATTTTCAAGAAGGGGAAATGGGTGACCTGGGGAATTACAGACCAGTCAGTCTCACCTCTGTGCCTGGCAAAATCTTGGAGCAGATTCTCCTGGAAGGAATGCTAAGGCACATGAAAAAAAACAAGGTGCTTGGTGACAGCCAGCATGGCTTCACTAAGGGGAAATCCTGCCTGACCAATTTGGTGGCCTTCTATGATGGGGCTACGGAACTGATGGACAGGGGTAGAGCAGTTGATGCCATCTACCTGGATTTGTGCAAAGTGTTTGACACTGTCCCACTCAAAATCCTTGTCTCTAAATTGGAGTGTCACCAGTTTGATAGGTGGACCACTCGGTGGATAAAGAACTGGTTGGATGGTCGCACTCAAACAGTTGTGGTCAATGGCTCAATGTCCAGCTGGAGACCAGTAACGAGTGGTGTCCCTTAGGGATTAGTGTTGGGACTGGTCTTGTTCAGTGACATGGACAGTGAGATTGAGCATGCCCTCAGCAAGTTTGCCGATGACACCAAGCTGTGTGGTTCGGTTGATACGCTAGAGGGAAGGAATGATATTCAGAGGGACCTTGACACGCTTGTGAGGTGGGCTGATGCCAACCTCATGAAGTCTAACCATGACAAGTGCAAGGTCCTACACTTGGGTCAGAGCAATTTCAGGCACAGCTACAGGTTGGGTAGATAAGAGATTCAGAGTAGCCCTGTGGAGAAGGACTTGGGGGTGTTGATCAATGATAAAATGAACATGAGCTGGCAGTGTGTCCTTGCAGCCCAGAAAGCCAGCCGTATCTTGGGCTGCATCAAAAGAAGCATGACCAGCAGGTTGAAGGAGGTGATCCTGACCCTCTACTCTGCTCTTGTGAGACCTCACTTGGAGAATTGTGTGCAGTTCTGATGTCCTCAACATAAAAAGGACATGGAACTGCTGGAACAAGTCCAGAGGAGGGCCACAAGGATGATCGCGGGCTAGAGAACCTCCCGTATGAAGACAGGCTGAGAAAGTTGGGGCTGTTCAGCCTGGAGAAGAGAAGGCTGCGTGGAGACCTCATAGCAGCCTTCCAGTATCTGAAGGGGGCCTATAGGGATGCTGGAAAGGGACTCTTCATTAGGGACTATAGTGATAGGACAAGAGGTAATGGGTTAAAACTTAAACAGGGCAAGTTTAGATTGGATCTAAGGAAGAAATTCTTTACTGTGAGGGTGGTGAGGTACTGGAATGGGTTGCCCAGGGAAGTTGTGAATGCTCCATCCCTGACAGTGTTCAAGGCCAGGCTGGACAGAGCCTTGGGTGACATGGTTTAGTGTGAGGTGTCCCTGCCCATGGCAGGGGGGTTGGAACTAGATGATCTTAAGATCCTTTCCAACCCTAACTATTCTATGATTCTATTATAGTTGTTTCTGAAGAAATCAAGTGTAAAGACTTGGTATCCGTCCAGCTGACCCAAACTAAAAAATACAGTGACCACTATATACTAACACTATGGAAATATATTAAAATGAGTATGAATGCACATTAGAAGTAAATTTTCTCTAATGAATGTGCAAAGATTTCATATATCTAAGTACCTAACACTACTTGCTTTAACAATGAAGCTTAATATTTGCCAAGCATTAGGAATCAGTCTTTTTACAGGAAAATAAATAAGCATTGAAAACGACACAAACGAGATTATTTAAACTAAAGTTTTGTGAATGTACAAATCCACCCGAGAATTCACCCAAGAAGAGGAAGATTTCATGTAATTCTGTCATCTGCAGGATTATGAAGCTACAGCCCCTAGAAAAATGTTTACCCACAAAATGACTCTCTATGGAAGTATAAGACATGCAAAAATTGAACTTCAATTTCATCCTGCTGAAGTGTAAACAGTGTAAAATATTAATCATGTTAGAGAAAGCATTGGTTTGGATAAGTGCAACTATGACATTCACTTGGGAAAAATTAGGTTTATATTTCTATCATGTTCCAACTTCTCTACATTGCTTCTCTAAATTTGAATATAGTAATATAAAGCCCTTACTATTGAAAATAGAACTGCCCATCCTTGAGTTGTGGGGTACTGGAGACTCTTTCTTAAGAACACATACATCACACATGAAGAAGGCTCAGGCCTATGAGTCCAAGATTTCAAGTAGAGATAAACATTTTCTTCCTGTCTAGAGCTGCTTCTAAAAAACTGTTGTCTTCTACCTGAAAGATAAAAACATAGCAATGAAAATGGTGATGTTGTTTGTGAATGTGGTATTAAAATTTTCTGAAGGCAAAAAATGTCCTTAGTCTTTTACAGGATTCTTTTTTTCCCCTGCTTTGAAAATTGAACTAAAATTCTTAAAACATTGAGGTTCAGACTGATAAAAGCACTACAAATTTAAGCTCAAAATCTTCAGTCCTGAAAAAATGTGAATCTTCTGCTGCATAACCCTGAAAGGAGCTAAACATCACTGCTGTCTCAGTTTTTTTCAAATTAAATTGCTTTTGTTAAGGTCCAAAAAAACTTCTCCTTGGAACCAAAAAAGAAAATTAGATTGCAAGCCTGCTGTGTACACAGAATTATGAACAGAGAATATATATATTATTACACCTTGTTAATTAAAGGATTTATGATCGATTACTCTCTCTACCATCATCTTCCTATGTGGTCTTTCCTAAACCAATTAATCTCACTGAACCTTAGTTGAATTATAGGATGCATGTTTCACAAAATTTCAGTGAAGTTAAATACATTACAGATTTGGAGGTCGTCAGACAAGATTAGGTGATTAATTTACATAGAGAAAGAAGGAAGAGCCCTTGCTTTTGGCATTGTAAGCTCCTGTTGGGATATCTTACGGTACCTACTTGCAGCTATGCTGCTTAGGTGTCCCTGGGTGGTTTCAAATTATGAATATAGATTGGTCTTTGACAGCAACAGGTGCAATATAGGTTCGATTTTAGGTTGTTGTAATTTTTTCAGTTAAATATATAATTTTTACTGGATTGTGTCTTCCTATGAGCAGGAAAAGAGAAACAAAGAGGAGATGCAAAATAAATATGCTCTTCTGTAAGACTGAATGGAAATCAACCACAAGAAAAGGAATTTGTGAACTATCCGCCTTTCTATGTAGCTGAAATTCTCTCAGGAAGTAAGATTACAGTTAATGAGAGAAGGGACTAAGAGTGAAATGAGAATTTATCAAGATCAAAATTTTGAAGTCTTATTATCTATCCCAGGCTGAGGAGAAGGAACTAACAAAAGAAAAAACAGCACTTGAGGGACTTCCTTCGGGAGGAGAACACGTAGCATAAAACAGTCATCATGCAGAACAGTTTTGAAAGCTAAGGCAGAAGATTTCAGATTTCCAAAGACACTGATAATAAAATATCCTCCTTACCCTCATAGTTGATTTCTATTCCATACTCTAGCTACTAAGGAAGGTAACTGTTTATCTATGTTCTTATATCAACATTTGAATGATGTTAATAATTTAAAAATTAATTAATGTATTGAAAGCAGAGAAAATAATTTAAAAAAACAGGAAGCATTACCAGTTACATTGAGATGAAAGTTTCTGTGAAAAACATATCAGGTTAAGTATCTGTCCCAGTCTTCAAAAATGTATGACAAAGTTTTTGATATTTAAGGTCAGTTTCAAAAGAGAAAGGGAGCATCACTAAAATAATCAAAACCATAGATTTAAAATAAAAAAAACCCCACAGTTACTAGTATTTATGCATAGATGTTATATCGACGGTGTTGTTACAGCAGGCAACTATTTAGATACTGTTCCAAAAGACTGCTTTGGAGGCTTAATGGAAATTCATTTCAAGCTTTTCAGCTCTGCATGACTACCTTGCCATCAAAAGACAACTGGATGTGATACTGACTCCACCATTGCCTCATAACCTGATATTTCCAGGAACTTCATGCCTTATGCCTACTAGCTTATTACATTGCTTTAGCTTGGGGTAGTCTTGATTGGAATTTGGGGGCGAGAAGAAGGGCATGTGGGTAAGTTTGCTTGTAGAGACAACTGCTAAATTCAGTATTTTAATGCAGTCAGAAACTGTATTAAACTAGCTATGGTAACACTGTGTTTACCACAGCCAATTAAATATGAATGGATGGATCACATTTCTTGTGGTAAAGAAAAAAAAATGTAATGGAGATGCAAAATTGCAGGTGAAATAAGACAATAGCTATTAGAGCCCTACATAGAAAAGGCCACACAACTCTGAACTATGTTAGGGTTAACGGCTGCTAGTTCAAAATGTATTTGAGAAGAAGAAAATTAAAGTATTCTACAGAATAAAATATGTTCTTTGGCAATGACTTACACAGAACACTGGGCTTACAGGAAAAGCACTGGTCCAGATAAATAACTTATTTATGTCAAGAATTTTTAAACTGCTACACTTAATTTTGATATCATGATGTGAAGTATTTCTCCTGCATGATAGGCTTCATTACACTACACTGAATATAGTATTTGCCTTATTTAATGGTTTTTATCAATCATTTAACAGCAGATAATGCACTCAATGTTGATAGAAATGCAAGTAACAAAGGCACAATGGTACAATCGTCTACAAAAAACAGTTTCTGTCTTGGAGAATGGTAATACTACTGCAGCAAAATAAGAAAAATGTTCGTATTAAATGAAATATATCAGGGCAATCTTAGTGAATTCTTGTTTGGTGGCAATTCTGAATCATTATAACTTTTGTGGCTAACATTTCTGCTAATAGATAGGCCACACAGTTTATGGGAACCTGTACACATCTCAGTTGAGAAGAGTAAACTAACTCATTTGTCTAGGGAAGGCTATGATTCTAGAGAGCTGAAATGAATCTAAAACATACTTACTGAAGCTTTAATATAATATATCCATATGTAGAACCAAAAAGCTTAAAAAAATCCTTCAGACTGATGAATATATTATAGCTAATTGTAAATTTAAAATTCTTTCATTTCTTGACAATTATCATAAAAATATTAATCACTCTTTCTATGTAGAGGTACCAATATTGATCACTAATTCAATCACTTAAAGAATGAGCATGTTCAAATATCTTCCTTTGCCTAAGAGAGAACTAAAGTAAGCATAAAGATTTCATATGACAACCGTTTTTGCCACAAGTTGCCAAGGCCACCACAATGTGTAATAAAAGTGTTTGAGTTGCAGTGGCTGTCAATTCACTAAGCTGATCACATAATTGTTTTCTTAGAGCTTCTTTAGCCTTACAAAGTTAAATTGAAGATCCCATCAGGCCTTTAAATTGATGTGCTCTAAAAATTCTGGATTATGTTTATGTCAACAACGAAAGAACCCACAATGACTTGTCTGTTAAGCACTTATGATTCTGTATGAATAATAAAAAAATAATATAAATATTCAGCAGCGATCTACCCTGGCAAATGGAATATTTTTGTTTTCCATTAGCCCTTTTAAACTAATTAATGAATTAATGAGTGAAAAGAAGCAATATCAGACCTCAGTAGACTGAACTGAGGTCACTTCGGTGCCATTTCCAATTAATGTTAGCATTTCATATGCATTACATACTATTGAATTCTGAATCTTTGTGGGTTGGGAGTATATCCTAGCTGGAGCAAGGGACCAAGGAACTGGAGCTGGGCTGGTTCAATTCTTTGTTCTTCCACGAACTCACCTTGTCTCCTCTGGCTAGCCACCAAAGGTGGCAGCTACTAGTGTACCTACCTGAAGGAGTGATGTGAGGCGTAATTAACTAATAGCTTTAAAGCACTGTGCTATAACCCAGTGAAAGGAATAATAGAAGTACAAATCATGTTACTATTTTTTGAAATCTGCATATAAATAGACCACCATATTTGGAGGCCTGTAGATGTTAGATTTTTTAATGAGACTACTGAAAGCCAAAGCTACTAGCTTGCCATATGGAAGAACTACTAGAGAATAACATTATTTGTGCAGCTAAGCAATAAAAGAGAGGCTTCTCTGTGGTAATTTTTCAAAATGTTGCATGGGGTTTTAACTATGTGACTCTTATTGACTTAAATGGGAGTCATGCAGCTAAAAACCCCTACAACACTTTGAAAATGTATCCCTGAGTGTTTTGTCAATAATCGTATGTAAGTAATAAAATGGGACTCATTCTTTCCTACTCAAGACATATAAACATTATGTTTATATCAGCACAATTACTGACTTTCTGTAGCTTGATAGCTAGTCTTTAGTCATGCTATAATTGGCATCCTGATCGCATAATGTCATTTTAATGTGTTCTTCAGAACACACATTATATTATTAGATTCTTGCTGTGAAAGAAATGCAGAACTATATCATAAAAAACTGCAATAATGTTAACTCAAAAAAATCATTCCCTATTCAAAATGCAATATAGATCAGTGTCTATCGGAGTAATAATTTTCTAGAAACATTTCCAGATTGTAAAAACACAGCTAATTTCTGGAAAAAAAAAAAAAAATCCAGTGTACACTGCCTCTGCACTGAGGAAAAGAACATAAGAAATGGCCCTGAAAAGATTGTCTCAGGGACTCAAAAGGGGGGGATGCTAAACCCTCATTGATTGGTAGCTTATGCTTATGCAACATTTCATAGAAAAAAAATTCCTCTGTATTCTGATTGAGTAATAACATCTAACTGTTTGGAAAAGTCCTGTTTTTATGGTGTGTCTCATTAGATGCAGTCATTATTCACACCTTTGTTAACTGGCTGGTGTTCTTATTCTTCAGTGATTTTGAGAAGATACACAAGCCAAATGCTGGGACTTGTAAAATGGATTATTCTTGTCATGTTTATTACTCAATAATCAGTCTGCTAGTTTTCATTGATTGCAAAGCAAATCCTGAGCTTAAGCTGATTCTCAAGCTATTAAAGATAGTTAATAAAAAAGAAAGGAAAAAAACATTGGGCTGATGAATTCATGACATGTAAAAGAGAACCTTTGAGAACAGGAGTTTAACTTGGGGAGGCCAGAGCGATTATAATGCGCTTAAACTGGACATATGGAAGAAACGCTGTGAATATACCAGCTCAAAGAAGAACCATTCACAGCGGTTAGCCACAACACGGTCATGAGAGTACAGGCTCTTCACTGTTTATTAACACAATGCATGGAGTGATTACAATATTTTATTAAGATATTCTCTCCAAGTAGACATAGCTTTTATTTAGCTTATTGTGTAGCTCTTAAACAGAAAAAAATGACTCTGGAAACATCATTTTAAATGATCTCTTAGTAATAGGAAATCAGAAGAATTAAAAACTTTCACCCACAAAGCTCTGCTAGATGGTGTTAGGCTTGACCTGCCATTGTAATCTGCTGCTTGTGCTGAACAGAAGCTGCCAATCGTGTTGTTGCATGATGATTTTACAAGGTAGACAAATACCTCCCTCCTAGAAAATACAATGAGGTCATTACCAGAAACTTATTTTGTTGAAAAGACATGATACTTTACGTAGCATTTCTTGGTAAGTCAGAATATAATACTTCAGCATTGTAAAAGCAAAATATAGAGATATAATTAACAAAAGAGTAGGCCTGATTATGTTATTTTCAGGGTATTGGTTGCACGATTATCATATATGGATCTACTCCTACAGATGTCTGGAAGACGAAAGATGTTTGCCTGAGTATAAAACAAGTAGGGACCTATGCTTTCACTTCCTAGAAAAAAAAAAAAAAAAAGGAAAAAAGAGATTGTGAAAGCCTTCACAGCTGCAATAAGCACCATTACATTAATGGAGATGGTCTTAAATATTTGATGTTGTTTCTAAGATTTAATTATATTTTGATTCTCAAATCATTGACATATCCTCTCAGCTAAACAATTCCTTTTTATTATCTGGCAATTTCCATTATTTTTTAAGCAAAATTGTCAGTGAAATAAAATGAATAAAAATTGCTAAAGAATTAGTTTCTATGATCTTATGACAAGGTGAATGGTGTAAGTACATGGATATTCCACAGTAGAAATATCCAGATTTAATATTTAAGTCTCCACCAGTAGACTCGGGAGATCAAAATATAAAGGTTTCATCTTGCACTGGTTTTGTCTCCCTGGGCTTCCTGTCCACACCATGTAAATGACTTCACCATATAATACCAGCAACAAACCCAAGCTCTTCCTGTACCAAATCTTTCTACAGCAAATAGTTTGTTCCATTCTAATATGTGTATCTCATCTTCGT
Source organism: Melopsittacus undulatus (assembly GCF_012275295.1). Taxonomy (NCBI): domain Eukaryota; kingdom Metazoa; phylum Chordata; class Aves; order Psittaciformes; family Psittaculidae; genus Melopsittacus; species Melopsittacus undulatus. The sequence goes on along the minus strand of NC_047531.1, from coordinate 15,809,610 downwards.
GTCTACAGGCAGTGCTGAAAATACACTAACATTGTATTTGTGCTAATATTTTAACAGTCTGAAACTGGTGTCTAATTAGGATTAAATGGACTAGTAGTTCTATTTTTCCTGCTGTTATTTTTTCATGCTTATTAAAAAAGCAGATTTTATTTAAAAAAATATTAAATGACAACTTAACGTGTCATTCTAGTTTATTGTGATGTTTCTGACTTTATTACAAAGTGCGTGCACCAGTAGAGATCTTCTGTACCAGCGTACCAGCCGGCTGTTTCTGGTGTAAGTGCATTTCCTCATCAGCCCCCTGCAGGACAGCAAAGCAGCTCTGGGTGGGTACAGAAGATTTAGGAGGAAGCCCCTTGCTTTTAATTGCTCTCTTCCTCTTTTTGTTGTTTTGTTGTTTTTTTTTTGGTTTTGGTTTTTTCTTTTTTTTTTTTTTTTTGGTTACTAATTCCCAACTTCTTGGGTTAACAGCCTCCTTCTTTCCTCCATGAGATAGAGGGGAAGCTTGAGGCCCCTGCGCTGTTTGAGCCTGGAGCAAGCAGTTCTGCTTCCTCTCAGCTTCCCTGACATCCCGCAGCTCAGCCACCTGCTGGAGGAGGACCTCCATCAGGGAGCAGTGAGCGCAGCCCTGCCCATTCTGCACCTTTCCCTCACCAGACCAGCACAGGCACTCTCTACACTCCAAGCTCTGCACCTCAGCCTCTCCTCTTACCGGCTCTGTCTGGGTGCCTACGCTGGCCACCACCGGGGCTGCCAGGGCAGGGCTCCCAGACCGGACCCTGGTCATATAGCGAGTGCTCACCATCCCGCTCGCCTGCCCGTATAAACTGCTCCGACCTACTCTGTTTGTCCTCTCTGTTCCTGGGTAGATTTTTAACCACTCAGGGCTGGTGCCACTCCTCCTGTCTCCGCCCCCGGTGAGTCACCTCCTCGCCGTAGCTGAGCTCTTGGGCAAGTCCTGTCGAGGGCTTGAGGCTCCCTCTTCAGTGGCTCTTGTCGCTCTGAGGTGAGGCTCCCGGATGCTGATCTCCCCCTGCTCTGTCCCGGTGTTGTAGGAGTCCTTTTTCAAGCTACTCCCCTCAGCAACTCATAATTTCATAAGTAGTTACTGTGATTATGTAAGAGCTTTATAATGACCTTACACAAGTAAGTATATTACATGTTTCTTTTCACAAAATAACCAAGTAAACATACTTAAAAGATGAAATTCTAAAATCATACTGTCTATATCATGTTGATAAAATAGAAGATGAATTTGCTAAAAGCCTCATCAGCTGTGAATTTGTTTGCTTATTTGCTGCTGCCACTACAGTGACTGCTGCTTTTGAAGACACACCAGATTTAACTTGAAATCTGTTCAAATGGAAGTGTCAACAGTTACTGCCACATGGAGCTTGCTTTAATTAAGTATTTAATTTGCTTCTCCAGCTTCTGCAGCCAACAGCTCCTTGCTGCTGAAACTGTCCTGACACCAATATTTTTGATAGCTAGTACAAAGCTTCTGCAGCTTATTCTAAGTGAGCTGCGGTCACAGCAGCACAGGTAGAGCTTTTATGGAACCAGATAAACCACAAAGATTCTGATAGTGTATTGCAGATACTACAGACAAGCACAGAAAAGAGCAATTGCACTGAAAATCATCATAAATCACCTAACTTGAACAGGCTTCAGAGGTTTTCTACAGACTGGGTTATTGCTTAATCATTTCAGACAACATACTTAGTACAAGTCAATGCATACACCCAGTATCAAATTCACTACAGGTGTAAGCAAGTGTGACTTTAATTGAGTTGTGCCTGCTTATATTAGATTTGGCCTACACTCAGAATGGCTTTCAGCAGGTGTAGTTTATGGTGCTCCAGGTGATGCATCTCTTGCCATGACATAAAAATAAAAAGAAATACAAGGCGTGATTGTGTTACGATGACCACAATCCACATTTAAAGGTTAGACACATTATATATGCTCAGCGAGCAGATCTGTCACATTTCTTCGTAACGTGGTTTTCTAGATCAGCTCTGATAAAGGAATTTTCCACTCCTTCCTGCCCTACCCTAGGTCTCTCTTGCTCTTTCCTGACTGCCAGCAGTGGCTGCATGTGTAATATATCCATGCTTCAGCAGCCCAACACCAGCACAGATACACTTTCAGGAACATCAGAAGTTTGTCAGGTTGCGAAAACAGCTCTTGGAGCATGGATGTGCTTTCTGTGCTGCACCCCCAGCATGTAAGAGAGAGTCTCCTTCCAGATAAAGCTGTCTGTTTCGGACTTTTGGAGGGGGTCAGCTTAACCTGAAGCACTGCAACATCTGCAGTGCTGCTGTGGTTACTACTTAGACAAGGAAGGGCCTGGGTTTTGTGGAAACAGAGAGAGCACAACCACTGTGTGCAAAACTTCTACTTTGCTAGAGAGTGAAGGTGGCTACTGAAGTCAATAAAAGGAAAAAGGTAGTGACAAAACAGTTCTGTTTTTAAGGAAAAACCCCAAACCAAACCAAAACCAGAATGAAAGACTAGTATTTAACATCATACAGTTAACTCAGGTGAAACAAAGAAAAAAGAGGTTCCCCATACCGTCTACCACTTCTCCGTGAACACCAGCCACTTTGTAGCCTGACAAAATCAGCACTTATTTCTGACAGAGAAAATGCAGTGTGAAATTACATCAAATCTAATTGCATAATTATGGTCCATGAAAACAAGTGTATGAGTGGATGAGGTAGAGTTCAAGAGAACCATGAACAACTTAGATTTCATTGTTGGGTCATGCATTTAAATCCACACAGCTGCCCCACACCACACACCGTTTTGTTAAACTGCAAATCCACAAATGATAAAGGAGCCAGTTTGTTTGGGTCAAAGCCCTTTAAAAGAGAGTCTGGCACAAGCCTGTTATCCAAAAGAAGCCCAGGCCATTGTGGATGGTAGCCTGTGCCCTACAAGCCAGTTCCTTTTCCCATGGCTTAATTTCATTTCTGGAAGGCAAAGAAGTGCTAAAAGTGAATGAGAGCTTTGCCTGGCTGCCAGTGCCTGTCCTTCTTTCATCCATTAACACTCCCTCGTCTGAAAAATTCACCAGCCCTATAGGTTCCCACACCACACACCAGTTATGCTGATTAGAAAATTCACGCTTCAGTATTAGTGCTGATTAAAAAGGTTTTCCTGTGCTTTATGCAGATGTTGAATATTCATCAACAGTGTCTGGTTTAAAAAATGATAAATAGCATAGGAAATAATTTTATAACTACATCAAAAACTTATTTGTAGTGTTCAGCAATGACCCCTACAGCCTAGTTTATAAACAAATTATCTGAATTATTAATATATCATGCAGGGACTGCAAAAAAGGAAAAAAATCCCAGTGGGTTATTACAGCCCTTCACAGGAAATGCATATCTCCTGACACTAATGACATCATCAATAATAAGAAGTTTATTTCCAAGAACTCAAAACAAAATTTAATTAACTGTATATGATATTTTCAAATTAAATACGAGTTAAGGGCTTCAGAATTTGGATTAATATAACAGTTCTAAAGTAAATTAATCTAGTAGATTAAAAACAATAACAACAACTACAATGAAACCCTTTCAAACTCCAAAATAAATGTACAATTTAATGGAAAGATTCATTTTGTCTGCTGACAATATGGAAATGATTTGCTTCTGTTTGGAATTCCCATTTGTTTAAAAGAATCAGGAAGAACGCTGGTAGATAGAGAGAGCAGCACGGGTCAGTGGTGCTGGAGAGGCAATGAAAAGGAAATCTTGCCAATGAAATCCCCACTTTCCTCTACTTTTGGCAGGTTTTCTCTTTCTGGATGACAACAGCAAGCAAATTAAAGAGAGAGTAATCTACACTGCATGATGTCCATTTTAAAGTCGTCTTTGAAATAACAAATCAAACATACCAGACACATAATAGGGAACAGGACTACTTGGTTTTCTACTGAAATTTCCTATATTTTTTACCAAAGAGAACTGGAAAACAAAACAAAATGTAAATGGAATCCAAAAAGTTATCTTATAAAAGGAGAAATAATGCAGTTCATATTTATGGCAATATAGAAAAAGTATTTGATGCTGTGCTGGAAAAAAAAAAAATTAAAAAAGCAAGGGGGGAGGGGGAACCAAGAAAAGTTGTAGAGGGATGACAAGAATGTGGGAATTCCTCAAACTTCAGGAAAAGAACAAGGATTAGATTCTCAAAATATATCTGGTTTAATTTTTTAGATATTCAGATATATGCGGTATTCAAGCAGAATCAGTGTCAAGTCCTTTTACATTTCTTCCTTTTGGGAGAATTCCATTTTAAAAAACAAAACAACACTTACCAATGCATCTTTTAAAACACTGAACAAATATTGAGCAATTATTCTTTTTGGTGCTGCAGCATCATTCATTTGCAAAAATAAAGAGCAATGAATATGCAGGACAGATGCCAATAGTAAAGGGTTCAAAAATTGTATCCCTGTCTGTCTTTTCAAAGGGAAGATAAATACTCTGCTACTGAGAAATCTGCTTTTCCTTTCGACTTCCTTTGACTCAATCCTCTTCCAAGGGAGACATTAGTGACAGAAGAAGCAGGAAACTTGGACATTGATGTTTTGGAGAAAAAGGAGCAAATTTCTTCTCCACAGACCCTTCTGCAGCTTACTCTTAAGAATATATACTTCAAACCTACAAATCTAAAATTACAAACCTGACCAAACAATCTCTCTGTCCTGTTTCCTGATGGCCACATTTCTGGTCATGACTTCTGTGAAATGGTAGACACCCAAAAACTATGGCCAGATAATCAATTTCCTAGCCTTTTCTTAATAATGGTGTGATAAAAACAAGCAGCCAGGTAGCAGTGGTGAAAAGAATTGCTATTTTTTCTTTATAACTTGTTGTGAGACTTAGAAAATGGAGTCAGCAACAAGAACTGAAGTTTGACATTCCAAAAAAATGGTAAGATGAGAGGGCCTGAAATTACGGAGGAAACTGAAATTTTAACTTCAACTTACTAAACTATTTTCATTTTTAGAAAACCATCATAACACAGTAGCTGTTTTGTGAAATGCTGAGTGAAAGAGAGGTTTATGAGGCTGTTATAGGGTTGAGGAAAAATCTTGCCTATAAAAAGTCACCACAATTACGTACTGATGTATAAAAATGAAAATTATATATAATTGTATGCACAGACCAAACAGCTGAGGTGAAGCCAGGTGATAATAGCTAAATTATATAAATGCAAAGTTATTGTTATTAGTGGAGGTGGTGGTGATGATTGATTCTTTTATCTTGGCACTTAGGAGCCACTCTGCTAGGCACAGTGTATAAAAAGTAAAAAATGCCGCCTGTCCTAAGGATCAAATAATTTAAAGTTTCACTGTATATTTTTCAGTTTCCCAAGCCAAAAATTTTTATTCCAGAAGTCTGGGTACCATCAGAAAGACATTAAAATCAACTAACCACAGAAACATTTCTTAATTTTCATCTTATTGTTTCTATTCCCACAGTCCTGCTGATTTCATTAGCCTAGTAACTTTAGCCATCATAAACTGAAACTGCCATCAGCCTGAGATGCTGATGTTCATTTCTGCTGCACATGCAAGTGTGAGAACTTGTATTTCACAGCGTTACAAAGCTAGCAGAAAATAAAGGCTATTCCACCTTTCCAAAAGTATTCCCAATGCTGTGGAACAAACACCAAGTCTTCAGGCATGAGACACAAGCTCTGGTGTGCCTGGATATGCTAAGTGCTAGATCCTTTAAGAGATTTTCATATCTCCTCTTGAATCCTGTACAGTCAGAAATGTAGAAATGCATGAAATCACAGTATCTATATACAGGGTAAAGTACTAGCTGCAATCACTGATATTCTGTTAATAACTTCTTATTTGGCAACGTTTACAGGGAGGACAGGATACTAGAAAGCAACATGGTCACTGGGCTCTGAGCAGACAGAATAAGATTTTCTTCCCCTGTCTACTCTGGCAGTGCTGTAAGCAATTTGAGTTGGGCCTAGTTCTTCTTAGGTATTTGAACAGAGGCCATCAGAGGGGGGGTTGGTTTAATGAATGACCTTGATGTGCTACTGTAATGAAACCAGTAGAAATTAATGGTCATTTACTCGTGGGCTTGCCAAGTATAAGCACTACAGCTGTGTCAAATTCTTACCATTCACTTCACTGGAAACAAAACTAAGCCTGTACAGAACACTTTAAAATCCCTTACAACATATTTAGGCAACAAAATGCATAATACAAAACTGATTTCAAGGGGAAAAATAGCAGACAATCTTGCCAGGAGTTTGCTGAGATTATATTTTTTTACATTAAAAAATATTACTATATACCTTGTATATTGCTTTAATAAGATTGTATGCAGTATGGATATTTTAAATACACATGGTGCACTAAAAATGTAAATTATCATAACTACACTTCACATAAAATAAATATTGCATTGTGTGTAAGATGTTGGCATTGTGCTAAAACATACTGCAAATAAAGTGAATGTGATATTTAATATATATATGGGTTCATATCAAGTTTCTGTAAAAATAATATAAAGTCTCTCATTCAAGATGTCTACAGGGAAAAAGCAGAATATTAATTTTCATGGTCCTCCATTCCAGTATTTCCATAAGTATTATGTGTCTATTTCTACATAAAATTGTTGCTACATACTAGGACCACTATTGCTGAAAAGTTTCCATGAATTGAACAGGAATCTTTCCATACCCAAAGTGCCAAAAACCAGGTCACCTTAAATGAATGGTGAAAAGCATAATTATGAGTACCTTTTAATACCTGCAATGAATCCAGCTTTGAAAGCTTTACATTGTTTGCATGCTATATTGCAGTTATAAATAAAATTTTAAAAGGTGCTCTATACCTCAAAAAGAACATTAAAACTTCAAAGTCATGCATATGTTTATTATGTTGCTATGACATATTACACTGCAGAGGTGTGTATAATTGTGGTGGCCAAACCCACCATATTTAAAGAGTGTGAAATTATGAATTATTTTTTCTTTACTCATGACATTAGTTTAATTGTGCTTTTACATTTTCCAGTAAAATTTTCAGAGACCTGTAAACTGATAAAGCCAAGTTAAAAACAGCATTAAACACTAGGCCTTTTACATAAGCTAAACAATTACCAAAATATTAAAAGATGGCCTAAAAAGTACATCTAGTCTGAAGTAACACCATCAGTATTAAAATAAACAGTGGCAGTCTCACCTGTGACCCTGAAATATCAAACTTAGAAAAAATCACAGTGAACCCTTATTAAGGAGAAATCTGTTGTTTTCTCCTGTTCCTGCATTTTAAGAGAGTCAAATTCACTCCTAGACTTGCGCAGACCGTGCAACCCAGGCATGCTAGGCTTCATCTTTATCATTCAGCTAAAAGGCTATGACCTATCCCTAATGCAGTATTGCATCTGGCTCCTTATTGTTAGATAATTGTTTCTTATGCCCACATTCATAATCAGCACAGATAAGGTCACCTTCACTTATCACAGGATCACTCAGGTTGGAGGGGATGCCAGGAGGTCTTTAATCTCCCTGCTCAGAGGAGGGTTGACACAGAATTCTGACCAAGTTCCTCAGTACTTTGTCCACTCTTCGCAGTCACCAAGGTTGTAGATACAGCAATGCCTCTGGCTATCCTGCACCAGTGCTTAATTATCCTCATAATTAAAGTTTCTCCTTTTGCACATCAGAAACTCTCATGCTTCATTTTATGGGCACTGTCTCTCATTCTCTTATTGTGCACTTCAGTGAAAAGCCTGGCTCTTTCCTCTTGATAATCCCGAAGGCCCACAGAGGCCTCCTATCTTGAACAACCTGAACAACCTCAGCTCCTTCAACCTGCCTTCATGGAACAAATGCTCCAGCCCTTAACCATCTTGGTGGCTTGCTCCAGTTGACAAACATCTTTCCTGTACCAAGGGGCCCAAAACCAGATGCAGTACTCCAGAAATGGTAAAACCAGTGCCAAGCTGTGGAAAGCAAGCACTTCCCCTGGTCTATTTTTAATAATTTTTACAGCCAAGTACACTGCTAGTCTTCAACACAGCCGAGTAGGACTCGAGTTTAGTTCACTGTTCACTAGGACTCTAAGAGGCTTTCCATGATACCAGCCAGTCTGTCCCTAGCCTTCACTGATGGAGGGGCTTAGTTTGTCCCACATGCAGGACTTTGCATTGTTGCTGTTGAATATCATAAGGTTCCTGCCAGCACATGCATCTAGCTTGCCAGGTCCACCTGAATGTCAGCCCCGCCCTCATGAGTAGCATCTACACCTCCAAATGGTGTCATATACAAACTTGATGAGAGTACCTTCTGTCTTCTCCTCCAAGTCATTGATAAAATATTAAACAGGATCAGTCTTGGGACAGATCCCTTAGAAACCTCCCTCTTGACCAGTCATCCAAAGTAAAGCATGAATGATGTGCCTATACACTTTTAACAGTGATCCGGTCAGGTTTTCTCTCACCTAGTAATCTAGACTGCAATGTCTCAGATGTGATACAAGATGAGAGACCATATAAAAATCCTTGTTAAATTCAAAGGGGATTACATCAATCCGCTATGAATATCTGATAAATTATATGCATAGTATTTTACAACAGAAGTATTTTAACATCATGTTTTCAACTCCATTTGTGTATTCCTTCCTTCTAGGTGACAGGTGTTCTAACTGATAAGGAGCTTCCCTTATGAGCTGCATCCCATCAACTGTAGATCTAACAGTCTAACACTGATTAAACTACTTCACCTTATAGTTTCTGATATAACTAGGGAAAAAGCATAAAATACACCTGAGCATTCACTAAAGTTCAGAGATTAATTTCATTTTGCTACTCTTCCAGCCCTCTGGTGACTACTTTTCCAAACGTTTGGGTGATTGAATTTTACTGAATTGCCACCAGAAAGCTGAGTGTGTGCTTGCACACAAGTGTATTGATAGCAGAGATGGTATGTTTCATTAGGAACAGGACGCAACTTGAAGTACAGGGGAGAAAGAGATTTTTACAAAACCAGTGGCAGACTTCTGGAATACAAACTATGTAGTTAATTCAAGATCCACATTTCACACATTAAAGCATTTAGTTATCTGCAACTTGCCTACAATCCCCCAGAACATTTAATCACATTCATTCTCAAAAACAACGTACATATTTAATTGCTTGATGGATCAAGGCCTTAACTGACTAGGGCAGAACTGTGGTGCAGAGGAATGACTAGGACACCTGAGGCTGTAGGAATCATCTCATCCAACATTAGACATCCAACATTTATAACAAAAACATATAACTCAGCTAGTTACTACAGGCCACCTTCATAATTAATGGAGAGAAATAGACACTTCTAAGGTGCAATTCATCAATCTTACTTTAAACATCTGCTTCAGGAAGAGATGAATTGCACCCGTTAAGTGCTTATTTTTCCTTGCTGGTTAAAAAGGGGATCAAGGTGGCTACCTCAGAAGCAGCATCTATTTTGAATCCTGCCCCATATAAAGCCTCTGAACAGACTCAGGGGGCTATAGAAAAGACTTTCAGCAACTTGTAAGTTGCATCTGAGTCTTATCTGCTCCTTGATTCTTAACTTGGGTTCCTGTCTGCTGCAGTCTGGTCTGCAGTTCTTGGTACATTTTCCATCATACCTGCCCAAGTATCTGACCCCCTATAATGCAATGCCTGCTCCTGTCCCCTCACCTTAGATTTAAAATTCTTGGCAACCTGAATTTGTTTGAACCTGTGTTAGACTTCTGCCTGGCCTTTTAGGCTTGGAATGTACAGATGTTTTGTCTTCTGATCTTCCCTCCTGACTTGTACATAATGTGTTTTCTCCCTTCTTCTCACTCCTGATGCTGATCTTTCTTAATCACAGGCTCCAGCTTGCACTTCCATCCTATTTCAATCCCAGTTTAGCAGCCCTGTCCACCCATGCCATAGTTATAGTAATTAGGCTGTCAGCTACTGAAGAAGACTATTTGCTGCATAACTTCTTCTGTGTTGTAAATTGCATACTAGCAATATGTTTCAATGAATATGACTATTAAATTATACTTATAATGATAGAAATGTAAAGGTAATACAGATCATTAATGGATCAATGCACTTAGTGAGCACTGAATATAAGAACAAGCCAGTATTTGGGTATCTACCTGAAAAATATGTAGCTACTGCCATTCAGCTATTGACCTCCTCCTGAAAGCGTTCAAACACTTTTTAAAAATAGCCTCAGAATTTTTTTCTTATCTCTTCATGACTGTTTTCTTTTTCCATCCAGCTTCTCTCTTTAGTCTTTTTTCTACCTCTTCTTTAGTATTCCTCTATCAATTAGTTAGTATCAGTTACAGAAGCCTTTTGGGCAGAGCAGAGCATACCATATTCCCTGAGCTCAGCAAACATATAACCCAGCCAAAGCCCTCTCTAGGAAGCTCACGGATTTGCATTATTCAATCAACTCAGCCTGCCAGCTGGAACATCAGTTTTTCCAATAACAACCAGCTTCTGATGAGGAGCAAACAAAATACTAACACTTCCAGACGGACCATAGTTTTACTACTGCTAGTGACTCTACTAGTGGCATCTTCTTGCACGTAGTAACTGGGTGACTGAAACCCTCCATATTCTCAATACAGCAGCCATTTTCTATACTTCCCCCAAAATTGCTGATACAAATTTACTTTAGCTGCCTTTAAAATGACAGAAAGATTTGACACAGTACCCAGAAGAAAAAAAATACTAATTTTTAATAAATTTTATGGTAAACAGAGATGATGTCAAATTATGTAGAGTTAAAACCACAAAATATATAAAGTTGTTTACATATTGACATATTATTTTTTAATTTAAAAACCCCAAACAGATTGTTAAATGCAACTGCGATGAAATAAAGGGGAAGTGGGTAGAGAAAGATACAGCATTTCCATCCTTGCAAGTGATAATACAGCCATAATAATCCATTCATCACCTTCTCTCTACCCTTTAAATTATATGTGTATTTGCTTCTATTTGGCTGATCAGTAAACTACTAAACACAACTCATGAAAGAACAGTAAGCTTTAGTAAACGGAAAATTAATTTTTAGAAACAGTTTAACTGAAGAAAAAATAATTACGAGCAATGTTATCCTTTATAACATGCCTTTTGTCATTAGCGTCCAAAGGGGCCCTGCTATTGCCCTTTTCAAACAGTCAAATATGTTAATGTCCATAATGGTGACCTAATTAGTTTAGGTGTATCATCCAAACAGTTTCACAAAGCAACTAGGAGAATGTCATTGAGGATTTACAAATGTAGTGTGCTTCAGCATGTCTGCAGAAGAGCCCAGAGTGTCATGGATGGCAGCTATGTTACACCCCTTCTCAAAAGCTACTGATCTCTTGCATAAAATCAGATTCTAAAACAAGGTTTCATCTGGTATTTAAATGGCTAAAGCAGGGAAGCGCTGTTATATTCAAGTTCTGCAAGAGTTGTGAGATATCTGCACATAAAAATCCCAAACTTTGAGCATGGGATCAGAAGTTATACCCACAAAATATACCCTAATACACCCTGTTGGCAAAATATAAAGCTGTGTAAAAACAGGTGCTTGACAGTAAATGTCTTGTATGTGGAAGCATGAGAAAATTTCTCCTAAACTGAAAACAGCAAATCATTAATGAATTTAGTGAACATATAAAATTATAACAACTTTTCATTTTCAATTTTATTTGATATAAAAAAAATATAGTATCATAAGAAGAAGCTATGGAAAAGGCCTAGGATGCTATAGTAACATAAGAAACTATGGAAAAAGCCTAGGACGATATTCTGCTCTTATGCAAAAATGGCTGAAGAATCTAGTTTTGGTTTTAAAGTAAGGAGTAAGGCCATGTGCAAAGGACTTTCACTTGTTTTGCCAGCAAGGAAAACAAAATATTGGTGTCACTAACAAAATTACCGAAGGTCAAAGTTTTAACCAAGAAGCATATTATGATCTTTTATCTCATGCACATAGGTAGGAAACACCAGCACCACACAGAAAAAGCATCTTAAAATTCTTCAGCTTTCAGCACCCCACTAAGTTCTTCAAAACATGTTTTGTAATGCGAGGAGGCAAAATGAAATACATAAACAGATGTTCTTCCCTCCTTATTTGCTCAGAAAATATTCCCTTTAAATGAGTTCAAGTCCCTCACATTCAGTATAGAGAGTCCTTTAAATACTATGTCTTAATCATTGGTGAGGAAATAAAAAACACTAGGCAATAACATATTCATAATTGACAACAATAACAATGGAAGGGAACCACTACAGTAAGAAAATGTCTTTCTAGGAAAATATTATGCAAAATACACAAGACTTGAAATTCTCTCATTTTCTTATCTTGGGTTTACTTATGGCTCTGCACTTGTTAATGCAGGGGATGTTTGGACTGAAGGAAACCATGGGAGAAATAGCAAGTGGAATCACAGTGAAGGTGAAAATGGCTTAGACCTCAACCTGGTTTCATGCATTGGTTTTTATGGTCTTAAAATTTAATTGATATATTTTGTATGTTTTCCAGCTTGGATCTTCCAAGATTTTTTGTGGGGTGTGATGCAGCCCATCCATTCCTATGCTGTGGAGCACAGCACAAAGGTATATAGGAGTGTTTGGAGACACAAAAGCCAGCTACAGCAGAGGCGGAATATGGAGAGTGGATTGAGCCTGTCCTGGTACCATTTCACCAACACTTCCTGGCATACTGTGAAGCCTCACTCCAAGCAGCTGCAGTAAGCATGGTTTTACATCAGTGATGGTCAAACAGGGTCCATGTCCAGCCATCCAGAGCCTGTGCTGTGTGCCTTGTCCTGTTCTGTTCAGCAGCATAAGTAGTCTAAGGGTGTGCCTTCCTGAGTTTAATTTTTATGAGGTACCTTTCTCTTTTGTTACTGTTCATGTGAAAATTTTATGCTCATGTTCTAAAATAAGAATTAAATCATCTAAAGCCTCTTTCAGGTGAACCTATTTTCAAAAGAACCTGTTGAATTATCTTTAAGACATCTACATTTACCTGCACAGGGCAGAATCACAGTGCCTATGAACTGCTTTTCTTCCCCTTATGCACAGAATTTCATATAAATATTTGATGAGTATATATTATGGCCTTCAGGGTTGTGTATGGGCTAGTAGTGTGGCCTTGCAGTGGATTTGCAAACCAAAACAGTTGATATATAGGATCCAGCATCATGCTGTACATATTTCAAAGGCAGGTTAATTTAAACTGGTACTTGTATAGTCCATGGGCTTAGTGCCTGTTTGCAGTCAGTGTACTTCAAGTAAGATCTTGGAGACTATATTCAAGTTTAATATCATCCTAAAGGAGTCCAGTTCATATTCTCCAGGTGACTGCATGATGTGAACAATCCTCTTTTAAAATCCATAAGCAATTATACTCCGGGCTACAGAAGTTTTAACCAAATTGTTTCATTTTGCAGGCAAGTGGCACTAGGAGCAATGCCAGTGGTCTGTTTTGCTGATGTTTTTGTTTAATTTATTTTTAATTGCTTGTCAGGAGGTATATTTTTTGCTAACAGTTCATATTAGGCCTTCATGGTGGAACTGAGTTGGAAAGGTAGGTAGGTCCTAGCGTTTACTGATAAACAAGGCGGTACTTCCCCTCCCCCACCTCCAGCACTATCTCTTCTCTGTATGTCACTTGTGCTCAGTAAAAAGGTGTTCCTCATGCTGTCCAGGGCCAAATTTCCCCGTTCAACATAAGACCAGAGGCGGTAGCCAGTCTGTCTGGGAGGGAACAGCAGGCTGTGAAACAGCCTAGTGGTGAGTAGGTCAAACAACTGTGTCTCCAAAGGTCCAACGCCTTCCAGATGTCCTGTCTGGCTCCTTCAACTGTGAAGTGGTTCATTCTGCTCTTCTGTAACATTTCAGAAATGAAAGTGAAACCCACCTTTATTTGAAAGTTCTAATCACATTTAAACACAAGCTCGGGACTTCTTTCAAATCTTGAAAGGCATTCTTGTTCTGTAAAAGAAAATCTGAGCTGTCTTCAACCAGCTTAAACACTCCTAGGCTTTGTATAAAAAAAAGGTCAATGATGAAAAAACTGTTCTGGAAAGTATACTCTCACCCAATGGTAGAGTTCTACTCTTGTGCTGTTGTCTCTCACACTCTAGTATAGCACCTTACACTGTTAAATGTATTTTTTGCCATCTCTACTGCTGAGAATTAGTTAGATGCTTCAATTCTCTCAGCTCTTCAGTTGTTTTTATTCTTTCAGCTACATGCTGTTATCATGAATTATCTGATTTCAAAGAACAGAAAATGTCTCTTTGTAATAAAGCTGTTCAAGCTATTTAAAATGTGTTTTCCAGATTATCAAGCTTTTTGTCACATTAGAATTTTGCTTTAACACAGATAAGCCATAGCTTCATCAAGTTTTATCTTGCCCAAACTGAGCAAAAGGCAGACTGACTCACTGACAAGTAACAGAAAGCAGAGCTTTTCATCTCTTATGTTACTAGCTGAAATTAAGCAAAGGTCATCGTTGATAACCAACTGAGCTTTTGATGGCTTTATGAAATTAGCTGATGGTCTTGGTATACTGACTGGTGGACAGATGTTCTTATTATAAAAACCATTATACCAATTGATAACCTCTCTTGCTTGACTCAACAGAGAAATGAGGAACTGAATGAGGCACAGGTGCTCAACCACTTTCTCACATCAACAACTGGCACCTGGAAAATATGTTTAAGGGCATATTGCCAGGGGTTAAGTATGTTCTACCTCTTCTGGAGCTGAAAGATTTCAGGTACTGAAGCTATTAGTTTATTACCTTTCTCAAATGCTATTCAAATTTTTGTTTTAGAAAAAAAAAAAAAAAAAAAAGAAAAGAAAGAAAAAGAAGATGCAGGCTCAGTCCAAAATTCAAATTGACCTAGGCAGTCAGGGCAAATTAACTCTGAAAGTAATGGGCACAATAATATATGATTGAACAGTATAATTTTATAAGCCTCTGCTAGCATCAAGTTCTTGTTACTCTGATGTATTTTCCATGTAAGTTTTTTCCAGTTGAAGCCAAGACATTTGTGTCATATGTGAAGAAACATGCTATAGAGTTGCTTACTAAGGCTGTATTTGAACTTTCATTTAAAAGAAGATATCTTCATTAAAAGGAATGATCTAAAACCTTTATTTTTCTCTCCTTTCTACAGGCATATTTCTCCTGTTGTTGTCATTTAAAAAAATTTCTTCCTATTTCCCTTGTACTCAGCATTAGAAGTTATTTTTCAGGTTAATTTTACCAGTTTAGTTAATTATCAACCCTTTCAGACTAATAAAAACAATTCTTAAGAAAAATGCTGCCAAGGCTGGAGTTGGGTGCCAGAAACTCATAGTTTCTTCCTGAAACAAGCAAAATACAGAACACTTTAGCAGTTTTTCCCGCACTGTACTTAAACCAGATTTCCCCGGGGCTTACAAAACCTGTGCATTTAGTGGAGACTGTTAGTTCATTCATCAAACACATGGTATAAACCACTCTATTATGCACCTTCAAATCAAAAGAGATAAAAAAGAAAGAAGAAAAAAAGGTGCACACAAAGGTAACGGTGCTCACTGAAGGACATGCCTTTTAGTGCTTGGCTGTGCAAAAACATGTTCACACAAACAACTGTCGCAGCAATTATTTATGATTAAAAAACATGGGAGTGTTGTGGCGACTTTGCATTAGAAGTCTAGTATATGTCAATTGTTTTATTCATGATAAACAGATCATTTAGTTGGAAAAATCCCATCTGCCTAGATATATCTCTTATTATTTATGAGAACCATGTTTAGGAATGCAGGCAGCACATGTGCATAATTAATCCTGAAGAGAATTAGACATTGTTTGATTCACAGCTGAATGCAATTAGCATTAGGAAGTTTACATATGTTGGCAATAACACAGATTAGCAACTAAAGTGCTTGTTAAAAAATTTAACCTGAGGCTGCTGGAGCAGACCTCTCTTAATGATGCTTTAAATGTTGTTGATGAAGTAATAATCAATTTTGTTTTATAAATAGTAAATCAAGAATTTAGGTCTAATTAGCTGTGCTACAGATCACTTCGCTTACATATCCAGTGTACATGTGATGTGTGCTGTGAACTTTTTTGAGTCTAGTGTGCAAACAGTTGTTAAGGGAAAGATGTGATCCCTCCTGTAAAAAAAAAAAAAAAAAAAAGAAAGAAAAAGAAAGAAAAAATGTCACAGATGGGGGAAGAATGAGATGTCTGTGGTGGGAGTGACTCTATGCTCCTGGCACTCAATAAGGAAAGAGCTTTTCCTTTGTTATTTCAGAGCTTTTTAACTGAAGGATGAAGAAACAATGCCTTGTCTGCCTTTTTAAAATATAATAATTAGATTATAATTCACAGTCTGTGAAATGAAGCCCTCTAATGGAGAGGGAGGAGGAAGAGAGAATATAAGTGATGAAAGTGAGGAGGCACAGTAAAATTGAGCTGTAATTGTTTTCACTTCAACTTTAAGAAGTTCAACATTAATTAAAATGTTTCTGCACCACTCACCACCAGATTGGTACAAAAGAGGCCTGGCTGGTATGTGCAGCTGCTGACGGGCAGGGATGTCAGCAAGGCAATTTCCAGGAAGGCTGCAGTTACACATACGCACACACACAGGAACACAATCCACATGCACATAGACTCATATATTCTAATGATCTGCAATTAGAGCACACAGTTCTGTTTTATTCAAGTAGGTCATCAGTTTCTCCCAGATAAGAAATTAATACTTCCTGAAACTCCTAAAACAGATTGAAAATTGTTCTATCAATCTTTGCTGTTACTTTGGCTCATGTTTTTTTGTTAATTTCTCATCTTCAGTGATGTTTATTTGTATGGGAGATGTTCAGAGATATACACTTCAGCTGAGCACCTACCATGCTCAGCAGGAACTGGATCCATGAAGTTTTCCTTCTCCTTCAGCTATATTGACTTCTTACCTTCTAAATGTTTCTTCCTGTGAGCAGGTGCTTTTGGGTGATGTACTGTGCAGTTCCTGAAATCACCCTTTGTACACCAAGGAGCAGAAGAGGGTACTAACTACTATCAGTGAAATAAATTACAGGAGGGTACTACAACCCCTGTTTCTTTTCAACAGATGACTGTGTGTCTCCACATCAAGCACAAAGACAGGTGTATCTATAGCCTTCCTTCCTCATCAGGCTGAAAAGCCCATCTCAGGATGGGATGGATAGCCAGGAAAATTCTAAAGTAGCCAAAGGAAGAATGAGCAAGCAGAGAGCCAGCACTGATGGGATGTTTCTTCCCCCAGAGCCAAAAGACTCATTTTACATGTGACAACAGTAATCGGGCACTTCCTTACTCATTCATCTACACCAGTGCCAGGGACTGTAAATAATCTTAAAATGGACTCAGGGATAAACTGGAAAAGGCATTTAGGCTCCTAAAAATGGGAAAATGTGCTAGCAGGCATTCAATAATGAATAAGAGCTCTTATCAGGGGAAGAATGTGGAGCATAGAGCAGCTTCGATTGGTCTTATGTCCTTCAGGGAGGTATAGAAAAGAGCAGCCAGCCCAGAGGATTTCCCCAGTGAATGGCAAGCTCTCCCTATAGGTCCAGACAGGAGCAGTGAAGGCTGAGCCTACAGTGAGAACCTGCACACATGTGAAGGCTGAGAGGCTTCTCTTTAAATGATAAGTGCTGCAAATTTCTAAGTGCTGCTCAATCCTATGATTTAATATCCATTATATCAGTTCTGTAGGCTGTGTGGGAGCTCATGATGATCCCCTTAGTCGCTGCGACTGATCAGACTGTAAGCATCACCTCAATTTTTGTACAGAAAAATAGCTGTCTGTATCCAAGCTTAATTCTCAGTATTTAGTGCATTCAATGCCTATAAAAATATAAGATTCTGAGAAGATATGCCAGTAGCCCAATGCAATTTTAAGCAATTTCCAAGACATTGTTTATCTTTGTTTAGCTTATAGATACACATGAAAGAAACAGAATAACTCATATGTCAGGAGACTGAAGTGGATTAATAGACTGCTGTATCTTACAAGAAAGGAAGGAAGGAACAAATGAATGAATGAACTTTGACTTTCCTTAAGTAGACAGGGCAGCCAGGCTCTGACTGATGTTTACAAAAGTAGATGTGTTTGAAGCAGCACCATATGGAGAACTGGGAAGAGTTTAGGGGTTAAGCAGGAAGAGCTTTAGGAACCAAGAAAATTGAAAACTCAACTCTAAAATACATTTATCACCTTTTACAGAAAAAAGAAATTCTTATAAGCAAACAAGGGATAATTTATGTGCAAGGTGCAAGAAATTTGTTTATAAGGAATATGAACAAAAGTAGCAGTTTGGATGCAACACAACGACCAGTTTCACTGCATCCAAACATTAATTCTGACAATCTATTGGGTAATGAGGAGAACCTTTCTCGTTCTCATGCTGTTCTTGCTTACAGATCAAGGAGCAAGTTTCAGGTCACTAGATTTCCTACAGTGCTGGCCCTTGCCTCTGTTTATGACTTTAAAGAATAAAACCCTTAAGCAGATGCCTAGCTTCAGAAGCCTCAGTACTGCTGTTAGATACTGAAATAGCATCCTCTAAGTGAATTAATAGATCCATGATTAATGGGATTGTATATAATCACTTTTCCAATAGAAACAGGTTGAACTCATAGCTCACAGAAATTTGTTGAAAATAAAGACTCTTTGCTTCTGCCTTTTTCTAATATAACATGCTGTATAAGGTGAATAACATAAAAAAAAAAGAAAAAAGACCACTTCTTCATTCAATTCCTTTTCTTCAGCTGGTGCATCATGTCATTCTTTTGCAGTTCTTTGCTGTATGTACTTTGATAAGCTAAAAATACCACCAATGTATCCAAAGAGTAGCCAAAGAAGATACTATTATTTGCAGAGTAGCGGTAGCAGCATATTCTACTTTCCACTAATTATTATAATGTGCACATTTTCTGTGATGAATAGGAAGAGATGTCACAGTCAAAATTATTCTGTGTTGGTTTTAGGAGGACAAACATTTGTTGTTGACAACTATTTGATCTGTCTCATAATTCTGTCATGGTGACAAAATAAAACTATATCTTACTCTCCATTTCTGTGATCTTTCACCTACATAAGAACCAACACCTGGCATCTTTTCAAATTTTCTTTTTTCTTTACATCAGTGGCAAAAGTTAAAAAGGCAACATGAAAAGAAAGATGAAAAAGGAATGCTGTTGAAATTGAAGGACTGCAGTTTCAAGTTTCAATCCTGTATCAAAACATCTCCACCTCATCTTCTTTCTCAGTCATCACAAATGAAAAGTACAAAGAAGTACACAAACATCAGTACAATGCTGTGTGTGTACTGCTATCCAAAAATCACAGTTACAAAATTATACCTGACATATCAAAAACTGACAGTCACATCCTGAAGATTTTCTTCTGTTCGTTCCCATGGACCTTCTTTATTAATAAATCTGACACATAAAAAGCATCTGTATGACTAAAGTGTCAGTTACTGGAAAGACCGTTTTGATCTACTTCTTAACTTTTAGAAGAAATATTCTCTTTTTTATGAAGACAGGATCCGTTCACTGACTGCCAGCTTTCAAATGACCACCTCTTGAAGTTTAATTTTAAGTTTTAAATAAATATTGTATGCATGCAGAATAATTATGATGCTCTAGAGAGACACTGTATAATGACATTGATTCTTTTTTATCTAAAAATGCCAAACCCTTGAGGCAGCAAAGTCTGCATTTGCCACAGATACATGTAGGTTCATTCTACATGTTCAATTATAATAGGTTGCTCATGATTCTGTCACTAAGTAGGTAACGAAACTTCCATTATAAACTTCAATTTTCAGCTGTTTAAAACTTATTGGTGAAAATTGACTTTGGTGAAACATTTGGTATGGAGTATTTCAGCTGTGGAATAGCTGTTCTATTGCAAATAAAAGATAATTTGAAAGTTCTGCTGCAATGCTGTGGAACTACTAAAAAAGAAAGCATATTGGGTTTGGATACATGTTAATACTCATTACTGAAACAAGCATTGTGTTTTACTAATAAACATTGTGGTCATGTTGTTCATAGAAGTATACAGTTATTTCAATATTAAATAGAAACTGAAATCCCGGATTCAGAGTGAAAATTAGCATTTGTGCATGCAAAGCAGCTTCTCATTTTATTTTTCATTATATTTAGTATATTTCTGATTTTATAAATAACCCCAAGCCCCCAAATTACTGCCAAGGCATAGACAAAAGTCAGCAACTTGGATAAAAACATAAGCAACCTCATTTTTTTTGTCTCTTGTTTGGTTGACTCCTTCAATTTCCTTTTGTCAAGAAAGAGTGATTTCTTTTACATATATTTGATCATGCACAATATGTACAGATTCTCCAAAAAAATGACTGATATCTTTAACACCTGCTTATACTTCAGAGCTGCCAGCTACAGTGTCATTACTATATTACTATGAATATTTTTCTTACTAATAAAATATAACAGCTGTATATAACAATATCACCATTAATAATTACTCTTTCTTAATAACAATTAAAAAAAACAGTAACAACAGATTTAATGGAGTCCACCTTTTGTGAACCGCTGTCATGTAAGTATTCAGAATCAGGGAGAGAACACTCTGAGGACCATAGTAAGCACCCAGAAAAAATTCTGTTTGCAACCTTCACTTTCATTAGGTCCTTGAAAGATTCATTCTTCTTATTTAAATGCAGCTAACAATTATTCATGCAATACTGTATTATATATTGATATTAAACTCCTACCGACTTTTCTTCAGGTGAGAGATGCCCACATTTGGAAAACAAGTCATTTCACCTGCCAAAGAATCTATTTTATGGTAGGTGAGTATGCCTCCAGCCATTAAAAGCTTAGCAGAATAGATGCCTAACTTTCAGATGGCTATTCTTAAAAGAGATGTTCCTACATTATTGTTTTGGGGCACGTAATGACAGCAGATTAATATCCTGATGTTTCAGTAGTTATTCCTATGCAAATAACTGTGTTTAGACAAAATTGATGTCTAACAGCAAACACATTGAACCAGGCTGAAATGTGCAGACTAAAATGGGAACTATTCTTCCATTACACTTCATGTATGGTTGGTTCAAATGGTTTGATCTTAGTAAAGCCAAAACGAAGTGCCTCCTGCCTCAAGGCTCATAGAAATTCTCTCCTGAAGGACGTATCCTTATATGGATGAGACCCTGCAGTGAACAGGCTCCTTTCCCCTGGCCTTCCCATTTGATCCTCAGCCAAAGTCCAGAAGGACTCACTGCTCTCCTAGAAATTCTTCGGAGGTCAGAAATGGCAGGAGTATGGTAAAACCATGCCATAATTCAGTCATGCAAACTTTCACAGAGATTGGGATTCATCTCACTTGCTGTGAGAGTTCTCCAAATGAGTGACACAACTAGACTCCTTGTAAAATCATGGAAAGAAATGGACTTCCTGAAAAGTGATTCGTTTGAATTATTTTTCACATTTATCTTGAGAGAAGATAATTTGTACTCTAGAACTGTTATTTCTTTCCACTGATTACGGAGAGAATATAAACTATTTTTGAACATGCAGATATCTGCATTAAGGGTCTCTGCAGTTAGAGGGCTGAATCCCATTTAAAAAAAAAGCAAACAACAACCAAAGATCAGCCTCCTTCCCCCTTCTTTTTCTTATTTATAAATCTGTGGTTTTCTTCAATAAATTGTTTGCTAATGTTTCTCTGCTCTAGAAACACTCTTGGAGAGAACTGTTATTGGATATGCAAGTAGACAAAACAAATCTCCTACATTCATCACCATGTGCAGTTTTTTTAACTTCCTTCACTCTAGAAATAAAACTTTGTATTGGGCTTTCATATTAAAGTACTTTCATAAATGATTGAAAGTATTGTGACCCAACTTTTATCATAATTTTAGAGCAAAATTACACAGTGGTTTTATGAAGAATTGTTACAGATTTTTTTTTTTTTAACAATTTGGCCCGGTGTAGATTAAGCTGAACATCCTTGTTTGCAATTTTGTTTCTAAGATTCACTTCATTATTAATTCAGTTAGTATTCATTGCAATTATACTGAGTATAATTGTTTTGCTATTCATGTGGCTGTCAGAAGGATTTTTATAGGCTTTCCATTATAATTAGGCATACATTAATAGACATTTAAAGCATGTTACCATTTTTAATAAAACTTGAAGATGTGGTCTACTTAAAGTGAAAAAGCCCAATCGTGAAATGTGAACACTCCATTTTAAAATACATAGTTTTTACCCTTGAAGTTTCTGTAATTGGAGGGTTTCGAGTTTCTTTGTTTGCCTGAATCCAGGACACTGACCTGGATTCAGTTAATGATGTACTGTCTAGTTATGTACTTCCTAAACAGAAGTAGAATGTCCTCTTGCAAGATATTTGGTCGTCCAGGGATCTGCAAGACAGCAATAAGTAGGTCAGATAATACTTTCATAATTCTAGAAAAATCTAGAAAACCAGTATAGACAATATTTCAAGTCCAACTGGAGGACTTTATCCCTTGGGAATTTTATTACTGTGTTTCCAGATAAGAGGCCATTTCCAGAAGACATAGGCATGATGTTCACAAGGACAGGCTTGGTGTTTATTCGTCTATTGAAGTTTAGGAAGCCTAACAATCTGTCACATAAATCCTGTTATAAATAAAGTACATCTCTTTAGCAAAGTCAGTAAGGCTGTCAACTACATCTCCCTAAACTGTTTTACTGTGCTGCTCTGGTTTATAAGGGAAAAAAAATTTGAACCAGTACATTATATTCAGCCTTTATTCCAGATATGCACAAAGACAAGCAGCACAGAGCCAGTGCCAGAGCAATCCCTCTTTCTTTAAGCACAGTATTTACGAATATGTTCATGAGCTAAATAAATCCCATAACTCTTCCCTGCAATGTGAAGTATTTGTAACAAGAAAGGCAAAGAACAGACTTTCCAGGGGTATTTTACAGGTTGGTAGTTAGGAACACTTCCACGGAGATGGAAAACATCACCCAGGTTGGGAAGAAGGAGGGGACAGATCCCAGGTATTCTTGGACCTACTCAGAATATGTACAGCTGGGTGTTTGAATATAAATGGGGTAATACTCTTACAGAAGTTTTGTGAAGATAGTCCCAAAACAGAATACTGAACCACAGAATACTGAACCAAAATATTTAAGCTGACCTAAAGGGGGGCCTATAATAGATCTCGAGAGGGACTTTTTACAAGGTCATGTAATGGTAGAACAGGGGAAATGGCTTTAAGCTGACAGCGGGAACATTTAGATTACACATGAGGAAAAAATTCTTCACTATGAGGGTGATGAGACACTGGAACAACTGGAGGTTGCACAGAGAAGTTGTGGATGTCCCATCCCTGGAAGTATTCAAGGCCAGGTTGGATGGGGCTCTGAGCAACCTGGTCTAGTGGAGTGTTTCCTGCCTATGGCAGATGGCTTGGAACTAGATGATCTTTAAGGTCTGTTACAATCCCAACCATTCTATGATTCTAAAATTCTATGATTCTATGATGCAACTTAGTATCAGCCAACCTCACATTTCTCAGGAAAAAAGCATTTGCCAGAAAGAAATTGTATATTTTAAGCAAAAATTACCCAAAGACAAAACAAAGATGTGATGACACTTCACTGTCTGTGCTTTTCTAATAAGAAATAGAAACAGGAAGTCTTCCTAGCCTAAAGACACGTAGTACATGAGCTGGATTTGACATCTACAGTATTTTTGTCTTTTTTGGTGTTACTTTGCAAAATATCTCTATGTAGTTGAGGGCTGGTTTGGTTTTGGGTTTTGAGGTTTTTTTTGGTTGGTTGGTTTCTGTTTGTTTGTTTTGCTTTTTTTAGAAAGAGAGAAAAAGAAAGAGAAGGAATTCTTTGATAGGCTTTACCTTAAGTTCCTATTAAACAACCTGTTTTGAGGTCAGGCTCACTTTCTGAAAATCTCATAGTTGAAGCTGCTGTCCTTTTTCATGTCTCAGGATAGCGGGACTCTTGAAAAAAACCCACATTATGTGGCTAAAGAACAACAGGCATAAACTATTTCAAAATACCTTACTGTATTTTGTAGAGTCTTCACTATATTAAAATAATTAAAAAAAAAATTGTCAGGATTATTTAGTGATATATGAAAATGGGAAAGATAGCAATGTCCCAGTACAGACTTGTATTTTTATTCACGTTTATTTTTAATAGCTTATTCTGAAACGAATTAAGGATTTGAATGAATACACATAATTTCAATATTAGATAAAAAATTATATCATTTAGTTATAGAGAGTTTTGCAACTATTTGTTCTACATTATGTTACATATACATTTAAGCAAAAGTCAGCAAGGAAAATACATGTTATAATAAAGAATTAACACTTTCACAACTCTTCATCTTAAATTGTGCTTATCGGGGGAGCTCCAACTACCTTTCAGTACAGTGTGAGATACCTTTCAATGGCTTTCCAGATAAAAGGGACAGAATGATAATTTCCGTATATGCTATGGATGTTGGACCATGCCCTCACAGTTTCTTAAAAACCATTAAGGAATGTAGTATGGATGAGCCTATCTATAATATAATTAAATTGTTAGCTATTTCATGGAATGAAGAGTTCAGCATCTGAGTACAGTATAGTTCAGTGTCTTAAACAAATAAGCCTATAGAGACCTGCAGTCTAAAGTGAAGGCAAATTTCAATTTAATCAGTTTTTTTTTTTTTTGTTCCCAAAAGCTAGATTTTGTATGACTAATAAAGCTAGAGAAATTCATAAAAAATAGGTCATTATTTAGAGTATAATAATTAAGCAACTATTTCCCCATGAGTCTTGCTTACAAATTAAGAAAACCTAAAAACAACATAGCAGTCCTACATATTGATTACCACCTAGAAAACTCATTACTTTCTAGCTTTGTGTGCTTCAGCCAAGGAGTTGTGCCTTTTTCTTTTATTCTTCTTCCTCCTTTTTTAGCCCTCTAGTTGTTAACAAAAAAAGCAGCATTTCAAGAAGAACAATTAGGTTGGTTTATGACACTGGACTCCTTGGAGATAGTTTCACAGCACTGCTGTAAGTAAGCCTGTAGGACACAGTTTCAAACAAACTGTGTTCCTACAAAGGGCTGGGTTTTTTTTTACAGTGCCGTATAATGCACACAGGGGTGTGTATGTTCAAGATGAGCAAATAAAAAATAAATAAATGGAAGAAAACAATAAATAAATTTAATGGTGCTTAATGGAATTCTTGTCTACATGCTCTCCCCTTAAAAATGAGAATTTGTGAGTGCAAGTCTTTATCATAAGGTGTGTCTTAGTCTAGACTGGCAGGAAACTGTAGGTCAGACATAAGGTGACTGAAAAATGCATTTTACTTATTCATATCTCTTCATGTAAAATATGTAGTTGAAGTGACTAAATATCTCAGAAAGACTTTTTTGCAGCAGCCAATTACTCTGAGCTTTTTAATTCTAGCAATGCATTTGGAACATTTCCATTGTTCTAAGGGTTAAAAACTTCACTGTGACAATGACAAGCCTTATTACTCAGTCAAAGTAAATGGATCACCATATAACCTTTCAGAAATGTTCTTCCTTAAGCTATTAAAACATTCCATGCCCTTAGATGACAACAATTTCTCTGCCTTTTGAAATTTCTTTTCTATCCTGCAGAGTTCATAGAGATATGCTTGGTTAAAATCAACTTATATAAAACTATGCACTGTAAATTCTGACACTTCTGTTTGAATCTCTTTTCAAACACTTGTCTTTGCTCACCATAATAGATGTCAGTTCTTCTGATGTAGTTCAAGCATGAGCTTCATATGAAGACTCAGCTATGTCTATTGCATTTCTGAAGCTACTACTCACTGAAGTTTTGTGCTGTTTGACATCAAAGATAGGCAAGAATCACCTGCTGAGTTCACATGCATGGAGCAAAACATCTTCAAATCACTTGTGCTAGACAAAAGTTTTTCATATTAAGCTTTCACTATCATGTGGGCTTAAAGACAAATGTAGTCCTTGTTAAAGTTGCAGCATCGTGTTATTAAACTATGCATCTGGGCCTCAAGATTTCAAGATTTGTATAAGTTTTAAGGTGAAATAATTATTTGGCTTATTTTTTCTTTTGACATCAATTGCAAAGAATTCTGTTGCTAAAAAAAAAACTTTTTTATTCATTATGCAGTGATTTTGCTCAAAGGCAAAAAAAAATAAAAATTAAAGCGTGCCATGCTGTAGCTTAGAAAACCCACAGTACTCTTCTTATTCAAACTTTAATAGCTGACTTTTCTGACTTTTTTTATCAGTTTGAAAACCAGAAAGTGGGAACAATTAAAACATATTGTACATAGGGAACATAAATGAAACAAATACCTACTCTAAAAGTTCTATTCCTATTCTAAAAGTTCTGTTCCTATTCTAAAAGTCCTATTCACAAATCTGTATTTTGTATCAGTTTACTCTAATAACATGCTGAAAAACAAATACAAATGTAGAAGAAAAAATGTTTATGAAGGATCAAGAACTACTGTATAATGGATGTGCATTTAATGGATCCTGAATCAGTATAATTGTGACATAGTTTTTAATAACAATGACTCCAATGATGACTCTGTATGTAAACCAGATTCAGCATGAATATGCATAGGAATTAGATTTTTGGAGTAGTTGTGTATGGAAAATGTTTATAATTAGTCCTCGTTTAAATGTCACCAAGTGACTGCATTAAAAGCAAACCAAAACACAACAGGGCATGTGATTGTTGTGAGATAATCTATTGCCTTGGGTGTGTCAGCTCTGTCAGCACAAGCTGCCAATTTTAGCAGACTGAAGATTTTGGTATTATAGGGCCTTCAGTGTTTTTTATTCTTTTAAGAGTCTTGAAATGAATTTAAAAGAAAAAAAAAACAAAAACCAAACATGTTTTTCCCCTACTATTGTTTTTCCACTTCTTTAGTATATGAATCCAACAGAGCCAATGTGCCTAACTTTCCAATCTCTGCAGTTGTTCCATAACTGCAAGGTTAAAACCCCAGCAGGCCAGATCATTAACTCACTCCTGACTAGATTTTTTATGCCTTCTTTAGCACTTTTAATATTAATACTAATTTCAATATTATTTCATAAAATTTCAATATTAATGGTTTTTGATTTAAATACATTTTATATTTAGTGAAGGCTTGCTGTGTTACAAATGGAGAGTGTAGTTAAGTGCTTACATGTGCACGCAAACAGGTTCAGAGCATGTTTTTATGTATTTCATAGAGGTAAGGGTACTTCTAAGTCCCTTTAAAGATTATAGCACTTATTCTTGTATCACAGGGCCCAGAGATGCTCTCAGGTCTTATGCATACATCCTAGCTCTGTCCTAGGTACATTTTGCACTGGGATGCAAGCAGGTGAACATACCTTCCTTTCTATCTGTCCCCTTCTCAACTCTTGGTTTCCATGTAAAATAAATCCAAGCACATGGGGTGGCAGTGAACCATGTCAGCCCCAGCAGTAACTGAATAACACCTGAAATACTGGTGCATCCAAAATCTTAGGACACACCAAATCCAAATGACAAAGCACTGAAATACGTTGTCTCTTATTGTAGGATCAAATACCCAAACAAATCAGAATTTTCCATGGAAGCCTCCCAAGCCTTGTAGGCATAATACTATCTTGATGTACACAATTTGACACCAGAGCTGAAACTATAGAATGCATTATGAAGAACAGTTGTACTAAGCAACACACTAGGAAATCTGGTGGTAAGGTGGCTGAGACAGACTACAGTTTACAGACTATGCTGGTTTACTTAAAACACAATAAATCCCTTGACATGTAGTTGTGGCTCCTTCAGATCTGTCAACATTAATTTAATATTGTACTCTTAACATGAATTGTATTCAATATGAGGCATTTCAGGATGTATTTAAGCCTGTGCTCAGATTTAATTAGAAATGAGAAATATAGCAGATGGAAAGAAATCATTGCTGCACAGTTGAGCCTTAATGCAAAGAAATTTCCCTAGCAGTTGACAGTTATGAACTGCTCGATTAGTAAACCACAGCAGAAGAAAAGCGATCTACAAATAAAATTAAAAAGCAGGATAACAACTGCTCCCAGGCCTCTACAAAAACCTCTGATGGAAACAAGGAAAAGTTTAACCATGACACCAAATACTACCGTAAGATAACTAGATTGCAGTACTGGCGTAAGAGTTTAGCATCTATGAAGTTGCTACAGAGGTGACCTTTATATTTGGCTTTCCTGTCAGAGGAACTCAAATGGGACATTCTGTTATCAAAGAAAAAAAATTCAAAAAGCCTCTTTTACCATCAGTTTTGCATTGTACAATTCTGATTTCCCCATACTTTACACAACAGAGACAAGTTTCTGTACACAGAAATGGTGTGCTGCCAAAATAAAAATATTTTGCCTTTAATGAGCTTTATATACCCAGTTATCTTAACATCTGAGTCCACAATACACAGAAGTAAGCAACTAAACATTAAACTAAACTATCCACAAGAGAAAGCACAAAGCACCAACAGCGGGCGGGTCACCAATCTCTCATTTGTGAGGTATCAAAGGCAGTTGATAGATCTAATAAAATTACTCTGAACATCTGACCTTTGTCCACGGCCAGAAGGAATGCAGTTATACAACAGGGGAAGGGAAATCGCTGGTGACAAAATGTAGTTTCAAATAAACTATGCTTCTACTGGTATTTTTTGTTTATCTGCTATCATGTAATACGCAGAGGGATGTACAGTATGTACTTAGAACAGGAAATGAAAGTGAAAAAAATGGCAGCTAAAACTGATGCTAACAATACTTAAATTGCTTAATGGAGATGCTGTGTACATACTTCCCCAGGCAATGGATTCTTGTAAGTGTTTAGAGCTCCTAATTGTACTGTATGTCTTAATAAACAGCAGGTTACAGAAATTCTAGGTCAAAAGTCAGACAACAGAAAGATTTTATCTATAATTTATTCAAAAGTTTGATTGTATCATTACACATTAGCAGAAAATCAAACTTCAGAGTTATGAAGCTAATTACTGCCAAGCAGCACTAATGTATGTATGTGCGTATGTACATAGGTAGAAAAGTATGTGTGTGTAAATATATATATTTTATATATCTTGTATTTTTGATATGTATATATACATATTAATACACATCCACACATACACATATATGTAGCTATTTTCCTGAGGGTCAAAGGCACCACCAAGACAGGGCTTTTCTCATGTATGCATTCTATTTATTTCATAAGTAGCACAAGAGTAGCATCAAGATATTTATTTTTTGAGGAAAAGATTTGGAGAATTTCTTAGATTATCTTATTTTAAAACTAAGAACATGCATCAAAATACATGACATAGATTTTTCTGCTCAAACAGTTCTCTACCCATCTTCTTCCACCTCTGCTTTGATGAGCTAGGCACCAGTCCTATAATCACACCAAGGGAAAAGGACTCTATCAGAGGATCCAATAC
Organism: Melopsittacus undulatus; assembly: GCF_012275295.1. Lineage (NCBI taxonomy): Eukaryota > Metazoa > Chordata > Aves > Psittaciformes > Psittaculidae > Melopsittacus > Melopsittacus undulatus. The sequence continues at coordinate 15,780,049 of NC_047531.1, read as the reverse complement.
AAGATGAACAGTTAATATTACAAGATGTTTTAAATAACCGCAGCTTCCTTTTGTACAGACATCCAGAGAAGAAATGAGGTGGAGCAACACCAAACACACACCAAAAGCCCCTTTCCAGGGTGCTCTTCCACATATTCACATTCTCCCATGGTGCTCTGCTTGTGCCAGCTGTTTCTGGAAAAGCTCTGTCCACAGGCTTGATGTGGCTCTGGGCAACCTGATCTGGTTCAAGATAACTCTGCTCATTGCAGTGGGGTTGGATTAGATGGCATTTGAAGGCCCCTTCCGACCCAATCTATTCTATGATTCTGTCCACCTTGTCAGGGAAGTACAATTTTTATGTCCTACGAGTCATTCAGAGTACTTTTGCTCAAGCTTCAGAGCTCTCTGGTAAGAGAAACCCAGTATGGGCCCAAACCTCATCATTGACATAGTCTAGACACACTGAGCACTTTAACAAGCAGGTGTTATAGGAGTCACTATCATTTCTGGGAATACCTCCTCATTTCAGACAAGGATGCTAAATTCCTCTCATTTAACTGTGTACATTCCTGGCTATAATGTAGATTTGCAACATCAAGCAATAGACAGAAGCATGTCAGGCTGACAACAGAAACACATATGAAAGTGCATGGGTGATGACAGTAACTACATTTAAGTCCATTTCAAAACCTACTTTCCATCCTGTAAGGAACGAAATATTTATAATACTCATAAGCCTTTTGTGGCTTGTTATAGCACAGCCTGAAAAGCCTAAATACCAGATAGCTGTCCTATGACAGTATCAGAGAAGAAAGAAATGGTAGCAAACCACAGATTTCATCTCTTTCATAGATTGAAGGTGAGGCAGAAACCGTTCAAAAAAAAGCTCCTTTTCAAGTCCCTCTTAAAGTAGGTTGGGTTTTTTTTTTCAGTAAAGCTAAGAGAAGAAAGCCAAATACACCTATCAGTTTATTACTTGGAAAAAAGGTTTTGTGAAACTGTATCATGTTTATGGCTTGGCTGTTGAGTCAAACGAAATTTAGAGTTCTCATGGAGTTTATTTAACTTCGATAAGTTATTTCTACAGAAAATCTCTTCATGTCCACACTGAAAACAAAACCAGCGCTAACTAGAATTAGTGAACCCAAGGAACAAGATCCTTTTAAAGGAAACCTTTCAATCTCTGTCAAGGAGTGGTGGCAGGAGACTTATACCCATAATTTTCAGAGCACTCTAACAGCCAACCTCTCAAGCCAAGAAGAGCGCACAATACAAGTTACCAGCCAAAAGTCACAACCAGACATTTTCTAACTAGAAAAATCCAGGTCATTGTGCCAACTAGTGAAAACTCTCAAGACCAGACAAAAATAATTACATAGAATAAAGACACTTTTTATAAATAAAATAGATAACACCCCACTCAAACTCCATAAGAAATACAGAATATTCCTCTTATAATGTTTTGAGGAATAGTAGCCATCTCCACCTCCAAAAAAAAGAATCAGTTGATGTCTCAACCAAAGATTCATCTGAAAAAATAAGCAAATAATTAACCAGGGTGGATATTGGTAGTAAAAATAGACTTCTTATTTGCTCAAATATATCTGCTAAGATTGTAAGAAAACTTAACTTCTGTTCTACTGCAAATTACATATTTTATATAAATGAAAAAGAAAAAAGCCATAAAATTAAAATTTTGAAAGAAAAAAATATTTTAAAAGTTACTATAATAGGGAATTATGAACTTTCTGAGGCTTTCTTATGGAACATTTAAGTGAAACAGACATACTTTTGTTTAGTGTTTACTTTCAGATAAAGAAATGCAGGATATCCTTCACTGTTTTTCTCTGGGTTTTTCAAACAAAAATTTTTCAGGAAGAACAGCCCAAAAACTGATGACTTGAACAGACTCTACCTTACAAAAGTAAACTGTAGGATCTCTCGATACAAAGAAGAAAGGAAGGAAAGAAGTTCATTTTAAACCAATACTGAAAAAAGGGTATGAAACTTGCCACCATGTGTTAAAATTATTCTTCTTGATCTTTTATTATGGTAATATGTAATCTAAAAACTCATGAAAAACATACTTCTCCTATTTTAGTTGTTTTGACTTGGGTTTAATAGCAAACTTCCACTCATGTTCAAAATCCCAAGAGAATTACGTTCTCTTCCTCCAAACAAACTTTCTGTATCTATGTTTGTTATCAAGTGTTACTAAGCAATAAGTCTTCACACAAAATCTACCCCAATTCATCCATCACCACCATTTCTCTTCCGGGCCATTTGAATTTCTAAGGAAGCCATGGGGTGCAACAGTAGAGACGTTTGCCATAGTGATTTGTAAACTTCCACCAAAATAGCTGAATTATATTTAGTCTTTTCATTTACTGCAATATTTACAAAGAAGTTAAAGCATTTTAAAGTATAGCTAACTATTATTACTTATGCCTGTCATTTATTATGAAAGGGAACCAACAATTTATCATTAGACACTACAACCACCACTTATCATAAACTTATGGAATGTGGATCCTCCTGAGTATACAAGACCCAAAGTATCATCAAAAATAATTAGTTTGTTCGTTTGAATTCAAATGAAAAAAGCTCTGACCTTGTTACAAAAAAATACAAATACATAAATTGAACACGTAATAGAAATAACGAGAACTCAAAGAAAAATTTGAGTATTTTCATCATAAATGGAGATAAAACGTATACCATTGGACAATGATTGTATTATCCCATTTGTTAATGACACATCATTCCTTAGAGCTTGAAGTCTATTTCTGTTTTTATCATCTGCTGTGTATTCTGTTGATAAGTAGGAAAAGGAAAGAAGTACACTGTTTCTGGAATTAAAAAAAAAAAAAAGACAAACCCAACTTTGTATGCAAATAAGAATTTACTGGAAAAACCACCATGCAATGTATGACTTGCACTAGAGCAGGAAAGTTATCCCACTATCGTAAATGACTATCTTTCCAAGTATCAGTGAACAGCCTTTGTATCCCATTCTTGGAATGCATTTGCAGTAACAGTAATGCAGGATCATTTGGAAAGACACTTCTGCTTACAACATATTTTTTTCAGGACTCACTTTAAACAAGGAAGATAACACCTTGTGTAGTGATTGAAAACAGAATCCATCATATTACTAAATCTGACATTTTCATTCCTTTATATATCAACCAGAGTTCTGCAATAAAATATTGGAGCAGATGTATCTATAGACCTAATCTGAACAATGAGAAAATATCAAATCATATGGCAGTCATTATATCAAAAAAAGGACTAGACCAAAGGGCTGGAAACACACTCAAAAATGACAGAAAACAATTTTTCTCCTCATCTTTACCACTCCTTTGCAGAGTCAGTGCCCTACTTACCTTAATATTTGTTATTGACAATGAGAAAGAAAAGTCTTCCTGCCAAGGAGCTTCTGACTGCTCTGAGAAACGTAAAGGCTACAATTACACCAGTGGCCTTTTCCCCAGCATTCACTATTTTGAACAATGGAATTGAATGCAGTCCAGGATACTGGATCTCTTCTCATAGCGCGTTTCACCCACACTCAACCTGGAAATCTCTGCTTTTTTTCCGCAATGCAAGGAATGTTCACAACATGTTGGCTGCCGCATGTAAAATCCAGACATTTCAGATACTCTATAACAAACACGCGGGAAATTAAGACAGCTGCATGGAAAGCATAACTTGTTCTATCAACTGAAAAGAAGGTTACAGACAGCTGGGGACATCTCCTTGTTTGCATAAAGGCTTCTCAGGACAGAGTGTTTGGCATGGAGGAATAGCATATCACACAGCAAGATGTTCACCACAAACCTCAGAGTGATGAAATATGAAATACATATGCTCCTCAAGGAATTCACATATGAAACACGGAAAACAACAGCACCAGTTGTCTTAATAACACACTTCCTTTCTCAAAGACTGGAAAAACAAAGGGAAACATTTCTGTAAAAGAAGTGTTACGTCCACATGTGCCATCTGTCAACATCTGCTGGTGAATCCCAAAAATATCAAGTATGCTACAGTTTGAATATTTTTGTGTTTCAACACACTGAACCACTTTCAAGAGTAAGTTAGCACCCCTCTTGTGCTGAGAATGTGTCCAAATGGATACTTTCCCACCATTTTGAAAAAAAAAGTGAGCAAAATAAGAGAGAAAATTGATCCTGACAGCAACCATGCACTAACGGTCTGATATATTTAAGCCTGTTGAGACCATCAGCACTAGGCCTTTCTCATAATGAAAAGATGTACAAATGATATAGTCACCATTAGGCAGACACTGAGTTACAGCAGCATACCAGTGCTGTCATTACTGTAGCTTTGTAATTCCTTAGCAATCAAAATGGACATAGTAACAGGTTTTCTTAAAAAAAAAATTGCCTCATTTAAGATAGTGTCTGAGCAATTTACAGTCAGTTTAGAACTTGTCCTCTACGTTAATCTGTGTGTGGGGGTTATTAAAAGTAGAACAGAAAGAAATTAAGTGACATGTCCAAGGCCACTTGAGCAGTCTGAGGTATAATGGAAAACTGAACTCAAAGGCTTTGAATCCCAGGCTCTATAAGATAATATAAAAACACCTTTCCTGTTTAATTTTAATATTTTCAGTGGACTTGGGGAAGTGATTGCAAAGAACAAATGCAAGCATCAGGAATCAGAAACATCTGTAGAAGTAAATGGGAAAAATTTTGCATCCAGAAGTCACTGCCATTGCTGTTACAGATAATGATACCGCAGCTGATCCTGACACTGCTGAGTGGGATGCAATGTCAGTTCTGGATGAGGAGCTACACTGCAGCAAAAATTCTGATCATGAATCCCATGATACCATATCAGCATTTAACAGTCCCGACTTTCATGCCTAGGAGACAACTGACTAAAATGCCAAGAAAAGAATCAGTGAAATCATTGACAATTCTGTTTAATATGTTTTAAGAAAAAAGACTAATTGTTATTAGCTACTGATAAACTACAGAAAGCCATGGGAAGGTGAAGCTAATCTTTTGGGGAATACTAATACCCTGCATTTACAAATACATGTTCTTTACCTTCAAGCTAGATTTTGGTTCTGTTTAATAGCAGCTGTATTTGGCAGGTTTAGTTTGCCACCATTTTTGCTGTAAGACTAAAGAATGAAAAACAGATTTAGCAGCACTGAGTAAGCAGTTACTGTTTCCTTAGCATATATAAATAATCACAGCATCATTATATCCAAACAATCTCATTTGCAGGTAATTAAGAACATCATTCCTCTTGGTATGAGAAAAAAGGAGATGCCATGCAGCCCCCAGTTCCACTTATAGCCACCCATCTCTGCAATATTAATAGATATTTCTCTTCCTTTCTGAGCTTTTGATATGACCAGTTATTATTTGGGGGTAGGGCAGTCTTTCATCTCAAAGGATCAGTCTTTCTTGAGATATTTTTCTCCTCTTTCTAGATTTTATTGTTATTATTAGTATTTAGTTCCATAGTGCTGGTGCATGAGAACTTTATTCTATGTGCATAATCTTGTACAAATGCACAGCAAAAGTAGTCTGCTACCTGTGATTATTCAGAGATAATTCATAATTAATAATACATGAATAGCCAATGCTTTTTTTTTTGTTTCCTATGGTAGCATTCATTTTGATTTTTGTTTATTTTAGCAATGCTTAACTTCAGTTATTATTTTAACATGTTGAATAAAAGAAACCCCAACTTAAATTCTCAGTTGGCAAACACCCCTATGAGTTCTGAAAATTTCCAACAAAGTTAAAGTAGACCCCAATTATACTTTTTATCCCTCTAGACAAAAAAAAAAAAAGGTACTAGAGCCACCTAAAATACAAGCCATTGCACTTGTTTTATACACCAGAACGAAGCTAAAGAAGGCACAAGTCTAATTTTTTTTAGCAAATCCTTTGCAGTTCACCTTTAAACTACAGGTCATCAGGTGAGAATCGGTGTGTTTGAAAGCACTTGAACTGCTTAAGGAGTTCAAATCAACTGTATTATTCATACATATTTGCCGATTATAAATCACAATGGACTCAAATATTTCTAGTCCTTCACATCAGCGGGCATTCAGAGAGCACTGTCTTTTATTTACTGACCAAGTTAAAAAATGGCACACTTTTTTCTTATTTTATAATAATATTCTGTCTGACCAGTTCAGAGAAATCTCTAATAATGTCTCAGTCCAACCATGGGTCTCATTATGTTGGTAGGAACTGTCATGCAACTGTGAATGTGCAATAAGTGTAGAGGTACAGTAAATGGCAGAAAAAAATGAAAAGCATTCTACTTTCAGATGCTGCACAAAGCTATTTATTCCTACTACACTGAATGAACTAAAAATTGAAGAGAGAAAACGAGGACTTTACTTCATGCCTTCTAAATTTAAACAAAGAGAGGATTTAAGGATACAACTTACATCAGAAAATGAGGGGTGTTATACAGTGCAAGACATGCACTTAGCTTTTCTTATATTCCATCCATTTTTAAGTACAGAAGCACATTGATTTCAATAGAACTTCTGTTTAAAAATCAATGCCATAGCATGACCCAGGTAACAGTTTAGAGACTACACATATTATTCATAAATAATGTGATTCTGGCCCAGATCTATCAGCCTTATTATGAGCATCATCTTCTGACTGTCATCTCAAGAAAAACATGCTATAACAATGGTACAATTGTGTCTCTGGATTTCAGTTTTATAGAAAATGGAAACATTTTTTCCTTCATTAAATTTTGTGCACTGGCTTATGTAAAATATGCTGTAAACAATACTTATGTTTCAAAATATATAGTTACACAACCTGTCAGAAAAAGTGAGACTTGTCTGGGGATTTTGATGCATAGCTAAGAGAACTTATTGTAGGATATATCTTCCTAACCTTGTGCCTGGCCTTCCTATTTAGAAGCACAAAAATATTGTCTTCAAAATCAAATGAGAGGTAAGTCACCCATTTGTTCTCTGTGCCACAAAACTGCTGTTTCTGGTGTGACATTTCTTAGATGATGAGACAGAATGAAGAAGAAAGAGAACTGGTAAACTGTTTTTCACTTCATTAACATAGGTGTTAACAGCATGTAGAGGTATTGATATCAACATCCTCTTCTGTTGCAGTTCTGTTCAGTTCACCATATGGGCACAAATTTCATCCTTATGATAAGTACCACTGTAAAATCAATATTCATGTAAAGATCAATGATTTAAAAGGCTTGCACTCGCTGCAGTACTGCCTAAACCCAAACAGTTGTTTTGTAAATTACCATTACCCAAGACCTAAACAGAAATAACATTTTCAGATTAAAAGAATGTGCAAGAATATTCTTTGCAGAATTAAAAAAAAAAGTACAATCTCATTTCAAAATCAGTACAAAGTATTTCATTCAAAATGTGGTAGTTTGGGAGCACCCACAAAATCCAAAGCAAAGAAAGGGTTAAATTCACAACTGCTCCAGAGAGCAGCTACTTGAATTAACAGCCCTATTGGTGGGAAGTTCACCAAGCTGTGCAAGACCTCTCTTCTGACTAAGAGATAAAATGCCAAACTCTCACCTGCCAGGGGAGTGTACTGACCAGCATGCCCCAACGAAGCCCTGGGGGAAGCCAAAGGACCGGGGCCAAGCTAACCCCCAGGTGCTGATCTGCTTGGTATTCACTGCAGCAAAGGTTGGAGCCCAGCAACCTGCTTCTGCTTTGTGTCTTGTCTGCAAGACTGAAAAGCCCTTATTTCCTTACTTTACCCATGAATATTTAGGTACCCTAGGCAAACCGGATCAGCTCTCCCCAGAGAGGTGTTGGTTCCAGCAACTCCCTGAATCAGACAGAGAGTGGGTTTGGACCGGGGTCTTGTGCCACTCAGGAGAGCATCCTAACCACCATGCTATTAGGTGTTCGAGTGTGGAGCTCTCGAAATCCCTCCTGTGGGAGCAGTAGCACTTGCCATAGCGTATTTAAATATTAATTGAGCAAGAGAGAACGAATGACTCTTTAAGCCTGACTAGCAGTTAAGGTGTTCTCCTGGGACATGTGAGCTGCGATTTCGGATACCCTTAGGCAGAGCAAGAAATTGAACCCAAGGCTCCCACGGCTGCATCTCTCTTTTTGCCCACTTTGAATTTCTTCCTGAATCCAGCCAGTACCACTGAGAACCGTGGATAGCTAAATAACCCCAAACTTCACTGCTCAATGAATTTATTGTTCACCAAGGAATCTCTGCTCACTTACAACCCACCCCACTTTTGCTTGCCTGGAGAGTCAAAGGTGCTGATGTATGGCAACCCACAGCTCTTATGTGTATGTATGACTTCATTTTTTTAATATTGGCACTGTATTTCCAGAGCTGGGAGTGAAGTTTCCCTTTATTTTCTCACATGGAACTATCAGTGAATCAGGACAGGTCAAGACATTTTATCTTAGGAGTGAGAATTTTACATTGCCATGCCAATAATGCCGTATGTATAGTATATGAGACTGCAAGGGTGTGTCTAAAGGTAAGGCAGAAGTTTGACAGATCTGGGGAATGAGCTGGGGAATGTTTTGAAGCCCTTTAATATCCTTTAAAGGGAAAGCCAATATGAGAATATCTTTACAGTAGAAGCTATGTGGACTGAAAATGTAAGCCCATTCATGTCTCTAATTGTTCCACATCTGAAGGAGGCTGCTGCACATCTGTTATTCCACCACAAGAGTGGAAACTTTTATGAATTTGCCTGCACCTATCATGCTGAGGGAAGGTTTCACTGAGTAAAAAAGATTTTCTTGCCAAACTGTTCATCCTTTTGGAAACTAACTGGGGCCAACACAGATGTGGTGAGCAGCACAAATCCCTCTTTGGAGCATAGATGGTTCCAGAAAAGCATCATTTTTCTAATGCTGGCAAGAAGCTGTTCACTTATGTTATTTTCTGAGAAAGAAGAGGACACTAACTCCAAATGCCTCAGAGTATTTGCTATTTTAATGCAATTAAATGACTAGAAAACAGAGTGATGCCATACACAACTGCATTAATTATGAGAGCTTTACAATAAAACATGATAAAAAATATACAAGCAGTATGAGGGGGTTAAGGGAATTGACAATGAAACCTATGGTCTGGCATATTCATCCAACTGAAGGTAACAGGGAACAGATATTTTGGTGGCTTTTATGCAATGAGGTATTCTCAAAAAAATGCTTAACAATCCTTACCAGCACATTTTTGGCTTTCTTATTGTTCCTAGGGTAATTTCAACACTCAGAGAAAGTTAAATACACTATCTGAGACAGTCTTCTGCAGTTAACGTCGAGGCACTACAGGCTGGCAGACTGGAGCAACTTGACATGTCCATGCCTTTTCTCTGTTTATTCTTTACACCAAGAAAGCAATTTGTTTTCTAGGATTTTTGCTCCATCCACCATGCCAAACTATCATGCATATACTATGCAAAGAGATAAGATGCTAAATGTTTGGCTAGGTGTTCTGAATCCATAGCCCTGATAACATGGATTAAAGCATGCATTTCCATTGTAAGTAAAATAATAATGTATTGAATAAGAATAATGTTCAAATAATAAATTGGTTGCATGCCTTGACATCAAAACTAAAACAATTAAGTTGGTCCTGCTCAACATAAAAAACCCTCCCAAACTAGGGTATGTATGAGTTTGTATATATGTATTTTGATTTCTTTGTAATTTACCCTGCACTGAGAAACCCATATCTTTCAGCTTTATGTTTATTATTTTTTTAAATCCTTTTTAAGGCATAAATATTATGAACTTTGTGACCAATTATTTAAACCTGTCACAGCAAAATTTTTTAATATTGTTTGAATTTTGTTCCCTCTTTTAAGCTTAAAACTTTAGAGCAAAAACAACCTAAATCACATGTGTTCAGTGCCCTGAGGCTTCATTTTGTGTTAAATATTTTGTCAACAAATAACATAAAAATTCTGAACAACCGGTATCATTCCTTTTTTATTTCTGTCTTTGTCTCACTGCTTCATGGCAAAGTGATATCACTGTACAGCATTTAACCTCCCAAAAAATACGTATCGGGAGATATTTAGAATATTGGAAATGTAGTAAACAGAAATTATAAAAAGCCTACAGTATTCATCCCTATCCCAGAGTCAGGAGGCAGATGTAGGAATATGCAACAAATATGAATGTGCAACCATAGTGTTGCATTCTGGAGCAAGTTTAGAGAAAAATAAAGTTCGTAACATATCCTGTACACACAAATTTACAATACAGACAAAAATTAAGGTTTATTTCTGACCACTACACTATGTTATACTATGCACTGCCATCCAAACTGGTTGCTATGCCAATGTATATGCTGAAGAGGACTCCCTTTCAAAAGCTGAATGTTAGACCTTACCCATGAATCAATTGTCAGGTCTATGCCATTTTTAATTCATTGTTCAATAGGTGTTAATCAGTCTATCTACTGATCACTCAGAAAGAAGCTGCCATTGGCATAGGAAATTATTAGCCTGACAGAGAATCACATATTGGAAGGTCATCTCTTGACTTCACTGAACAGCTCTCCTGACAGAAAGGGTTAACAAGCAAAAATCAGTATGGTTCAAAGAGATCTGTCTGTAATAAATGAGCTATGTCCTCTTGTGAAAGACTTTGTAAGATAGCAATCATATACAAATACCACTGGTGCTTTTCTATTAGTACAAGTGTCTGTTATTAGCATAGTTTGCAGAAGTGAAAGGATTTTACTGATCATTGTATTTGCACTGTTATCAATAACTACATACACAGGGCAAAAATAAAACAGTAGAATGGGTGTGTGTGAATGGAGGAAGAGGGGAGAAAGAAAAAGTAGAGGGGGTAACAGGGGCTTTTTAAGAGGCAAAAAACAGAGTTCCAAGTTAAAATGTGCAGAACTATGCAGATATGCGTAGGCGTTGCCTGTGAAGATATTCAAAAATGCTCTGAGCTTTAAAAGATATATATTTAGGTAATACTGTCTTCTTGTTCTATCTGAACAGTAATTGCATGTGCAATGCATAGAGAATATACACCAGTAACAAGAGAGTTTATATTTAACCCAGTTTTCAAGATACCTAATATTTTGTCAAGCATTTTATAGGTTTTAGCTTAGGGATAAATTTGAAGCTGGCTTTTCCCTGGTGAAACCTGCAACAATAGAGAAATATATACTGAAGGGAAAAAGAAACTGGGATATTGAGCAAGCCTAGCAGAAATCTAACATTTCATTTTATACTTAATAATTACTTTTTACAGATCCCTTTGACTGGGAAAGCTTTTATATCTCAAAGTTTTACTGCTCAGCTATGATGCTGAAAAGTCTCTAGATTTTTTCTTGCTTCAGATTCTAAAATGTACACATGGTCTGTTTTCTGACATGACACAGTAGTTTCAATTTCAAATAGCAATAGCTTATCTGCCAATTCTTTACGTAAGATTTAACGGCTAGAAACTATTTTAAGCCAACCTGTAAAACTCACTATTGTTACAGTTAGCAGGAAACAGCTAATTTGTTCATATATAAACAGAAAGCTCATGTTTTGTTGTATAACTATGGCAACTTCTACAAATGACTCATCCAGGAATTTGTTATGTTATTTTATGACTCAGACTTATTAACGTTCACCCTATTACCTCTCTCAGCCTCCAGTACAGTATCTCCACTTTCTGAAACTACTCTAAAGTATATTCTTCGGTCTGAATCCAGCTGCCCATGAAAAATTGCCAACACAAGAAAAATTCTTTCTTGATCGGTGTGAGCATTACCTATAAACTCTTGAGTTTAGCTCTGCACACCTGGAGTGCTAGGTTGTGGTCTATTACATGATGACAAGACCTATTTTATATTCAAAGTAGCAAAATGACTACAGTATGTGACAAGGAGATAAGTACACCCACCTAGTTTGTTTCCAAGTGAATCAGTTCTTCAGCATGTATTAAGCCCTTCCAGATTTATCCCTGGCAGCTGGCTCTTTGCCAGGGCTTGGATTCTGTTCTGGTGTGCAATGTGCTGAGTATTCCCAGGTGCTGGTGTATTTTTATGCCTTAGTCCTTATTTACAGTTTTTCTAAGGGTTGCTTTGAAGTCTGAACAATCGTGTTGCAGCACACTACAAAGTTCTTTCTGCATCCAGCAGTCTTTTCATGTTGCCTTAAGTTAAGCCATCTTTAAATGAGAAAATGGGAGGATGAGCACTAATAAATTTCAGAATGAAAGATACTCTTTCTTGCATAAAATTAATAATTTCAGTGTACCAGAAGCTATGTGAGTAATCACAGCAGAAGATTAATGACTTAAAATTGTAATTCACTCCATCCTCCTAAAACTTTTTGACAATGGCTACTAATATAGTACTACTTTCAACTTTATAGCTCCCCTTTTTACCAGCCCTGCTATTATAACACTTGACATGCTTGGCTGCCATGGTGTAATAAAGAAGAGTAAAATGATGCATTAAGGGTCCCTGGTGCAAATCCTATACAGAATTTTTCAGTATGGAATATGCTGCGCAAAAGGCGATACAAGGAGTTTAAGGGTCATAAAATAGTACAGGCACTCAGCTCTTTAAGTTTCAGTTAATTTTCTAAAAGCTAAAGCAACAACAGCCAGAGCCTTAATGATACATTCAACTTTCTTTTGGAGAACAGGCACCTAGAGAATAGTAAGGGAGGTAGAGCAGGGCAGCGGGCACATTATGCTGCAGTTTTAGCCAGCATCACTCATATGTGACTCTCGGCAGCTGTCTGATGCAAGTAACTGCTCAGAGCCTGGTAAAACAACATGGTGTGGAAGCATGATTCGCAACGTGAGGCAAACAGCACTCTGTGGAACAGCAAGCAAAAGCAGGATAAAGTTCTGTAAAATCAATCCAACATTTTGGGGGTTTAGAGCATTCACTCCTCAAAAATAAATTCTAACTGCTTACAGGATTTTTTACATATAACAAAAGCCATTTTTTTCAGTGTAGTTTGTATATCGTGTTTAATGCTCTCTTTCTTTAAAATAACATTTTTTTTTAATGCGTGTTATTTGTGGCTGCAAACAGTTTAGATAATTTGTAGAAAATGTAGCTTAGTGTACATAAACTGTAGGACTTCATCCACTAGATATTAAATATCAGTATACTTCCGTGCAATGCCATTATTTGCAGTTATGTTTGTGGAGGTACCCTAAATATGAGAAAGCATATCTAGTTTATTGTAAAGGACAGACAAAAAGAAGAGCCAAAGTTAAGTGCTGCTTCTGATTATGACAGTAGCAGAGCTGCTTAGCAGTCTTTTTTTGCCTTAAGTTTATCCATTGGGATATTAAGGACCTGAAAAAGGCTTTTGGAAGGACAAATTGCTTGTTCAGTGTGATGGTCATGATTACATTTAGGGGGAGAAAGGTACTAGTGAGTAAACAGAAGAAGGGAATGTGGGTGAAATTCAAAGCCATTTAAGTTTTGAAATGCTTTGATTAACTTTCATGGTTTTCAGAGGAGATATTACACAAGTTTATTTAAATTTCTAACAGACAGTGGTACTGTATAAGCCGAATACTTTTATCATCCCCAGAAAGTCCAAGACATGGAGCCTAAAATAGAGGAGAAATATCAGAGAAGAATATGCTCTGTTTTACCATCACACAAATGCATGTATAACAGATAAACATCCTCCCTTTCACGCTGGATCAAGAGTCAAGGGAGATACTGCATACTTGAAGCCATCAACCACTTAAAACTGCTATTGTCAAAGCAATTTTTTACAGTAGACTGATTTGTATGCAGACCATTTTTAATAGCACAGAAAGAGTTTGGGACCATGTGTTAGAGTACACAAGTGATTTCCAAAAGACATTTGAAATGTAAAAATTCTGGAGGCTGCCTCCTTCCTTTCTCCCCTTCCCTGCAACATTCATACACATGCACACACGCACCATCAACTTTCACTGACATTTCTTCATTACTATGAAGAAGCTTGGGCACTCTTGAGGGATTTTGCAAAGCACTGCTCCCCTTTTTAAGTAAGGCTACACACTTACATCTCTACAAATGATTTCCATAAGTTTATATTCCATCAAAACACATGATTTCAGATCTTAAGGTGTAGAAGTAGTGTTATCAAATGTCCTCCTATGAAGATTTTAAGCTCTTTAAAATGCAATTTTATTCTTTCTGGTGGCTTCCACTTGTCAAATTTGCACAGTGTATTGGGACATTCTTTGGCAACAGAAATTGCAGCTGGAGAATAAAATGTCCTGAAATCCACACTGCTAAAACGAAATCTTTACTTGTTTGATCTAGGAAAAGGCCATATCGTGGTTGCAGTGTTATCAAATCATGGTATCTGCAGGAATTGATAGCTTTCTGTGAGAAGGGTAATCCAAAAAAGTAAATAAAATAAAAATGAATAAAATAAAATAAAGTTCGCTTTTTAAAGTCTAGCACATTCAGACAGAGATGTACATCTTGTTTAGCTGAGCACTGACTAAGGCTTCATCTTAAAACCGGCTTAGGAGTTTAGTCAGGAGAAACACCAACCTTATTTTACTGGAATGTTACTAGAACCATGTAATCTAGGTATAAGCACGCTTATCAAAATATGAACCCAAGAGAACAGACACACTGCATTTTCCTTTCACTGCACTTTCAGATTTTTCTGTACAGTAACAAAGGTAACATAAGGATGTTTATTTCCTTTGTACAACAGACAAAGAAGCTACAGTGGCATTTATTGTTTAGGTTTCAAGATAAGTATGTATGGAGTTCACAGTACCTCCGCACCAGTGACAAGGTAAAACATGCAAGTTGTAGGGTGAACTCTACAAAAAATTAATATTACAGTAACAAGAAGAAGGTAGTACTTCAGTATTTCTAAGACAAATTACTCTTTACACAATGGTATAAATTAATAAAAAAACTTTCAATCTCACTTGTTCAGTCTATAGTAGCACTTTAAAAAAAAAAAAACAAAAAAAACTTATTTGTAGAAAAAATCATCTTAGTTACTTTTAGAGCAATGCCACTGTAGAAAAAAAATAGTTTTCACTTTACGTGGTGCTGTAATACAGCAAAGTCTAGTGGGATGAATGAAAGAATGAAAACTGGGGCTTAGGAGTTTTATTTCTTGCTCTTAAAATATTACACTGTTTGAACTGCAGTGAACCACTAAATTCCCTGCCTCAACTGCACCAGCTGTGGCAGGAGAATAATGGCTGGTTTTAGAAGTACTGCAAAGCCCTGGACTTCAGATCTGTTGTGTAAGGCACAATGTACTGGGCAACAAGTCCTGCTTTTGCATGGCTCCCCAAAGCAGAGTCCCAGGCTGAGCATCACCAGGGAGCATTGCCCCAAGCTCATTAGTCTTCACATGGCCCACATTTGATGTGCAAAAATGAAGTGTCCCACTGTTTCTCAGGAATCCTTCCTCCCTTGGATTTTGCAGAGAGTTGTTGCAGCGGTATCATCCATATGGCTACTCCAGCATTCATTCACTCAACGTCTTCCTTCTTGATTTTTCTCCCACCTCCACCACGTGATGAAGAGAAGCACAAATCATACTTTTATGAAAGATAAATATTTCTACATTAAGAGCTTCAGTATTCTCTGAGTGCTCTACTTGTAGTTCATTAGGAAAAATGTCACAAGGTAACCACCCTCTTCATGACAAAACCGGTGAACAACCAACATCTCCCTAAGCCTCAATTGTAAATACAACATAAACAGGTCTACACACAACCTGCAGTAACATCCATCCATTGCCATGAGCCAGGAGAAATATACCAAGAAAAATAAAATAATCACTCTAAATGTGCATGGTGTTTAATTCCCAAATTTGATAAGTTTACATAACATTCCCAAATGACTCAGAAGGACCTATTCCTAGAGAGCGGCCTAGATGATTAAAATAGGTCTTAACTGTAATGGAAAACTAAAAAGGCAGGCAATGTTACTGACACACAGAAATCAGGGTGCTGGGCTAATAGCTCAGATTTCCCTGGTCAGGCACACTAATCAGTTGTGTTAGATCATCTCAGAGAAGTGCTAGGCCATGAGATGCAATGAAAAAAGATAACTTTCCAGCATCAAATGTTGCAAACTGAGCTGTAAGCACAGTGTCCTGGAGTCGTAGTAGAGGACCTTGTAAAGTAAAGTGGATTGCAGGAGCAAGAAAAGAGATTTAAGTGTCCTTCAGTAAACAAACAGCTGTAATACTTAAATGTGTATGCACCTAAGCAATTTCTGTCATATTTGAAGAAAGAATCCTGTTCTCTGCAGTCCTTGTCTCTTTCCTAATCACTGGCATAAAAATATTTCTCTTTTCCCTCTGAATGTTGCTCTTCCTAAGCTTATCTTCATATAAGTAAACTTCATTACTTCCTTTATAAGATTTTAGGGAAGTAAACTCATCATGTAATCAAAGGACAGTGATTCCAAAAATTCTAACACTTACCAAAATTGTAAAGCTTGTCTTGGAATTATGCATTTAAGAAAAAGCTGAACACAAAATTAAAATACTGCAATATTTTTCCTTCAGCTATATGTCAAACTGGTGACTTCTGTACATTAAATTCAGGTTTTTAACATTTATGCCAACTATGCATTATCAAATCTTGCATTAAGATATACATTCCACCTTTTCAGGTCGACCTCTATTCCCATATCAACTGGAATTGTGAATTGCAATGTGTGTTTCTCTTACAACATAAACCTCCTGAGTTTTCCTTCCCTTACATTTATAGCTACTGTATTAAATATGTTTAAGCATATTCCACTTTTTTATCTAGGGATAACTTACATTATTTTAAGAGAGATGATATTTCAGAACTGAACATCATTTATCATTATTAAAGTAATTTTTAAATTGACGTTAAACATTATAGCCCACTTTTCACTTGTGTTTCATCTTCTGGTGTTCTAAGGATGGAGTTTAGGCACTAAGTACTCCACATGGGGGAAAACAGGGGTGCACACCAATATGTTCAATCTTGTGGTTCAGCTGGGAGCTCTGACCACAGTGGTGGATGAGATGTAGATGCTGATGGTTTCATCTTCCACCTGGCAGTGATTTCCACCATGGGAAGCTGGGGCTGTGGACAAGGAGACTCTATTGCACCCCAGCTTGCCCCTCAGCCCAAACAGTGACTGCAGCAATTCTCCTTTGGCTGCCATAGAGCTCATAGCCTGGGAGAGCTCCCGCATTCAGTTTGTATTCCAAATTAATCTCTAAAAAGGGCAAAAACAAGCTTGGACTTCCTGTCTGCTATAGCAAATCTGTTTGATAGATTCTCTTGGCGACAGGAGGAACTCAAAAAGTCCTGCTATCATTATTTTAAAATGTACTTTACAATATTCAGCAAAACTATCTAGAACAGATGAAATCTCTTTGGAAACCTGCTTGAGCTTAAGAGCTCAATCCATCAGAGCACATAGGCATGCACTCACATTCAGTTCTTAGGCATGTGGTCCAGTGCTGTCCTGGATCAAGCCCTTTTATTCCTCATTTAGGACACAATTTGAAAATATATGCCACCATGTGGTGTTATATAATTCAGATCTGTTTGAGAAGGATAAGCGAAGAGAAGGTCATCGCCAGTAAAACTAGAAAGGAATAGAGAAGCCTTTGTATTATTCTGTCTTGTCCATTTCACATTTTAGACTGAAATATTCTTGTTCCTACAATATGTTCCAGCGCATTCCCTTGGTTTCCTTTGATATGACTGGTACAATCTGATGCAGCAGTTCATATGGAATACATATGAAAATCACTTGATCTATATTTATTTTTTTTATTTTAAAAAATCAGGGAAAAAAGTGTGAAAAGAATAATATGCTGATAGCAGAACCTGGTAAAAACATATGGGGCAGTCATGTTTTGCTTTCAGTAACAGCAGAAAAACCAGTGCATGTGAACTGTGGACTGTAAAAATTAACTTGTTCACTCTCAGAAACCAGTGAAATGAGCCACTTGGACTCTGATTTGTTGAAACAGTACTTTTGCTTCCTCATTTGTTGTATCTTAATGTTTAAAGAAGTTTTCAAAACACTCCCATTTTTCTGCTCAAGTAACATGTTTTACAAATAAACAAAATAACCCTTCAGCAAGGGATCTGAGTATAAGTTGCTTTATATGCTTGCATGGAACCCCACAACTAATTTAAAGATTATTCATCAAGTTTTCAGTTCTGGCTTAGCAGCGGCATCATTACCTTAAAGCATAAGAAAGAGAATCAATTTCTGTGCAATTAGCTGGTATGGGTCCTACTCAGTGTAGCAAACTGATCCCTGCAGATCAGAAGTGAACAGCAGGAACTTAAGTCAGAACAATTCAACCAGCACCTTGAGGTACCACAATTTAAAGGCATAAAGTCATATACCACAGGAGCCAGCAGAGGGTGCTTCCTTTTTAGGGTTGGAACAGGAGTGAATCTCAGGAGTGACAGTAAAAAAAGCCTTCCCATCTCTTTCATTTGCTAAAATATTTGCTCTAGCTTCAGATATACCACATTGATTTGTGAAAAGCAGGGGGCTCAAACATGATGTAGTTGCAGAGTAATAAATCATATGCTTAGTTTAAAATACATCTTTCCCAAATCAGTGTTTGTTGGTCATCAGGTAGGTTATATAGTTTGCATGTAACGTTTCTTCTTTTTTAAAGGAAACCATTTCGCTCACTTAATTCCAGGTAGACTTCATCTAGGCAATGTTTTCACTGCAGCAGCTCCCACTCTGTGAAGCAGTATGAAGTGTCACTGACATTCTTTAAACTGCTGTTTGCCTTTGAACAGTTTTTTCAGATTTCCTCAGGAATTCTTTATAATGAATGTAACATTTTACTGACTCTACATCACCACTAGGGATGCTTAGGCCAGGTGACTTAGTAAACCCACCAGCAAAGAATCCCCATAGTAATTAGGTTTCCAAAATAGCCTATTGTCTAGTCTATGGTGAGCTGCATAGATAAAAAAAAAGTGACCTTAGAGTTCCCGATATATTACCCCAAAATTCCTTCCATAGGGAAAATCAATATCTTTAATTGAAAAAAAAAAGGCATTTTAAGTTGAAATTTGCAAAAGCAGCTTTTATTTAGCAGGCTAAGATGAAATTTGCCTCACAGTGCTGGCCCTGTTAGCCTGATTCCCAGCTCTGAGAGCCGCATGCTGATGTGAATCACAGCCCTCAGAAGAGCAAGCCACGAGTGCTAGAAAGGATTAGAAGTCTGAGCCATCAAGCTAGCTTCAAGGTTTTTCTTTCCCCATTATTTTGATGTTTGATAGCACGCTTAAATTAAATCCTTGGAAGATTACATTTTGCTAAATATGTTGAGAGCAAACAGATTCTGCAGTCAAGCCGTTCTTTCACCCGAGAACATTTATCTTGAAAAGGTAGCACATTTCCTTGGACAGCAGCCATTCCTGGCAGCAGATCTCAGCACTCAGTAGGAAACCCATGTCTTTGAGTTCTGAACTAGCCCATACTGGAATTAAAACACAACACTAACAGCCAGAATCAGTTGTTCTTGGTGGGTAAGTGTTTTATAACTGCATGGGGATATAAGAGCAGAGCTTTGAGTTTAAATCCTTTTTTAGAAAATGCTGTGATTAACTGCATGACTTCACTTATTGTTAAGGTAACAGATGGAAGTGCCACAGTGAAATATTTCCTTTTTATTTACAAACAATAGAAAGTCTTTCTGCTGATAGGAATTAAAACGTTACAGAAGCATTGGTTCCACAAGCTTAAATTCTTCCATGCTACCACATGCATTTTTCATGGAAAGTCAACATCTTTAACATTTTTTGCACTGTCTGAATTTATCATCCATAACTTTTTTGTGATTCCTCTTCAAATGAGTTTGCTTCTTTAGAAAGAATTATGTACCTACAGTATAATGAGCTAATTAACTAAAGAACAAAAGGTGCCTTCTGTTATATGTGAGACATAACTAGCTCCCAGACAGAGGCAACATACTCTTTATTTTTAAAGGCAATTCGTATTGCTGATTTTGATGTCAGACACCCTGTATCATTTTGTACAGTGCCACAAAAGGACTGATAAAACATTAAAATTAAAATTGGCTTTAAAAAAACCATGCACCACATCTTTCCACCAGTATTATGAATTTTGAGAGGTTTGTAAAAGATGTGCACTTTGATCAGTTGCAGGGTTTCTAAGAAAAAAAATCACTTTTATGCTCTTTGACTAGCAATAGCACTAAGCAATGGACAAAACTGACAGAAAGACACAGAAGCTGCATAAACAAAATAAGACAGAGGTTTTATTAAATATTAATTCTATTAATTCACAGCAAAAAAAAAATCTTTGTTTATTATGGTATATTGAAATTATATTTTCTTTATCTAAATCATTTCTCCACAGACACAGTGCAACTTGTCAGTGCCTGTAAAGCTTTCTTACCTTGCTAGATGTGCCTCAAGCATAAATAGCAGTGAAATATTTTTAACATCGTACAGTTAGATCTCATCACATTTAACAAAATATATTAAAATAATGAATTATAACAAGTGAACAGCAAAGAATACCTTCACCATTCACTTTGAACCAGTAGTAATTGTCACCGTACCATAAAAGACCCCAAAAGAATTAAAAACACTGTTCAATGAAACTTGGAAGATTCTGCAAGGTGCTGCAAGGGACCATTACATGTGCCCAGTGTCCATGGAAGCAGAAGGATGCTGCATACACTTCTGCATAAACACAAAAGAAAAACTCTTATTCCAGGGTTCCTATAGGAATTACAATAATAATTACATTGTCATTGTACAAGGTGTGTGTATTAGTGTTGAAGACCCAACAGCCACCACTCCATCCATGGCTTCCTGGATCGCTTGTACACCCTCTATGCAAGGCAGAGGTTTTCGGGCTTGTCATCTGTGCTATGGGCCAGCTCAGTCAAAGGACTGCAGACAGCTGCACTGCAAAATCGCAATAACTATTAGTCTGTAACTGCATATTTCTCTCTCTTTTAGGTATCTCCAGAAATCAGTAAAATAAGTAAGCTTTGTACTTTAGGGTGACTGATCTGTAGACACATTTCTATTAAATTTAATTTCTGTAACTGCATCATCAAACACCTAAATAGATCTTACATATTCAACAGGATGACAACATCATGGGACAGGTTTTCTGGTGTCTCAAATAAAAGTTCTGTTTTATGGTACCTCCTGCCTATGTTGTGACAAAAAAGGGTTTGAACAACTCTTACACGTGAATTCATAGTAGTTTCACTTTTTAAAGGTGTCCTGCAAAAGCCATCTGAGCAGCATGAACAGAGGCATTTGATTATCAGCTATGTAATGGGCATACACTATAAGGTTAAAAAACCTGCACATAAAAAAGCAGATATACACGATTTTCATTTCTGTTTGAATGGAAACTAAAATAGCAATTAATACACATCATTAAAACTGAGGAAGATTTTCCTATCATCAATAATCACTTGCCTGCTCTGTGGGCATTCAGTCACCTGGGGCAATGCAACTGCATACACAGAGAACCAGAAAATCCCTTCCCACTGGCATCTAAGTTTCACAAAAGTTCTTATCCAAAGGTCAGCTGCCAATCGGTATGTACATATATACACACATGAGTCCTTGATGGGAATAAATTCCAAGTTAGCTGGCTACGAGAGCATATAGATACAACTACTTGAGGTAAAGAAGAATAAATCTTTCTTATCTGTTCTTTTGTCCTTCCTAGAAAATAGGATGTCCATACATCCTGAGCTGCTGAATATGGCCCAACAGTAAATAATGACATATAAAAGATAGAGATAAATTTTCATTACAATATCTAAAAATCATTAAAATGCCTCTGTATAGCAGTCACCAACCTCCATTATACCTTGACCTTCAGGCCTTCAAATAGCTCTTAATATCAAGTAAAGCAGTAAAAGAGGAGGCTTTGAGGAGTAGCCTCAAAGCTATGAATATATCTTACTCAAAAATCACCAGCAACCTCTTCATCCTCATGAAATCATCTCTAGATCTTTTTCAGCTGAGATAACAGTCATGCAGACAAGCTATTGTTCTGTTTCCACACAGAAGTGTATGAAACACAATACAATAAGAGCTTCATGACATTCACTCACTATACTGCTCTGCTTTTGAAAGGAGAAGCTGTAGAACCATTCAGAGAGGTGAAAAGGCTGAGATGGACAGCAAAGAACAATCCAAACACTGAAGAAACAAGCAAAATACAACTGCATGAGAGATCTAAGGCCATTCTTTAGGGTGGTTTTCCTTCAACAAAAAAGACTTTCTGTATTAGAAAACTAAAAAATTATTGGTAATCAAGCAAATAATTTCTACTTACAAATCAGAAGCTCTTTCCTTTCTCAAAGAAGTTACAATGCAGTGAGGGTTTTTTTCTAGCCATGCTATATCCTACAGGAACTTTGCCAAGCAGATGTCTGAAATATGCAAAAAGGCGAGGATAGAGGAGAGGAAGACTGTTCTGCTGCCTTCATCCTCCACCAGACCTCTTAGAAAGTCAGAGAGTGGTGGTTTGGGAACACTTTTAGAGAGTGACACTTGCTCTTTGAAAGAAAAAGCTAAAGGATTCCATAAAGCTATAGAAAAATGAATACTTTGTCAATATCTTAGCCTTATGCCCTCATCACACTCTCAATAAGTTCTGCAGAAGAATGCTTGTAGTAAAATTGCGAATACACCCTCCCCTTGACAAAAAGTGCTAAGAAAGGTTTCACTTGGTAAGCTTGCCAGTCCTGTCCTGAAGAACATGTTTTCAGTAGAAACTTTTCTGCTCAATACTAAACGTAAAAATAAATAACCCAGTTAATCATTTCCCAACTGTAGCAATAAGCATGTCATAAAAAAAGGTTGATGTTTCCCTCACTTCAGTAGATTGGGAACAACTATACCATAGTCACTGAATAGAAATATTCTATGAGAAGAGAATGAGAATCATAAACTTTAATAATCCTGATTAAAATTCTGACATTATTTGCACTGCCACACACTTCTATTTAGGGCAAATGAAGCTGTACATTTTTTACAAGTAAAATGATCTGAAGAATTAACATAATGGTTCATTCCTGAGGAAAATAAATAACTGATAGGTTGTTAAATTTACCACAGATTTCAGGATACAGATTTTTTTTTTTAAATTAAGATAAATTTCAAAATTCCTTGAATTCCAGTATAACTGTCATGGGTTCAGCAGCAGCAGTCATTTTTTCTCCTTCTTAGTAGCTAGCACAGCTCTGGTTTTGACTTTCGGCCTGGGAACAGTGCTGATAACACTGATGTTTAGTCTGACCAAGGACTTTGTGAGCCTCATGCTCTACCAGAGAGGAGGGGAAGGCGGGAGGAAGCCGAGACAGGACACCTGACCTAAACTAGCCAAAGAGATATTCCATACCACAGCACGTCATGTCCGGGAGGTAACTGGGAGTTACCAGGAAGGGCTCTCATTGCTTGGTCGGGCTCTGTCAGTGGCTGGTATCATCCTTCTCTTCCTTTGTTATTTCCCTTATCATTATTATGATTGGTGGTAGCACTGGTGATTTGTGTTATACCTTAGTTACTGGACTGTTCGTATCTCAACCTGTGGGAGTTACATTCTTTCGATTCTCCTCCCCATCCCTCCGGGAGGGAGTAAACCACATGGCTGACTTGCCGACAGGGTATAAACCACGACAAAAACTTAATAAGAAAAAAAAATGCCCATACCACTAATAAAAAGCACCTAATTACATATTGGCATTAGCTTCATATACATCAGCAACTGATCACAGATTACTAATCTTAATAATCAGTGATGATTCTAACCCATTTAATGAATTGCTTAATAGTAGATCTAACAGAAGTTTAATCTATGTTGCAACTACTCGAAAAATAAACCCAACAGTACTATAATTTGATATGACAGTCAGGACTGCAAGTGTAAGATCATTAACACTTCACAGGTTATACCCTGAAGTAAATCTTACAAGAAGTTCACATAAATAAGGACAGATCTACACAATTATGTAGTTACGAGTATCACTGCATTTCTAACCATAAGTGAATTCTTCCCGCTTTGCTATTCATTTGACTTTGATATGCATAAAAAACGCAATCCAACAAAAAACAAGTCAACTTATTTTTCCTTTTTTCTTATTTGGTTTCAGGACATTTATATATCAGGTAGAAGTATATGAACCCAGATGGTTTCATCTAAGAGAATTTTTGCTTGTGAAAGAATTCAGAAAAGTTTATTCTACTTAGGTTTGCATTTTTGCCTGTTGTTTGATTGGAATGCTACAAAAGATTTACAAGGAGTTAAAGAAAACTTAAATTTGGCAAATATAAGACTCCTCTCTGGAAAAGAAAAAAAAAAAAAGAAAGAAATAGAAAATACTGAGAATAATGATAACAAAAAATTTGGATAACCCCCATAGTGGCAACATCAATATTTTGGAACCTTTTTAAAATAAAAAATGCAAAGACAAGGGAGCTTTCTACTTCGTAAGGGAGTCCTTCATGGGTATTTGAAACTGAACAACTCTGGAATGATACTGCAGCACACCACACTCTGATCAAACACATTAGCTTGTAAAATTTCTCACCTCTGTGGAACCCCTGATGGCATTGTTTGGTTTTCATCTGATAGGGAGTGAAGGCGAATTGGGAATGTATTATTTCAGATTATCAGATTATAAATAACTACATTAAAGACCCACAGCCTTGAAAGACTGTTTTCCTTTTTGGTTTTTTGTTGGTTTTTTTTTTTTTTAGGAAGCCAGCAGGTTTTGATTTTTTAACTTTTTGTAGTCAAAGAATTTTTAGATTGTAATAAGCACAATATATCTGTCAGCTAATCTGTGTCATTTGACTGTTGCTATGGAAGTCCTGTGTTCGTCTGACATTTAATGCTACTAACCTGGGGAACTCCACCCTAGTATGAGAAATACAACAAAAAATCACATTTAAAAAGAAAAGTAAAAAAAGTTAAATGACCTTTTGGAAACAACATCTCTGCTGGTTAGTTACAGTCAAGTTAAATCTTGGATAAGCAGACTGGACATTGTGCTTGATTTTAAAATTTGACCAGTTGGTGTACTTATATAAAAACTTATGTGTTTAT
Source organism: Melopsittacus undulatus (assembly GCF_012275295.1). Classification (NCBI taxonomy): domain Eukaryota; kingdom Metazoa; phylum Chordata; class Aves; order Psittaciformes; family Psittaculidae; genus Melopsittacus; species Melopsittacus undulatus. The sequence continues at coordinate 15,754,964 of NC_047531.1, read as the reverse complement.
ATAGGTAAGAAATTGGTCTTTGTTTATGAAAGCAAGAAATAATAATAAACACCTTGAAACCTCTCTGAAAGAAAGAATTTCACATTATTTTGTACAAAATGCAGGGTTTTTTTTTCTTTTCCCAAAGTATTGCCTTTTGAAGAATTGTTTGATCAAATGTGGAGATTAAGTCAGTCATTTGGTAAAGGCCCAAAATGTGAGAGCAAAAAAAACCAAAAATGTGAGAGCAGTTTTTACTCCTGAGTGCCTATGGAGACCCTCCCAATGTAACTTCTGTCCTTCCGTAACCACAGAGAGCTCAAGACCACCAAATGTCTGCTAGTATACCAGAAAAGTACTTTTAACAATGGTTATTACTGCTTTGTTTTACAGACCAGACAAGCAAACATACTCTCTTCCACCTTTCTCACTAATTAACTATCCTCACTGATGAACATACTCATTCACCTTGGAAACTACCTGATGACCCACTGTTAAGTCCTAGGTAGACATGTCTCTTCTAAACTGCAGGAATCTGAATTTTGGGTAAGCTTAGGAAAAGCAAAAAATTCAGAAGATTTCATGCTGATAATCAAGGAATTTCGTAACCTCATTAAAATTACTCGGCATTTTATAATATCAGATGCTTTAAGACTATTAGTTTTCCTAAGCATTACTACTAGCAGTAAAGTGATGAATGTTCCAGTATTTCTACTATCATAATCAAGTCTTCCAGATTCAGAAAACGAATCTTCAAATCAGCTCCATGAATGTGAAGAGGAAAAAGTTCAACCCACAACATTTTAAATTATCAATATTTGATTGAAATCACTGCATAATATTTTTTCTTTAAAAAAATGTTCACAGTGGTATTGACTCTGAAAACGAGTAGATTTCATTTGCTTCTAAATACACATATGTTAATAGTATTTTACATAACTGTTTTAATATTTGTGGTAATCACCATTCTTAATTATTTGACCTCACCATTTTTTAACACAGCTCACTCTTATTCAGTATTAGAGGAACCACTTGCTCAGAACTGTTACATATGAAACTGTAAGGTAGCACATCCTTTACAAAACTTGTTTGGTTAGCATTTCATTGCTTGAAAACTGCATTCTTCATAAAAGTCCAAATTAATATCCTTAATTCTAATGACAATTTGCCACAAACATTAATTTCTTGATAAGAAGTTCTCACTGTCTTTTCAATATTCCTTTTCAAATCTGCCTGAACATCTGCTCTAAGTTATTTGGACAATATTGAAAGTTTTTTTTTAATGCTTTCTAATGTCAAAGATTTTTTTTTTAATCAGAATTGAAAGTTATTTATTTTTTACACTCCTTTCAGACAGCTCACATTTAGTGCAATTTGGTACAGCACACGAAACTATTTAAATACTGCTTTCAACTTTTTGGAGCCTTTTGTTTTACCAGACTTCTGTGTTACTTCACTATGCAATTTACTGAAGGCTAGTAATTATTAGGACATGTGGTAGGCGTTTATCACCACTAACATCACACAACCCACTCTATGATCAAGATACAATAGGGCAAATGGTACAATTAAAGGCACATTCTTTGGTGCATAACAATAGAAGCCTTGTGACACGGCAAGATTAAGAAAAGACTCAAACATCTTTAAAACTACTCATTACCACCAGTTAAAATGTGCACGTCTGACCTTTATGGTAATCAGTAGTACTCCACTTGTGCACTATAGAGCTAAATAAGCTTTATTTTAGACACACAGAATTCTTTGCAGTGACCTGCAGTTAACTTAGTTGATCTCAGAGCTGACGTTTACAATGAATCAACCCATCAGTGGTCATAATGATAGGCCATCATCTTTATCAACCAGTTTATGATGACAGGCAGAAAACAGTACTGTAGATTTTCCTGACAAGTGGAGTAGTATTTAAATGTTGACTGCTACATACATCAAATTAACAAGGTTGCAAAGTTACCGAGAATCCCATTCCCTGAGGTGCAGATTCACCCTGTGGTGCTATTATACCATAAGGTATATCAAAGATAATTGCTTAGTTTATTATCCTGTTGTCTTTTATGTCAGCCCTTAATTGTGAATTCAGAAGCCTCTTGATCTCCCAGTTCCTTATGGACCTGTTATTAACCCCATTCATTTTAATTAGGATTTATTACTATTTTTACTATTAAAGTGTAGAATTTTTAAAATAGATGCCTCCAAATAGCCCACAATTCCTTCATGGGGCTTCAGCAAAAGAGAGATTGATTTGATATTTAGTCAATATTGTAAATACAGGTCTCAAGCTCCTTTTCCATCCTCTGACAAAGTTTGGCATATCAAGATTCTGATTTTTTTTTTACCCAGAGTTACTTCAATATTCAGTTAAAGCATCTAAACATACAAAGATTTCTGTGGTAAATTAAGATTATTGTAGCTCTTTAGGATTTTATAGAACTAACTGAACAGAAAAGTGCTAGGTGGCTGTGTCAAAGCTGCTAGTTTCCCCACAGTCCTGAAGTATCGTGGTCAAGATTTCACAGTTGCTGTGCTGCACTTCCAGAGAACAATTTAAGTACATTCCTGTAAATTATCACATGGAACCTACAGAAACAGTTAAAAAACTATGGTCTGGCTAGTACAGTGAAGTAGTCATTCATAATTCCTCCTAATGTATACAATATTAATCTGTATGTACCTAGAAAATCTGACTACTTCCTATACTTCAAAGTCATTGCCTTTGCTACGAGACCTAGAAAGTGCTTCAGGATTCATTATGACATGTGGAATATATAAGCAATAAGGCATGACAGGGAGTGTGGTTATCATAAGATAATCACACCCCTGGGTCATTACAAAGCATGAGGTGCAGCCGAGCACCTCTCATTCCCCCTGGGGTGTGATTATATCATGATAAGCACACTTCATGCAGTTACCTTATTGCTTTTATAAAGTCTTTGTTGGGAAGAAAAACTGTATTTTTTACTTAAAGATGATAAAGTTGGCAGTTTACAGTGTTGAGCAGTACTTTCTGCTAAACTTGATGGTTTATATGTGTTAATATCTACTCCTTTAGAATATGCATCTGCCAAAGCTGATCCGAACTCATCAATCAAAGGGGGTTTCCATAATTCAGCATGTGTTTGAATGATCCAGCGGAGAGAGAACTTGTGCATGTCCTAGGCAGCCCCATAGCCATTGCCTGCTCACTGGACATCTATTCTGCTTCTCAAAAAATAAACAAAAAAAATAAAAAAAAGAAGACAACAAAAATAAGCTGCTTCACTAGAAGGTAAATAATATTTTAGACACATACATTTCAAGTGAAAGGTTGGCTTAAGCAACTGGAAAAGAATTCGCCCTACAAAACAAGAAAAAGTTTCTAACTTGCTTTTGTCCCTGGTAGATGTTCTCCCACAAATTAAGGGTGACAACTTAATTTAGGGTCCTAGATAAACTACAAAATCCCACTGCTGTCATTCAGATTGTAGCCTAAGGGGTCTAATGTGATCTTTTGGATTTACAAACACCTGCCTTGGATTATGCCATATGTCTTCTTAGTGGCTCCAGGGGTGTATGCTCTGTCCAGTACTCAGCTCATTTTGTGCTTTAAGAATGCATAACTGCACACAGGATATGAAGGTTTGCATCCATTTACAATTTATCAAGTGTGATGGCCATGTTCTGATTTCAGAGGCACTCAATGGTCTGGAAAGGGGCATATGTATGGGCTGAATTTGGCCCTGGGCCATTTGTGAATGTAGGTAACACTTTTCACCTAATATGAGCAAGTCACAAATTCAACTGTTTAATTTAAATAGGTTCTTGTCACTGTATCTTCGAGATTTAAGAGGCAGGGTTAGGAATGTTGTCACTATCCTGGATGAAAAGGAAAAATTCCACTAGCCTTCTATCTTCCAGTATTTGGTTTGACACAGTGCTCTCGCTACACGAAGATGCATAAAATTTTGCTTCTTCCAACAACAATTTGAACTTTACCCTTTTGGCTTTATATTTCAATAATATAGAGGTACATGATTTTTATATATTTATTTGATTATTTTTCTATAAAATGTTGCCAGTTTATCTTTAAAATTCTTAATAATAATTTTTAAATTATTATAATATGTAAAAATATTTTATATAAATATATCTATGACACATATATTATATTAAAATGATTCCCTTAAAAGGAAGTTATATCAAAAGATATGTTTCTAATGCATTTTCTTAGAAGTCTACAGATTTATAACAAAGAACCTTTCCTTTCAGATAACAATTATATTAACTGCAATCCAATTTATTAATTATAACATAGTAATTGAGAAATAACAAGTAAGAAATAACAAAAGAATATTAAACCAGTAATTGTTTGACCAATTTTACCATTTCTTCATATGACATATTTTTATATAATAAATTTGTTATTTGAATGGATTCACAAATAACTTAGGAAATTAATTCCTTACCTGGAAGAGATGGGCTGGAAGTCAGAGCTCTGGTTACTTCTTTACAATTAAGTGAAAATAGCAGACATTAAAACAGTAAAAGAGAAGTACACTTTAGCCGCTTTGTTCTGAAAGCTTTTATATGAAAAACTGCTTTTAGTAAAATTATCTGATAGTTCTTAAAAGTGTTGCTTGTATTTTATAACTCTAGAGGTACTAATATACAGGTACAGACTTATGCCGATATATGTATTCCGAAAATAAAATTTTGCACCCAAACTCATACTCCACTTTTTAGACAAATCTGTCATTAATTAAATGAGAGCCTGAGTACGTATGGAATACCAACCTGAATCAGACTAATTGGAGCAATAAAGTTTAGGGTTTGGGATTTTTTTAGGGGTATTTGAAGTTATAGAAAAGATGATATGATGCTTATGTATGAAAAGTAAAACTTAATTCTGCCACTGTCTAATTTAAGAGTATTTTACTTATGGCTTATCATTCGTTTAATATAAAGCTATTGTGTATGGTATAAAATATCTTGGTTCCACACCACAGTTAATTATTCATGACAGTATCATGAAGCGCTTGTTGATGAATTACAGGATAGAAGAATGGAATGGAGGAAGAAAATCAGGAAGTGAGAATTTGGGAAGAAATATGGTTTCTGTTAATGAAGTACTACATAAAATACAAGTACCAGTGGATTTTATTTATTAATGCACTTCTACATATTCAATTTGTTCAAGTCCTGATCTGCAGTAAAGATTTTCCATAGAAGGATGAAAATACTGGTACTACATAGCATAAGGTACATGTGAGGTACATGGAGGTACATGTGAGTAAATCTCAGCTGATAAGTGACTCCTAGCTTGGAAAAACTGGGCATTAGGATTCATTTGCCTGAAATATTTCCAGTACTTCCTGCATAAAAACATCAGTGGGTATTAGCATATTTAAAATCTGTTCATTCCCTGGACTGGTAACCATGGCTACGCTTGCCCAGATTTTCTCTCCTCCTCTGCAGTTGGAGCCCAGAACAGCAGGGGTAAGTAGGCTTGAAAGTGGCTAGTAATGGCTAGCCAGGGCAGTCTTACTCCAAGGAGTCTAGGGAAGGCTTGTCAGGTAGAAAGAATTTAGCAGGAACACAGGAAATGTCTTACTAGATAATAGTTTGCTGAACAATTCCCTTCATTTACTGTGACAATTACTACCTGACACTAGCCAACACTACATGCTTCCTCTGAAAGTAGAGCAAGAAAATCCAGTTTAGTCAGAAAGCAGACAATCTAGCCCCTGGAAAATAGTCTGTGTATTCCTAATAAAGATCAGTAGAAAGTCTGCATCTGAAGGGTTTACATCCTTTCCAAGACTGGTTGGTTGTTGTTTTGTTGTTTGTGCTGTTTTAGGTTTGTTTGGGTCTTTTTTTTTCAGGATTAACTGCTCTAAAGTAATCCAGACTATATCCTTTATTCAGATAATTTTCAATCCCCTACTGCAACTCTGTTAAACTTGCAGCTTCTCTGAAGTAAATAAGACTAAATTCCTATTGCACAGTTTTAAGATACCTTCTTGTTTGTGCCTTTTCCCATGTCAAATGTCAACAATGACCCTACACAATCTTTTGGATGAAGTCATAACTTTATTTTAAGTCATGGCACTCAAAAGTTTTCTGTTCCTCCTCCATCTTGTCAATATATGAAGATTTTCTTCCATTTTTTCTCAGAAATCATATACTGAGCAGCTAACTTCCCTGATCTGTCCGTAAAGTTTTTAAAGTTTCTGAGATTATAATGTTTATAGGGTTTTACTTGCTATGCTCTTTCCTATCATCTACTTTAAACAGGTCATCTTGAAATTCATCACAAGCTTTACTAATTTGCTGCAAAGCTTTCTTCCTTGCTTTACACTACCCCTGAGGCAATCAAATCCTGATTCTATAGCAATTTTCTGTTAATTTATAATATATTTTCAAAATAACTATATTACATAATACAGGACCACGGATTAATACATTAAGTCATTGTTAGCCTTTATTATGGAAAAATAAAATAATTTCTTCTTTTTCCTTATCTTGCAGACATTTTTGCTAAAACAATTCTTGTCTGTCATCCATCAGCTATTTAGAGACATTAAGGGTGTACCACCAGGAAAGCTTGTAAAAGCCTTTTAAAATACAGAATTTAGAATATGAAATTTTTTGTCTCCTTCCGAAATTTCTTCGAGTAATTCTAACAGATTAGTGAAAGACTTTTGCTTTGTAAAACTTGCCCTACTAGAATCTGTTTACTGTATTCCAATTACTTTGTTGCTCTTTTCTAAATCATGTCAATTAAATAGATTTATTAAACTTTTACTGGCCTTTAATTCTCTTTCTACCCACAAACATAACATTTGATGCATTTCAAATTTTAGTCCCATAACTGTTTCCTAATAAGAATAGGGGACATTATATTTGCTAGCCATTTGACCAGTTCAACTCTTTCCAGCTTTAAAGGAGTTCTCTAAATACAGGACATGGCATTCTCACACATTCTGGGCCAGCTTCAGGTCTGCAAGATATTGATAGGTGTCACATTTTCTGTAAGGAGAGATACCTCGCTCCACATGAGGAATAAAAGTAGTTGGAATAAACCAGCTAGATTGGGTAAATACTTACCTAGTAAACAGATACAGGAATTGTGAACTAAGGAACAATTAAATAATAAGCCTATAAATAAATTTGTTTCACTATTTTGAATCAAAAGTGTATAGTTTGAGCCTGCTGTTGCCCCCTATTGCTCCCAGGTTCAGAGTCACTCTGCCTCAACAGCAATATGTCTGAGAGCTAAATGATTTCCTTCTCTCAAACAGAGTTGCTGACATATAAAATATATTCAGATTGGAGCAGAATTGCAATTAGGATAAATATTTGATGTCCAAAGTGCTATCATGCTAATATAGATGGAGAAGACAGAGATTTGTACATATGTAGTGTATTATTGTTGCAGTCACCTTCTGCTGTATTTTTAAAGATTAAACAAATAAGGAAGATGGACTGAAGCAGAGAATATCAAAACAGCTTTACTTGAGCTGAGTTGTCAAGAGAGCCTTTCAGAAAATGGAAGCAATAAAGCAAATAAATAGTTAGACCTCAGGAATGATATAGTATTGTAATCTATTGGTAATGATGGAATTAGACACAGCAGAAACTAATTCCTACTTTTTTACTGAGATCTGATCTATTTAAAACATCTAGGCTGATTATAGGGGATGATGTGGAAAACATATACAGGCCATAAAAGATCCTGTAACGTCAGGGCTAATTTGATGATTCCTGCTTTAGTTTCAGAAACGGAGCCCTGTTTCTGTAATACTGGTTTGACCTGGTGTATCTTATGTAGTCAAAATTGCCCCCTTATGTACCTTTTATATACCCTTTGACAACCTTATGCAGTCAAAATTGTTATTAGTTTAACTAATAACAGCTTCACCTAAATGTGAAGCAAAAGTTCAGTAAACAAGGAAAGATTTTTTGGTTTTGTGAATATAGATACATAAGCAAAACCATATATCTGCATTTTAGCATGTCCATAATTATAAAATCTTCATAACGACTACATATAACAGAATTACAGAAGTGTTATTAGTGGTGATTTTAAAGGCAAAACCCTGCAAAATTAAAGGGTATAGATTTCTCTTTTTACAGGGATTTACAGTACCCATCAACTTGTATAGTTCACATTAGCATCCAGTGACATTGCTTTGTCTGTATATATTTCTAGCTGTCAACAGAATGTCCTGAGGCAATCGCATCCTGATTCTATAGCTATCTTCTATTCTTTTATAATACACAAGGGTCTAATTTTCCATCAGCAAAGCATGAAATCATGTAAGAATGCCACATAACCAGCATGTGCAAACAAGTAGCACTTTTTCTACACATAAAAATGCTTCATAAAATAACAAATAAATTAAATCTTCTTGTTCAAGTAAAGTGCTTGAAAACTGAGACCCCTTTTAGAAATTTTAGAGTGCTCTGTGCAGAAGTGGCCATGGCACACTATTTCTCTAAACATGTGCACTACCTTGCAGCATTTTTTTTTTGTGGTAAATCGTTTCACTCAGGATGATGGTGGAGCTTTTCCTTGGATAAATAATACAGCTGCAAACATCAGGCATATTAATTAAATTAATATAAATATTAAACAGGTAGGAAATTATTAATTTGCTCATGCCAGTTTATTGTTTCAGCCACAGCAGCTTTGCCCTATAGTTGTACAGGTTCCTATAAAGTGCTTTTAACAGAATTCACTAGAGCAAAATGGCTCTAGTGACTGTCATTTGCTATTGCCTATCTATTTCTACAGGGTAACCAGAGAAAACCCTAAAGTTTGGCAGTTAAACAATTTTAAAACATTCCAGAATATGCGTGCATATATGGTATGCAGACTCTAACTCCCTATCTGGAACTTATGTCTACCTCTGCAGAACTGTCTGCCATCACCAACGACCTCCTTAAGCAGCTTGTGTTTGCAACATACTTGAACCACATTCAAGACATATGCCTTCCTTGCTAGAAGAACCACAGAGGCAAATCTCAGTTTAGCCTCAATTTATTGACTACAACTGCCAAAATCATATTCTTCCTCTTTGCCTCTCATAATTCTACAACTTCAGGGGATTTTTAACACCCTTTTCTGCATAATGTACAGTTTATTTAGCACATGGCTTTCAGATGTCTGGCTGCAAAGTAACCTGCTGTAATTTAAGACAAACATGTTTTGAATATAGCAGCTAGTGTTTTTAATCTCTACTGCATCTAATACAATGGAAGCTTTCAGAGTAAAAAGGATTTTCCAGGATGAAGAGGACCACATAGTCTCTATTCATGAAAATAACTGGCCTAAAATTTACACCTATAACTTTCAATAAATTTATCTTTGTCAGCTCCTCACCATTATAGTAAACCTTTCAGAAATGAGCCTGCAAGTGGTGAAGTCAGACAACATGCACTTGCTTTTCCAATACATTGTTGCTTATGGAAACATTTTCTAAACATTATGAAGTAAGACAGAGGCATGATTTTATTTGACTCTTAAATACAAAGAAGTGGGAGCAAGGATAATTGTTGCCAAAACATAACAGATGTGACCAAAATGCTCTATGATGACTCACTGCAAGAAAAGAGCACTAAGCTTGCAGGAAAAAGTCCTGACCCCCCTCCAGAGCTGGGGCTGCCCTGCCCACACTGGAACTAATGAGCATGTAAAGCTGCTGGCCCACACAGGTGCAAAGATCTGCTCTGAAATAAATCCTACCATGCAGGAAACTTGAGAGTTGGCATCACCACAACCAAGACTAAGCACTCATTAATCTGGGACAGATTTTCAGCAAGTTTTCACTGTTACTGGTCCACAGAGGCCAAAGGAAGAAGACCCTCTGCAACAATTGAAAATCTGTCCCTCCAGTGTCCCCTCTCATTAAAAATGGAATTAATGTAAATAGTTATGTAGCAGATAAACATCCTTCAGGAAAGAGAAGTCACCCCACAGAACTGAATTCATCTTGGATTTGAGTAAATTCACTTCTGTACTAGATATTTTCTAGGCTACATCCATGACTTTGTGATCTACAATGAGCAAGCAGTCTGTGCAAGCTGGGTAGGTAGTCAGGAAAGTAGCCTGTGCCCCCTTCATGCACTGTTACCATGAGCCAAGATGGTCCATGCTCAGTTGAGCTGTGCCTATCAGACCTGAGGCAGAGGGACACATCTGTTTTCATAGTCCTGTCTGTACTGTAAAACAGGCATAACAGTATGTACCTTTCCCTCAGTGGTAATACAGGAGCTGAAACATGGTTGAAAGGTTCAGCTGCTGTATCTATGGTTCACTTGCCTGAGACTTAGATGAAAACCCATAACTGTGGTAATGCATGGTGTCTCTTCCAAGCAAGCAGAGTCATGCTTTAACTTACATGCTAGGTGTATATATATGTATTGTCAGCAACAGCAAATGTAACCTTCCTTCACCTAGATCAACAAGAAAATCAGAAAACTTGTGATAGTATTAAGTTGGAGAAAACAACAAAAAAAACAAGCTATTCTGTTCTGCAATCCTGATTCTACTATATTTCTGTTGTTTATCTGCCCTTGAAAGATTTCTCATCACTCTTTAGATTGTGTTGTGGGGCATGCATATTCAAAACATGCTCCTACTCAGGAGCAAGGTGTTTATCCATCCCTGCCATACCTTCCACAGCTTATAAGTAAATGTTGATCTTAGAGCTACATAATGAAATTTAACATTTCTCATTTAATATATGTTACAGGTGATGACTCAACCATGTGAAGATTTTCTGATTTACACCACTGCTTGTGGTGCAGTGGTGTCAAACACACAGTTGTGCTTTAAGTCAATGGGCCAAATTGACCTTCTTCAGATACTTGTATAACCCTTAGGTTACGCTAAGATTTTGCATATTTAAAGCTTTCATATAAAATCTTTTCCATGAAAAGAAATATACTGTTCACCATTTTCATAGCTGTGAACAAAACCTGCAATTGCTAATGGGCTACAAATGGATGCAATGCCTAAGGTTGGAAACAGATGGAGAACTGGGCTCAGGAAGACAGCAACTCTACTTCTCTTATTAAGCTGCCTTGATGTTGGTGTTGAAACCTAATGATGTCTCTTTAAAACTTAACATTATGTCTTTTGGTGAACATTCAAGCAGGCAAGGAAGATAGTAAGAATTAAGCCCTCATAATTCATAAGAGGAAACAGAAGAGATACAGGCAAGAAAAATGGAAAAAACTAATATTGCAGAAGCAATGCTGTTTATGAAATGAAAAAGGAGCAAATAAGAAATGAATTATATATAAAAATAAAAGTTAAAAGAGTGACACAATTAGAAAATACTACAATGAGGGGAAATTGAAGTTGTCAATTTACATATCAAAATAAGAAATTTAAAATGGCTTTGGTAAGCACATTATTCCAAAAGATCTAATTTTAATTGTAGCTTCTTTTATGAACATTATCTAACCTATCATTTTTTGTTTGTTTGTTTGTTTTTAATGGTATTTGTGGAAATCAGCTGCTTCTGATAAACATTTCCAATAAATTGGCATTTGAAAGTGTACAGTGATTAAACTTACTCAAAAGTTTCTAATAAACTTGCCAGTTAAACAATTACAATCTGTAAAAGGAATTGCACAGCTTGATAAGAGTGGGTTTGCGGACTAACACCACTGATGCTAAGGATTCAACATCAAATTGTGTGGCTTATTTTTTTCTCACTCTGATTGCAATGGGGTCCCAGAGTAAGAATGCCCAATGGCAGGTGGACAACAGCAGTTCCAGCATGGCTTTTCTCAAAGAAACAGAGACTGAGATCCCCAAGACTCTCTACAAAGTGAATGAAAGCTCAGTAAAAGAGGATTGCCAGGAAACTTATTCTTGTACTCAACCAGAACACCAGAGTAAGCACAAATCTGGTGTGGTTGCGTAATACTTGCGTAACTGCACCAAAAGCTGGATGGGAAGCAGGGGTTGCTGCATGTGATGTGTGCTTCCCTGCTGTGTTGCTATCAGACAATTCTCATCTGTTCTTTCCAGTGAAACTGCTGGAAGAACTATAGAAGGGTGCCTAATCTTCTCAGATCTTCCTGGGGCAAAACTAAAGGGTGCAACTGGATGCAGATGCTCATTGCCTTGCTGGAAACTTGGCTGGACATAGCTGTGTAGCCCTGAAATAAAAAGCACAGGTTTATTCAGTGCATGCACTCTTCCTTCACTTAACATACCAGTTTTTTACACTTGATTCAACATCCTCTTTCACTCCTTTCCTGCACTGATGCCTGCTGACATATGACTACAACTATTCTAGTGTTTGCACTTCCATAAAAGCCACTGGGGAACAGAGAACTAGAGTTGCTGATACTGGACTTTCTCCCACCTCTTTTCTTCTCACAGCTTTCTCTCTTTCTCCTTGGCTGCTGGATGCACTATCTAGGGAGCAAGTCAGTACAGTGATGGGCAAGGGAGAGAGACAAGAGTTCCCTTTCAATTAGCACTAACAGTAGTCTCTGGTAGGTAGGAGAAACTATGGTAAAACATTATTGCTTTCAAGTGCCCATATGTTTCTGTATCTATATTACAGATATGTAATGTCTGGAAGAAGAGGGGTAAGAATGAGGGGTAGGTATATAAATGCAATGCAAAATTATTGACAGGCATGTTTCACTGTCAGGTTTAGATGCCTCTTGGACTTCCTTAGCAGCTTCCTGTATAAAGACATATGATCTGCTCACCCAAAGACAGCACATGGGCTAAATTAGAGAAATCTGGAAAGGGAGAGAGAGTACAATTAGATTCCCAAAGAAGCTGAAAGATTATAGCCTCAGCTCTTCATCTCAGTACAGCATTCTCCCATTCCTACCTCTCCAGAAGTCTCACCATACACAGCATGTGGTTTTGCAGGAGAATTAACCTCTTCTGCACATTTGTTCAGATTCTGTTTACTCAAACCACTCACAAACAATTTTCTCAAAGGCGAAATATACAGGCAGATACAATATTGAGAATCAGCGCTGGCCAGAAAACAGACATCATATATCAGGAAAATGATGGCATTTGAGACTTTTTGGAAAAAAGAAACCCAAAACCAAAAACACACACACACACAAAAATGAAACTGAGACAAAAGGAAGAGCTTTCAATTTTCTCACTAAGTATTATTAAAAATAGTATGTTGCAACATTTTGGAATAATTTGAAACAACTTATTTAAATTTTTATCTATTTTTATAGAAAGCCAAATCACATTCAAAACCAAAATATTTTGAAATAAAGTATTTACTATTTAAAAAAGAAGAAAAACAGGATCTTGACCATTTCAGAATGTTTTAATTTTCCTTCCTGTCAGCCTCTCTTCTCATAACAAAACTATCTAAAAATTGTTCTAACAACATGAAAGCAGTTGTCTTTCTGTCTATATATATGTCTGTCTGTTAATATATATATATCCAGCTATGTTTTTTATTTGTCTGACAAACTTCCTCATTATTTACTTTCCTAAAAAAATAAGTGTGAACTGAAATCAAAACAGCCTGTACGGCACACCATTAGTTTTAAGACAAACTAAAAAGATTTACCTCAATTCTAGGGATTTTCAAGTCCCTTGAATATAAAATAGATGAGGACAATTTACAATCTCAAACTGTTCAGGATTTTACATCACAAAGGAGAACAACATATTTATAAAGCAACAGTGTCGGGTTTCGCTCGCTCTGAGTAATAATGCAATTAAGAGTGCTAATAATGCCCACGGAGAGTCTTTTTCCTGAAACCATCTTGCCTTCAAGCTTTCTTAATGATTCTTTTGTATATTTGATTGTTATTATCATTCCTGAGACAGTCTGGCAGTTTATCGATATCCCCGGCTTTTCAAGAAACATATCAAGAAATAGCATCACACCACCTCTGAACACATTTGTTAAATGCAGTGCTAAGCTGACAAGATACCAACAGTATAAGCAGATGTTCATTTCTCAGCAGGTCTATGCCATTCAAACCATTCATCCAGAGCCAGAGCTGCACCAGTTTTACACCAGAACATTTTAAAGAGACATTATGCACTTTTCCTCAGAATGGGCTAAAACCTCATTGCACTATTTTTTATTATATGCAAATGAGAAGCATCTGATTAGGTCCTGAGGCAGCTTCACCTAGGTGTTCATAGGAATAGCAATGGGAACTGGGGAAGAATATGTCATAACTGAAGTATATTTTCCCTTGAGGGACACCACCATTTGATTTTGACATTTATTTGTCCTGTACTGTAAAGGACAAAACTACAATTACACTTTTTTTTTCTACTGTGCAGTGGGCACAGTGTCAGAAAAAATTAAATCAAAGGTAGTGTGTTCTTACAAAAAAATAACAAGCTTTAAACCAAATTTAAAGAACATAGAATTAAGTCACACTACATTAGAACAGCTTACATGATTGAAAAATACTTATCCTATATGTATTTTACAAAACAGCAGAAAGCATAAAGGGTAATATATGGTCCTGCACTTGATTTTTTCTTAGTTTATTATTAACAAAATTAACCCTAATATTAAAATTTTACTTTCATTAATATTTTTCATTGACAGCTTTACTAACAAGAAGCATCAAAAAGAAATGTGTTGCTTGAGCTCATTTCTATCTTATTTGTCATGATCTTTTTCATATTTGGAGGAAGTCAATGAAAATTTAATACAAAATTAAATGAATTATACAGATTATGACTCTTACATCTTACATTTCAACCACATACAAATCTATTTTTAGTACGTATATTATCATGCAACAAATAATTTTTCATTCTTGAATTGCACTGGCACAATTCCCACACCATGTAAAGAAATTTATTCACATTTTGCACAGAGCATGCCTGGAAATTACATTAGTGAAAACAATTTATAAGCTACTATCGTGTGTTTCACTTCAAGGATTCCCAAACCTAGTGTGCATAAATATCATAAATGGACCTCAAGTGTTGAACAAAAAAAATCTAGAATAAAGTATTAGGGAGTTAGTCATAAATTGGCATATCATCCTCAAATTGGTAATATATACTTATTTGCAAACCTCCTCCAAATCTTAGTCCAAACTATAACAGTCAAACATGGCATCATTTTCTTTTTTCCTACTGAATTTAAGTGTAGCTGAACACAAACAGTTCCTGGGCAAAACAGACCTCTTGTTCATAAAAGTAATCTTCTCAAACTGCATTACTCTCAAGAAATACTTACAAACAGGAAAAAAAATGAGGTACCACTTCATAAAAATGTGAAAGGTAACACATCAAGCAAAAGTTTCACCAATTTTTAGGAAATTTAAACTGTATTTAGAGTAGAGGTAAGCTGAATTAGGATACCATGATGTCTGCAGAAAGCATATGTGGTCCCTTTGGTTTGAATACACATCAAACCTGACACTAAAATAGGATGATATAAAACCAAATACAATACATGTAAAATGGGAAGCATTTTTTTTCATTTAATTTGTTGTTTAAACTTACATACACTGCTGATTTAAACAGTAGTGGTACATCAGTAAATGGCAGCGATAACTTCGCTCCTAGAACATTTGCTTTCTTCCTTCATTGGGTTTAGTTCAATGAAGAATTGCAGCACATGATTTTAAACACATACATAGCCTAGCTAAAGAAATAATACTATTTTTTATGCTTGAATTGCACACTTGCATTGAAAGTTCATAGGTCAACCAGATCAGCAAGGTATGCAAGGATCTACTTAAGGTCTGGGATATGTTTTGGTTTAGTTTGCTTTTTTTTTTTTTTATGAATTGCATGTACAAGAAACACTACACTCAAGTAATTCAGAGTGGATGCTCCCTATATCTAAAAAGGATATTGCAGTGATAATACTCAGAAGTTCTCCATGCCTGCCATTGTCTTTACTCCAAAAATGAGACCACCTCTCAAGAGTCAAAGGTCAGGTGATCTTTATATCCACTTACTGCTTACCCTCTGACACTGATTGTGCCAACACTGAGAAACACTAGCAGTATCTATATAAACATTTTTTTTTTGCAAAAACTTAGTCATAAAGTTCCTTATGATTAGATTGGATGGCTGTTGAATTGGTTTGGTCATAAATAATTTTTGAAAAGCATAAAAAACTTTTTTTGATTAATATTAGACTTAATTCTGTTCTCAGCAATGCAATAGTATGGAAAGTTTGCTTGCCAGGGATAGCTCTCAATATGGCATGACATACTATGTGATCTCTTGAAGTACAATTGTCTTAAGATCTGCAACTGGGGAAGGGAAGCATTGCTTGTTGTATATATTTATTTCTTTAAAGTTTTGATACTGAAAGTAGGGCATTATTACCATCTATAATTTTTCCCACATTTAGAATCATAGACTCATAGAATGGTTAGGGTTGGAAAGCACCTTTCTACTGACAATTTCAAAACTTTATCTCTGAAAAAAATGAAAGCTGATTATTTTTAAGATTTTATACAGCAAATAAAAAAACCCCACACATATTTGCTCTTTAAAATGCAGTGGTTTATAATAATACATTATAACATTTCAAATTTTAATACCAATGCTTTGGTGTAATAAAACTTTTAGTGATTCCCTGCCATGTCTTGTTCAATCTTAAGTTCCTCATTTACATATCTGATGTCCCCCAAGAGACAGACAAGCTTCAAGTTAATTATCCATATAGCTGTAAGAGCTCCTGTTTCTTTGGTAAGAACTCTCTAAAAGAAAACTAACAGTTATTAAAAATTACTTTGAATTTCTAAAAGTAATCAAATTGCATTTAAAGAGGCACTAAAGGAATACTTAAATTTAATATTCTTTGCAGACTAAATAATGTATAAACCACGTACAACTCTTATACAATTTGCAAATAAAACAATCACTAAAAACTAACAAGAAGCCCAGCCTTCAGTAATTTCAAGCACTACAAATACTCAGAAACAAAAAGCTCTTGAGCAGACCCTGCACTACTCCTTAACATGTGGTCATTTGACATGAAGACAAAATTGCACCTGTTGAAAGCAGCGACACACTCCTTGCCACTTCCAGTGGAGTGGGATTGCATTACTAATAGCTCATAAAAATGTGGCGAGAATCATGTTCTTTAGAGAAAATAACAAGTGACAGAATACATACTTCTGAAAGGAAATGCAACTGTTGTAAAGACACCAACACGTCTTTTGTATCTTACCTACTATAATTACAGGGAGGAGCAACAGAGAAATACTGTAGGGTGTATGTTGTCACTTCTGGCCAAAAGCATCTTTAAAGAACAGTTTTATATATCATGGTAAAGAGGAACAGAATAACTGGTGAGTATAAAATGAATCTTAATTCTAACTGTTCTACACAGCTTCCACTCACATAACATCCTAATGCCTTCAGTATCTGTGGCTCATTCTGTGTCATCTTCAGCTTCAGCTGGCAACTTACAAGTACAGATATCAGGTGAAATAATTAATCTGAGTATTTTACAATAAATGAACATGTGCATCTATTTCCCAGAGTCTCATGATGACTTGCATAAGAAGCAAATTCACTGACTGTCTCAAAATTATTACATGCATCCTGTAATTAAGTTACAATGACTGAATAGAATGTGGATGCTCTCCTCTACACAGAAGACAACAATCTCATTCCACGAAGACCTTGGAGGTCATTCAAGAAGCAATTAGATGCCCTGCTATCTATACTAAAAAGAAAGAAGGCTGAGAGAGAATAGCCTTTCTTCTATTTCCTGTAGCTTCAGTGCTCACACATTCAAATGAAGGTAAATAATATTAAGACACAGAGCAACACACAGAGAACACATATGCTTTTTAAAAGTTTATATTGTTTCTATCCAGCAAAATGAGGCAGGAAGAGTCATTTTTGTCATTTTACAGAAAGTCATTTGTTAGTAGATTTTTGTTATTTTAGTTTCTCAGCTTTACTGCTGAGATGCATTACAAAATGAAAAGCATTAAGCAAACCGTTGTCATTCCACTAGGTAAAGACAGAATACATGCTAATATCAGCTGTACACACACCCAACTCTGGGGTAAAAAACAAAAGAAGACCTAACTTTTACATGTCAACCAACATTCTTCTATCATACATAAAAAAATTTTACCTGGTATTTTCTGGCATTTTACATTTGATCAGATGTTTGATTTATTGTAATGAAGATAGTTAAAACTCTGTAACACTCACAGGCTTTGAGAATGGAAAATGTTTCAGTCCTTAGGTGGACAATGCTGCCACTGACTTCAAAGGAGACAGAAGAAGATGTCAAATAGACAATGTCTTTCATGAGTCTGAGATGATTGCTTCTGGCTGGAATACAGAACTGTGCTGACAGACAACTGCAAAGGTAGTCATTTCCAGGTGCTCTGTCAGTGAAGGGTCTCTGAGATGTAGACCTTCGCAGGACTGTGTGGAACTGGTTCTTCCAGGTGTCTCATCTATATTGGGGAAATCTTAGCTTGTAACGCTTGCTTTCTATCACTTCTATAGTATTGAAGCACGAGGCAAACTCTTCCAGAAAGCACCATCTACCCTTTAATATTTCACCCTTTCTTTATTTCCTTTTAATTTTTTCTCCTTAGTCTTCCTATTTCTAGAAGAACCAATAAACAATTACGGGATGAGTGGGGCAAGTATCAGTAAGAAGGTAGGCTTTGCAGTTTGATCTGAACACTTGCTTAGGTGAAGTTCCAAGAACAATGCAAAATACTTGAAGGTTTTCCCACTGGAAAATTTGTCTCAGAAATAATGACTTGTTTACAGTGCAGAGTACTTTCTGACTAAAGAAAGTCATAGTCTTGGACTATCAGAGTGAGATAATTTCAAAAATTAATTAACTCCAACCACACAAATAAACTAAATTAATAAAGAAAATGTATGTCCAGTGTGTCTTTTATTTCTCAAATCTAAGCTTTTCTTCCCACTTCACATTTAAATCCACCTATAGGTTCAAGAAGAAAAGTCAAACTTAGAAGGACCTGAGTACTGAATTAAGTAGAGAAATATAGAGACATTGAACAATATCGAGCTATGTTAACAGATTCTTTCAAACAAAAATAGAAGAGGAAATGCAGTGACTATCCCTGAAAAGAAGATATGAAATTAAGAGTTTCATTTTCATTTGGGAGCCAGAGGAGGATGAAAAGTGACTACTGCCAGCACTCCTGCTAACTAGAATACAGATCCAGGTGACTAGCAAGAGATAGTCTACTTTAAATGACATAATCTACCTTTCAAAGATCATGAAATTCTGCCTATTTGCTATGAGGACTGAAGCCAGATTTTCCTTAATCAGAACAGTGTGTAATTGCCTTTGGATTCTTGCCATTGTTTTCCATCCATACAGTAGTTATTTCACATGAAGGAACTGAATATAAACATAGATCTCTATGCTGTTGATCCTGTTTGGAACAGTCTCAATCCCACAGTGAAATGAGTTCGGACAGAGACAGAGCACATTCTTGGATCTGCAACTATCTGGTATAAAATCTCCTGATTAATAAGAACTAGGTCCCATATCTGTTTCTTTGTGTCATTCCCAAGACCATATCCCACCACACCATCCACAGCAAAACAAGGTTAGTATCTGAATACCACAGCACTACAGTTTGAGTTTGGCTGGTAGAGAGTACTCAACTTCACTGTTTTGTGTTTCAGGAGAACTGGAACATCTCATGCTGTATTTAAATTTACACAAATGTCGATGGCACAAAATTTCATGCACTTCATTACATTATGTGAGATTATTTGGGCACCATACTCAAAAGGCAAATAATATATCCTGTCTCCTCCCTGTGGCACAGAGACAGGCGGTCAATCAAAAAGGTGCTTAGAGTCAAAAAAATGGTGCTTCAGTGTTCAAGTTGTGTGTGTTCTTTAAAAAAATTGAATGCTGGATAATGATTTTCTTCACTGCTATACTATAGGTAAGTTCAAAAGCAGTCATTGTCAGTATGCTGATTGATGTAAAGCTTTCAGTCTCTGGGGGAAAGAGTATAGCACTTCCTACTGCTTGATCCATAAAGCAGCATTTACTGCAGCCCACCTTCTTGGTCTGTGCTGCATAATACATTGGCAGATTATGGGAGTTAGGGAATTAAAAGGAAAAAGGAAAGAATGGATGAAAAACCCTGACCCCCTCCTCTACAGGTGAAATATTTGAGTCCCTGCCTCAGGGTATTGGAAGTAGACAGTAATTGCCATCCAGATACCCACTACTCACTTTCACCTAAATATTTCCCACTTCTGACTAACCAACCAACCTCAAATTTAATTGAAAATGTTTTCATTTAACATTTTCATCATGTGATGACTAGCTGAGACTGGAAGCATTCACTATCAGAGCTACAGTATAAAAAGGAAGAATAGCACCATGTGAAGGAGCCCAAGTAAAACAGAAGAAATTAAAAAGGGGGGTGGGGAAGCTCTTAAGGATGCACACTTCAAGTTTCTTTTACTAAGAACCAACAACTTACACTTAAAGTGATACTTCATGTGCCAGGTACTGTGCCAGTTGTTTGATTCTGTATTTGCTACTTAGTGATCTCTATTTGGATTTTTGCAGGCATTTTCTCATGGCTGTTGAACAGAAACCTGCAAAACTATCCACAGACAGGAAGGGGAAAGTATTATTGATCTGTGTTTGCTTTGATGTGCTGCTTTCTGGGAGTGAAAACCAATTCGTTACAATCAGATGCTGCACAGCCTGAATATATTGAGGTTCCCATCAATATATAGAATATGTGGGATCAAGTAAACAGTAGCCACAAAAGAAAGACTTGACCAGGTTATTAACCAACTCTGGATGTTGAAAAAGGAAATTCATGTGGAATCCAGACAGGTCTCATTCTTAAAGACCTTTTGGGGGCAAAAAGCAAGAAAGGAAGCATTTGATATTGGAGACCATGCAGAGAAGGCAAAAAAGAGGATTTGCTCTTTATGAAGCATTAAAGTGACTTCTGTGATGATACTCTATCTGTAACTGAAATGCCCCATTTTAAAAAAGGAACGAAAGCAGCTGAGAATCAGAACTTACAAACCTTGCTGGCAGCCTTACCAATATGTTCCGTGTTACAGTTGTACCTAAAAGTGGAAGAACACCAAAACCCTAAATCTTTGCTCAGAAATGTTTACAATCTGAGAGAAGAAACATGAGCACAAACAGTCAACAAAAAGAAGGACTCAAAGGCGATGACTGGAGACAAGATGAACAAGATCTGAAAGACAAAAGAGTAAACGGATTGATAGGGTTGGGCGGATAACATTCTCTCTGCCTCCTTAGAGCTTGTCACAATCTGCCTAACAGCCTTTGGGCAGGGTAGGCAAGCAAAGACAAATATTGGTTACAAACAGGGATGGATATCAAAATGAAATTGGCCAAAGGCAGGAACAAATTGCAGAATGAAATCTGTTCAGAAACAAAGTCCTTGTAGTAATTAAAAGTTTAATAACAAAACTGAAACATAAGTGTGTTTTTTACAGATTTAAAATATATGTTTGGACCTGACTGTGCAATGTTGTGCATCTTGTTTTCTTCCTTAAAACTTAGAAACCATCTCTGAACTAAAACAGTACCAATTTTTGCAGAGATGCAAATACACAAAGTTCAAATGTTAGACTTGTGTAGAAACAACCGCCAGCTACCTCTCCCATAAAGATTTCTGGCAGGTATCTCACTCTATGCAAAGATGGAAGTGCTTTGCCAAGCTGAAAGTATTCTGTGTATGATATTTAAAGCGCAGGTACCGATTAATATGAGGATTAATAATTCCTTCTTTAAGGAAAAACAAACAAGTTTTTCCACCTGAAATACCCTGTCATACCTGCAGGTAGACAACTTCCTCCACTGTTTGTTTGCCTTATCTCTCACCAGCTTTGACTTTGTTGAGAAGAATGGAGGTGACATTTATCTCCTAACACAAACATGTATTAGTAAGACATTTTTAGAGATGCAGGTTAAATGAGGGACTATAAGGCACACATATGGGCAAATGCATTATAGCAATTTTAGTAACAACAAAGACTAGAAGAGAATTGTTACATTTGGAGAGAATGAGATTGGAACTTAAGGAATAAATTCTGCTACATGTCACTATTCTCTCAACACTAAAAGAAAGCAGGAAAATAATGACCTGTAATTCCAAAAGGGAGCAAAGAATCACACCTTCTACAGACAATACGTGTTTCACACCATACTCCTTTTTTGATTTCTACATGATACCATACACTGAATAAATTCCTGGCACAGTTCTGTTAAATTTCCTATCACTGTAGCCAGTTGTTAAAATCTAGGTTTGACAAGAGAAATGACAAATAAATATCATGTGAAAAACAAGTATTTTGGTAGTTTAGTAGTTTCTTGCCACAGATGCCATGTAACAACAATAAGAGCTGGATTCATTCAGATGGCAAAGACTTAAGGCTAAGACTCCACCATTTAAAGTGTTACAAAAAGCATGCACCTGACCCTAATCATGAGATGCAGAATGTGTTTCCCTGGCACCCGAACATTCCACAATCAACAGAGTGAAGCTGCTTTGAAGAGAGCTCAAAAAAGCCCAAGGCTGACTAGAGTTGGACAGGAAAAGGGCCGTGTCTGAACCTTGGCCTGTTTTAAAAGCTAGGTACAACACTGCCTTTGGTCTCCAGCCCCAGAGCTGTCACCTAAGGCCTGATGCATAATTAAGCATGGGCTTTTTGCAAAATATCCTTGTGACCAGAGCACTTAAAGAAGACATACCTCTGTTACAGATTCTTCTCACCTTAAGGAGATTTGATCCCCAAAATGCAGACCCAACAAGAGTGCCCTGCCATAAAACTAAAGCTACCTGCAAGAGCAAAGGAGGCTAGTGAGAAGATGCTCTCTAATCTCCTTTCCAGGTTGGACCACTGTGCAAAAATTTTGTCAAAGATTAATTTTTAATGTGTGTCAAAAGTGCAAAAATCTTGAAGTCAAAAGACAACACAGAACTGAAAGTCTAACTTTGAGGTCTAACTGAGGTCTAACATTGAGGTCTAACTTTGGATAGATGGAGATAGGCGAAGTCCACCTGTGGATCTATAGGTGGAGTCCATTCCTTTGCCATTCGTAGCATTTAAAAAATTATTTGTGAAACATGAAGTGGATAAAGACAGAAACATCTTGGAAGCCTCCTTTTACCAATTAATGCCCATTCTTGTATCTGTCAATACTCTGCAAGATGGAAGATGATAGAAAAAAAGAAAAGCGATCAGGAAATTAGCCAAACTGACATTTTTTAATATTTTCAGTCATAAGTGATGGTAAAACCAACACCTGACATGTTAATTCCCAGAGTTTTGGACAAATCCTTCTGAAAAATTAATTTGATTACACTATAAGTTCGTCTTATTTTGCAACTAAAAGATTTTAAATTATATGAAATAATATAAAATTGAAGTATGCTCTCAGTACATTATTTTTTTTCTTGTAATTTTCTATTGATAAACAATGGGAAGGTAACAGAAACGCCTTCACTCTCAACTTCAGGCAAAAATGTGGAGGTAACGAAGAATGAACATAAGAGGAAAATGCTGTGACATCCGAGGGCTGGTTTTGACAGAAAGGTTTCCAGCATGAATAGTTACGTTGTAAGTAAAATGTGGAAGACTTTGCACAGATTCATAGTCAGTACAGCAGTAATAATCCTTGACATGCATTATTTTTAAGCCATTGGTGTGCCTATGCAATTTGTTAAGACAACGAACTTCCAAATCCAATCAGAAGATGTCACAAACATTACCACTGCACTCAGTAACACACAATCGTTAGTCAGAACAGGCCTCCAGGAGACTTTAAACGAGTGGTGGAGTACAGCAGCAAGGCAAGAGAAGCCCTCAGAGGTTTCAGCTCTCTGACTTCTGTCACTATAACTTGGTCTGACCCAGAGCCAGCAAACACTGCAGCTGCTGCTCTTTCTCACACTATCTGTAAATAAATGTGCCCTGTGCATTTCACAGGTCCTTGTTTAAAAAAACAACAAACAAGAAGAAATCCAAACACTTTTTTTGTGTTAGAAAACAATGTTTCTTGTATTCTTTTTTAATCACTGTCTTACAATATTGTACACCACCACATTTTAAAAGGAAGTGAAATCAATATATACATGTGGCATATATGGACCACAAAATTTCTCTGCATGTGCTCTCTGCTGTTGAGATTACATGGGCAGTAAGGATAATAGAATTTCCACAGCTTTTTCACCTTACATACCTATTCCAGGTTTTTTAAGGGTCTCTGAGGGACCAGTTTTAAGCATGCTATTTAATGGCCTGTAGAAAATACAAATCCACTCATCTAATTTTAAAAATGCCCACTCACTTGGGCACATAAAGTTATTTGAGAAGTATTTTTCACCAGAATATGTATGGTAATATTGCAAACGGTCAGAGGGAATTTGAAAACACAAATTGAAAATGCCTGTTATATACAACCCCTGCACTGATGGAGTCAGATATTGCTCCCTGTTCTTCATTTAAAGTTACCATTAACATATACCAAAGGTAAATATTTTCAAATTCTTAGATATCCCTTCTGTCCTTATAGGACCAGAGTCCATAAGCACCTAATTCAGATCCAGTCTCCACTAGCACACACAGGTTCAAGGCACTGCAATATATTGAATGGTTGAGGATATCAAGGGGTGAGGTTTAAGTCTGCAGTGATTCTGAATTTGCAGGCCGAATTCAGCTCTAACATATGCTAAGGTTCAAATATACATTTATTGTAAAAATGGTTCCAGGGTATGTAAACACTGAAAAACTTTAGAATGCACAGGTTATGCTTTAGTTGTCTTCTGAAGACTTTGAGAGTACTTTTCAGCTGGAGGGAGCTTGGAGACCATGAGTCACCATTTTGATTATGTTTGCAAGGCATGGCTAGGAAATGCTGGAGTGAGTAAAGCCCTGAATATAATTTACACTGCGCACTAGTGGGCATCTGTGATACAATAATACTTATCTCTACCACAGTACTTCTTGTACTTATACTAAGCACTACAAACCAGGTGGTAAACAAAATTACATACAAGCCTCACTTTACATGGACTTTGCTGCTTACATACACATGAATGCCCTAACAAGCTTAATCTTTAATGCTTTATTTCAAACAAAACTAACATCAAATCTTCAAACAAATGCTATTCTGAGGGATAAATTCTGCAACCATTAAAGGTCAGATAGGTTTATCAATTGCTGTGACATCTGTTACTGAAAAGATAATGACCAAATCCCTTGCTCTTCTGCCAGTCTCACCATAGCTCAAACAATAAAACAGTTATAATAGAAAAGAATAAAAAACCCTACCCTCACAGGTCCAAACCCTTCAAGTCAATTCTTCAGACCTGCTGCCTTTAATGATAGTTACAGATCAGGGCCAAATTGTGGACATAAGTGCAGACATTTATAGTTTAGGGCAATGGCATTCCCTGCTTCTCAGAGTGTGTTTTAGCCAGAAAGGGTTTTATTCAAAGCAAACCTAATAAAAGGGAGAATGACAGGAGTGAGACATGGCACCTCCTCCTTCCACAAAGAATGCTTCCTTGCTAGCAGAATCCTCCTCTCCTTCTCTCTCCCTCAGTTTGACAACTGCGGAGTGCAAGACATGCAAATCATCCTTCCCCTGATGACATCTGTCTCCCCAAAGAGTTCCAGAGGCAGTTACTTGTGATAGCTTTGGAATCTGTCATATGATTAGGTGAATATCGAACAGTCTGGGACTTCATTCTCTTAATGCTAGCTGCTGTGACTCACATTTGATTGGCTACTACCTTGGTTTTGGCTGGGATAGAGGTAATTTTCTTCCTAGTAGCTGGTGCAGTGCTGTGTTTTGGCTCTAGGATGAGCATAATATTGATAGCATATCGATGTTTTAGTTGTTGCCAAGCAGTGCTTACAATAGGTTAAGGCCTCTTCTCCTCCTCACCCCACCCCACCAGCAACAGGCTGGGGGTGCACAAGATATTGAGAAAGTACACAGCCAGGATAGCTGACCCAAACTTACTCAATGGACATTCCATCTGACATTGTGCTCAGTATGGGGAGAAGGAAGCAGTGGATGACTGCAGTGTTTGGCTTACCTGCTGGGTTAAGAAACAACATCTGGAATTAATGCAATGTATGATTTATTTATTTATTTAACAAGGGGGAGGGGGTATAGGGGTTTGTTTTGTTTTTTTGTGCTAAGAAAGGGAAGAAAAAGGCTTAAATAAATGTACTCATAGGGTTTTTAGTTTGGGAATACCTTCCCTTTCATTTACTGTATGGTACATCCATAACAATTAGACTTCATTGTCCATTTATGCATCTACGGGATATATTGAGTTTTCATTGTGAAAAGGCTGATGCTTATGAACATGTAAGAAAGCTTTATGTGCCACTTCTCTGCAAGCAGAGACTTCAGAACAGTCTCATTAACGAACTGCAAAGGAAGAAAGGGAGAAAGATTTTTTAAAATAACAGCTCTCCTAAGAAATGACATTTAAAAGGAGGACTGATTAATATCAGAAACAAGTCAAAAGAGTTAAAGAAGTTTTAAGTATTATCTTTTGCAGTATGGCTATCAATACGAAGCTGACAATAGTATTATTGCTATTTACATACTGGTAACATGCTGGTATGAATTTGCATAACGTATTGTGGTTCTATGCTCTAGGGACTTGCATTGTAACATATTGGTGCTTAATGAACTCTGAAAAAATTGATTTTCCACAGAGTAAATTAAGGAATGCATTATAGCTGTTAAAGCAATCTTAAGGGAAATCTGAGGCTTCCACTGCAGCACCGTGCTTAGTAAGTAATAAATTACATGTTATACTTATTTGCCTTAATTCATGCTAATTTTGTCCAATTAATGTATCACAGTAATTCAGAAGCCTGTCACAGGAGAGCTAATTATTTATTGGATTTTTGTGTTCAGCTCCCTAGGAGTCTACTAGCAAACAAACTTGCGACTGTCTTTCTGTTCGGTCCACAATGACATTCTTATGTCTTACTGTGGGAAGAAAATGAATGTTATTATTTCCTGGTTTCAGTTATGAAAATGGATCGTTATTCGTGTAAGTTAGTTTTTTGTTTACAAACTGGTGTCATGTCATGACAGACTGCCATACGGTTAGGATGATACCCAATGTTTTTCTTCTTCCTGTAAATGCCCAAACATGACATAATTCTTATTAAAGACCATGGCGATACTTTTCACAACCTGAAAGCTTCTGCCGAGTGTGTGTAAAGTTCAAGAAAAAAACCTTTCTCATTCTTTTCTCTGAAACCTATGTTTTTCAAAATCCACTGGCTTGAAAAATCAAGCACGATGTGCCCATAGCAGTTGATACTCCTTCACAAAAATAGATTTTTAACTGTGGCAGAATGTTAATTCACAGCAAAAAAATGAATTATTTATGAGATTAATTTGTGCAATTCATACCTATAAATAATATGGCAGTTGCTAAATAATTTGCACAGAGTGATAAGATGCAGACATCACAGTTAAACAATAAGAGAGTCACCAGCTGTGAAATACCCACTATCCGTTAGCATTCTGTCATGAACAAGCATTTACAGAAAATTATTTGTTGGGGGTGTAAAGTATTAGATCTGATACTTGGCTTCTTCTCATGGGTAGTGGGAGAATACTTCTCAGTCGATTACTGTCTTCTATCGTACGTGGAAAGAAGTGATATTTCTTTAAATGTATAATGCAAAGTGACGTTACCAGCAGGCTACATAAAATCATGTGATGTAACCTGCCATAATATGATGCACATGACCGACTGTGTCACAAATTTAAATAGACTTATTTTAGAAGAACTGGTGAAAAAAAAAATAAATTCCCTACTCCTTTTCAGTTAGTTGCCATTGATCTATGTTTGCCTATAGCCAAATGAATACCTGATAGTTCAGTAAACCACTCCCAGTAATATACTATGTTACACTTACTGAAGCTATTATCACTTAAAAAGCATCTGTCAAGTGCTTCATTGTTTTCTATCATTGTTTCTTGATCTGTTCATTCCTAGCATACATATAAAAGTTTGACAAAGAATTAGTTGTCTAGTCCTTGTTTCTTAGAAAACAGTTGTTTAATGGCATTTAGAATTTGAAATTGTTGTCTTCATTTTTCTTCCTTGATTTCTCCACTCTGGAAAACATAAAGCCTACCCTTAATATTATACCTGTCTTGAATCCCATCAAAATCAACAGGGAAAATGACTGAGTTTTACCCTTAACTAGCAGCTTTATTTCCAGACTGCATTACCTGAACATTCTGGACAAGGGGCAGAATATGGGCACCCCTTCTAAGGGTGGGAACACCTTGTTTTATGAATGGTTCAGAAAAATGTGTGAATTATGCAAACCAGTAATAATCAACAAAGAAAACCCAAGAATCAGGAAGGAAAGATTTTAGGACAGTCTCAGAAAATTCTTTGTGGTAGCAAATACATCAATTCTGAAAGCCCACTTGCCTGAAAATATTCAGAACTTTTTCTATCTCTCAATCCTTTTTTTTCCTGAGTAGTCTGCATCGTTGTCTATGGAGAAGTTTAAATAGCCTCTTCTCCTGAGCCAAAACCTGCACAATGAAAATCCTCTAAAACACTAATCATATGGAACAGGTGACAGAGGGTCTGTGTTGTAACGATGACACACTATGGATATAAAAAGTAAGAAAAAGCCTGAAAAGTTAAAACAAGATCTGTAATCCCTAGTTGGAATGAATGTTTTAAAGTGCCCATGTTTACTTTCTTGTTAAGCTAATATGTTTTCTTCTGCTAGACGTAGCAGAAACTGATAAGGTAACTTTTGTATTACTTTAGCCTAATATAGAAACTTAAAAAAAAAAAAACCATACCACAATACCAAAACACCCTTGGAGAGGGTAGACTGTCAATAAGGAGCTAGATATTCATTAGAGACTCCATTTGTAATAGAGCTTTTTTATGTTTTCTACTTCCTTCCAAGCCACTCTCCTGTAGAACCCAGCTTCACAAGGAGGGTAAGAGTGAATAGGTTTTGTAATTTCCCAGTACTTTCCTCTGGTTGTGCCATCAAATAAATGCATTGGTTTAAAATCCTTTTCTTTCCATGGAGGCAGCTGCTTTTCTGCTAGTTATTTCATTTGTTCCTTTTATGGACATTCAGAATGTGACAAAAGAAAACAAGTTTCAAACACCTTGTACCACAGAAAGGTGTGGAAATCCTGAGACACACAGCAGCAAGTAGCAAGACTGCTACGAACTTCAACAACCCAAGAGTTCACTGGTAGTCTCTTGTTACAATAAACATCTGAAGACTATAATTTCTGGATGCGTAGCTTTCCCAGTTCCAATGTATGTTGTCATTCCTCCTCACAGTTGACATGTTCTGACTTTCTAACACAAAGACAATTCCTTTCTCTACACCTGGAAAAACTTTATCTCGCTTCTTTCCTGTCCCATGCCCTCCTGCCAGCTCCTTGGCAAAGATCCAACAGCAAAGGGTTTCATATCTCTCTTTTCAGACTGATGAGACTTTAGTGGTCTTTCATCACTCAACAAGTAAAGAAAAGCTTTTTATGAAAGCTGAAATATCTATTTAAGATCACCTCCACAATGCAGATTTTTCATGTAATCATTAGTAATTTGTGTAATGCAGTTTCTTGCCATAAAAAAAAAATCTGTCCTGCTATGCCAATAGGCCACCTTTGTCAGACCATAAAAGATATTTAAAAAAAAAATTAAAAAGTCACCAAATAAAAAACCAAAAGCAAGACCATGGGATGGGAACTCTCCACTGAGAACAGCATCTTCTTTCTTCTCTCAGAGGAAACAGAGAAAGGTTGCACAGAATATAGAGATATACAAACAAATCCCCGTCTCAATGGTTTCAGAACCATTTCAGTACTGTTCAAAATAGCTGCATTCTTCATAGCCACAGCTGGATGCAGAGCCAGCAGAAAAACCTTTCTGACAGTTCATATTATCATGGACAAAATCAGTGCAGGTATCACCAAAGTGAAAGATATGGATGCACTCATAAAACTGCTAACTTATACAAATAGCATTCATTTACTCACTGCGTTCAGAAACAGATTATTTAAAGAAATGGAGGGCAATGATAGCAAGACTTTAAAATGATAACTAAGCAGCACCTTGGCCTCAATTACAACACTAAATTAAAGCAGAAATCATATAAAGAAAAAGATGACCCAGCTCTCCATTAATCATAGAATGACAAAACCACAGAGGTTGGAAAGGATCTCCAGAAGTCATCAAGTTTGACCTTCTGCTCAAAGCGGGTCTGTTGGATCAGGCTACCCTAGTGGTGAATGGTTAGCTTACTGGGGCACAATGGAAATTAGAGATAGCTAGACAAGGAAGGAGGTTAGTAGTCTGTTACAGAGTCAATTGTAGCAATAGGGAGGAAAAGGGAAAGGAAACTGAAAAACTGCTAAAAAATGAGTCAGACTATGGCTACAAATGGACGTTGCAGGTGACTACACACCATATATCTTGCTCCCATGTTGTCTTACAACATAGGTGACTGGAGGGGTTGTGCTAAGGAACATCTGCTACAAATCTTCACTTTCCTTCTTGTCTGTGGTCAATCAAGATTAAAAATACCCACAACTCCACTTCCAGGACTCACTCATGACCAGATTCCTCATCCTAGGACTATGAGCTGCTCATAAGTACCTGTCACATGTATATGACTCTTATGTTCCTGTTTCATGATCCCTAACACTAACAAAATTAATTATAACTATTTTTCTGTAATTCTAAAGGTGACTCTTAAATTTTATCCAGACCTTGAAAACAAGTTTATTTGTTTCTTTTGATATCATCAAGCTGATTAGCAGAAATAACAAGAGTTCATAACGTGTATTTCCCAGTATTTTTAATCTATAGATTCTGGTATACATGTACATGCTTTTGCAAGAGAGAGAACACAGCCATTTCTTCTATAGTGTTTCCTGCTACACCTGCAGTTGCTGACTTCGTACAAAACTCTGTTTCTTGCAAATGATGGCTGTATATGTAAATATAGGACCGGCAGTAATCAACTTTGGAATAGTGTTCAATAAAATCACAAACAGCCCTGTTACACAAGTGATGCCTCCTGATGTGCAATTGACCCCATGGTCTATTGGAGGGTTGCAACTCCTGCTGCTCAAACAAAACTCCTTTTTTTTCAGCACACTACTGCAGTTCACTGTTGTATTTTGTAAGTGGCTTATATTGCTCTCTGGAATTAACAGAGGGATCACTTTGAGACCGTCAGGTGAAACATACTATAGAAATGAAAATAAACTACTAGCTTATTTCATGCAAAGGCTGCTGTATAGCTATACCTAGCCATTACATTTACTTTCCATGCCTATCAGTATGCACTCAGAGATTGATAGATGATGGTTTTATAATTCTTAAATACTTTTTTGATATCCTAAACCTATAGAGCCTTCAGACATTTTGTTCAGGAGATTTGGAATGCTTTGCTACTTGAAATAAAAAGAACTACAATTGGCACGGTTTTAAATCCAAACATTTAAGGCATTGATTTTACTTAGTTTTTCTAAAGTAACTCCTTTAGGAAATTGAGTGCTACATTGCTAATTTTAACTTTATTCATTTTAAAGTGCTCGAGGATACTAGCACAAAGGGCACTGTAAAAATTGCGTTGTGCTGTATTAGGTTTGAATAGGATGAGTTATAGAACTGTTTGAGACTTTGAATTTGCAGAATTTACTTATTACAATGCTTATAATACTAAAGGTTTCGTACGTATGCATTTTATGTTTGGGATTTTTTTCTTAATCATCATGATTCCAAAAAAAATATCTACTTTACATAGTCTGTCACTAAAGGTTTACAATATTTTATAGTGCATGAAAAGGTTTTCTAGATGTTGTTCACACCTACATAAATATAATTTAAAATGCAAATGTCCATTGCATAAATTACAGTGGAAATTAATTTTTCATGCAACAAATCTTTAAAAAATTTCCAGTGTTGATTAACCTGCAATGGGATTTTTGTTTTGCAATACAATAAATATGCTCACCTCCTATAGATATGAGGACAGAAAGCAAAAATCTGTCTGAATGTTACATAGTGAGAGTAAGTGGATTTGTAATCAGAGTAAACAATGAAAAATGAAATAATTTGTATGTCTTTTGAATTTTAAAACATTTTTATTCTAAGAGATTTGGACATTTTTGGTCTATTACAGCACAATTAAATGTACAAAAAAAGTAACATTGTTCTCATTTTTATTTGAGAATTATAAAAAATTATTCAGGACTATGTAGTTGATTTCAGTAAAAATTGGTTCATATTACATTAATATCTGAAACAATAATATAGTTTTTATTGGTGTATTTTCTTATAAGTATTCTTTAAAACACTACAAGGCAGAGTGTGAAAATGTGAAAGATATTCCAAGGATTCTGATTTTTCCTCTGTTTTCCAGTGATTTGCCTCAATCTCATGAGAAATCTAGCATTCACTGCAAGTGATAAATATCTAACACAAGCAAGCACAGAATTATTTTAAAAGCAATAAATAAAATTCGAAAAATATCATGAGTTGAGAGGGAAAAATAAAAGTATTCAAAAAGGTAAACATTGGCTTTGGAAGAATAAATGGAACATTCCTTAATTGCTTTTTCAAGACCAGTGGAAAATATTCCTCACACACACAGTGGGGCTTTATTTTTCCCCTGCCTCTCAACAAGGTATAATTTGTGAAGGGAAAACTGGTGTAGAAAAAAAACAAGGTGGATGAACTTAAGCAACATTTTAATAGATATACTACCAAACTTCAGCAGGTCACTGGGGAGAATGATTGATGGAATGTATGTTATCACTAACATCAAAAAGAATAGATCTATCACAGAAAAGACACCCCAAACTATTTAAAAATTTAAAACATTATCTATACCATTTTTATTCAAAGGCTTTTTGGAACAATTGTGTTTGGTTGCACACTTCTTTGACAATAGAAATTTCCACACAAGCCCTGCCTTCATGGTCAAAGTACTAGTTGGGCTTTTAGATTTCATGTATAACCACATTTGAGATGTGCTTCAGTTTTGTTAAAGATATATGTGCATTAGTGATTATAAGCCATCCTAGCTTTAAAGGAAGAGGACAATACTGCACCCACACCAAAGCAAAAAAAAAAAGAAATAGCAACGTCAGGCAATAATATACATTTTTACATTGTGTCATCTATATTAAATCCATGTTTAGCATAATAAAAAACACACAATGTACAATACTATGGTATCTGCCTAAGCCATATCTAAAAGAAATTGAAACCCATGGCTATCTTCTTATTGGCCTCCATATTTCTTGGAGTATGTCTTTTATATATTTCCAGTGTGTCCTTTGTTTTTATACTATAGAACCATCTTTTTCCTTCCTCACTGAGCCTAGTGAAATTTGTGGTTTTATCATCACCCAATTGTCCGGTATCAAAGTGTGGTAGGTACTTAATGAACAGAAAGTGCAGTGTTTCTCCTAAAGAAAGAGACCCGTTGGCTTGAATAGCACAGGGCCTCTAAAAACTTCCAGTCTGCAACATGTCTGTGGCAAAACATGGCCTAATTGATGTGCCCGGAAGAATGTAAATGGCAGCAGTCAGTAGCAGGGAGGCAACACAAACCAGAAACATAACCCAGTCATGAACAGGTATGTAGTATCCACAACCTTCTGTTCTTCTGAGCTGAGAAGATAGGTAGATCAGATTTTCTGGAAGAGATAATAACTGCAAATTTGTTAAAATTCTGTGATAACCAGGAGGGATAGTTAAGACCTGAGATGTGTTATACAGCTTTAACTGTAAAATAGTCTGATTAATCTAAATTAACCTAGCCTAATAAACTACTTACTTTTCCAGCAGTGAAGTCTGAGTGGGTTAGAAAAGAAGAAAATTGTTTCACACTTCGTATAAACTGTACAATGGCTTCTCTTTTTATTTAGAAAATAGAAATTTACAGACAAGTGGAAAGTGTTTCTCATCCTTTGGGAGAATAATTTTCATTAAAATACTCTGAGTTTCCATTGAAAATTCAAAACTTCGTCTTGCAAGCATGAAACAGTTATTTAAACAATGCACTGCTTTTTCCATCAGAAGAAATTTAAGTATATTAAATTTTATTTTAAGAGTTGCTTTTCTTGAACAAAACATTTGTACAAAACAATCAATGTTTACAATAAAATCATTGTTGTTGGCTGAATTTAGCATTTTTTATTATATAAATTAGGTTTGAAGTTTCATTTGTCATTTATTTTCTACTCGATTAAAACACATATGACTTTTACCCTTGGGATTACGATACAACACGGATCAGGATACTGTAACAAAATCATTGAAATACATTTGTGGTCAGAATTCTCAGAAAATTTCTCCAATGGAAAGTTTCAAAAAGGAAGTAAAATGTAAGAAATGGAAATATTTTTTATTTGGAAATCCTATCATAATATCTGACAAGAACTGTGTTCCAAGTCTCCTTCACCAGGAATGCAGGATTGCACTATCAAGATATTATACACAAAATAGTAGCCTTTCTTAGTTAATCTGGGTAAAGAAAATCCCTAGAAAATGTAATATGTAATGTATCTGGGCAATCCAGTTACTCATTTCTTACTACAGAGACAGGAAAGATGATTTCCACACTAAAAGCACCAGAGTGGCAGAATTCCAGCTTTCTGGCATGTGGTTCAAACACTGGTTTTACTAGGAAAAAAAAAGATCTCTTCCATGAATAAAGAAATGGCTTTAGGTCACAAACTCAGCTGGCCGCTGAAAACAAAAACAAATAGTGAAACACAACTTCTCACAC
This sequence comes from Melopsittacus undulatus, assembly GCF_012275295.1. Taxonomy (NCBI): domain Eukaryota; kingdom Metazoa; phylum Chordata; class Aves; order Psittaciformes; family Psittaculidae; genus Melopsittacus; species Melopsittacus undulatus. Next base: position 15,720,157 of record NC_047531.1, on the reverse strand, counting down.
TCCTCTAACCAAAGACACTCTTCATAGTGAGAGCAGGAGTTCCATCTTCTAAAATAGGTTGCATATACTGCACCCAAAAGCACATATTTGTCTCCATGGACTCCCAGAGATGTTGGGGTAGCTCATTCAGATATAGTTCTCCAATACTAGGTGAGACCAATGTCTACTCTGGTCTTCAGCCGCATGCTGTTCTAGTGGAAGGAAAGAAATGAAAAAAAGCCTTCCCTTGGCCTAGGAAGTTGTGTTTTCTCTCTTTTGTCCACACCTCCATGCTATTTCACAGATTGATTGCTGGATCTCATTTAGGAGACTTTCACACCATTTTCTGAAGAGTGAAGAAATTGAAATTTTTTGTCCTGTTCTCTGTACTTCCATGTAGCTCCCACAGAATTGCAGCTATCAAAGCTAAAGTTATGTTTTTTTAAAGAAAACAACACAACAATCTTGCTCTGAATAGGGTTTTTGATTCACTTTCCATGTTCAGCTCAGTGAAGTAAATAACAAAATTATGTATGTACTTTTTGATATACTCCTGCAATTCTAATTAATTTATCTGAAATCATATGTGAAATTTCAAGCCTGTGGTCTGCATTCACATCTCAAATAAAACACTTTAAATTTATGCTGACTTCTTTGAAGTCAATGAAATCGATTTAGTGTAAATGACAACAAAGTCTACTTTATGACCCTAAAATTCTCCTAGTAGAAAGACTCCATCTGTAATTGTTCTTTAAGCCACATTGCAGTGTAGACATACAAATTTCTTGCAGAAACTCACTTTTGAACTGTGTTTTCTTTAAATTGCAACCTTAGTGAAAGAATTTTGTCGTATTTTCCCATCAAAATATGAATAAAAGAGATGAATGAATCAAATTTCACAAGTGTAAGTCAGCAATTATGTTTTAAAACCTTTCAATATAATGAATCAGCTATTCCTACATCTATACAATTAAAAAAGAATAGAAAATGGTAGCAAAGATCTGGACAGATCATCCAGCTCATCCTTTACCCCAAAGGTAAAGCACTTGAGAGATTAACCAGGATACGCAATATAGCTTTGTTTTTATCTACCACAATATGAAGTACTCAGAATATCCCATCTGCAATATTTTCGGAAGTCCAGTCCAGGAACCCAGATATATAAAGGCAAATGAAATAAGAGTTACCTAAATGTTTGTATGCTCAACTTCAGCTGGATATTATTTATATTTGCACATAAGGCCTCACCTAATATCCACTAAAACTGATATGGATTACTTTACCATTAACTTCATGGGCTTTAGAGGAACCCCTTATCCAACCCCTTAAATGGAATATTTATTTGCAAAATTGTAAACATACAATGTTTTATACAAACATGACTACATAAGGCTCATTCACTTGAAAGTTTGATCCATAAACGGGTACAAATCAGCATAAAGGTTTGAAGAAAAATTCTCCAGCTAAATTGAAGCATTATTCTGTAGATCAGAGCATATCAATTATATTCTATATATAACACTATAGAATATATGGATGTTTCCCCCTCTTCTTGCATACTTTTGTTGCATATAACTTCATACACCTGAATAACTAGCAGTTTCTTCATGCAGTTCTAATAAGCTCTTAACAAGGCTACAAGGACAACTCACATGAAAAATTTAGAGATCTCTGTAGAGAATCTTTAAAAAACACTAGAGCTTTGTTTTACTTGTTGTTTCTTGAACAACAGCCTTTTACCATTCTGAGTATTTGCTACACAATGGAGATGTTAATAGTCACCCTTAGACTGTACCTTACTGTAAACCTCTTAGGCAGTGCATTTACATTTCATGTTCTTCCACAGTGCAGTTCACTTGGAGACAAAAGCAAGAGGAATTTGTTTCAGTTGAGCTATTCCTTTTTAACAGACACTTTCCAGCTCACTTGCAGAAGCTGCCAAAAGGGAAATCAAGGATTAAGATTAGCTCTTTTTTTTCCCCAAGATTTGAAAGACCAGTAAGGTCATGGGGACTTTTAAAATTTATCTGTCATTGATTAAAATGTCACTAAAGTATTTTGTAATTGATGGACTGTCAACAATAGGACAGTCCTACACCTCAAATCTAATTGTACAGTCTTTCAAGATGATACCATTAGATCTTAAAATTTCTCCTATTAGAAACTTCTTCCAAGGTTTATACTTTTCTAACAACTGCTATTGAATTTGTGTTTCCACAAGAAATACAGACTAATTATGTTAGTTAATTATGTTAGACTGGGCATTCTAGACACACTATTGAACTTTTAATTGTTTACATGCTGCTCAAATCAATTGTTATTATAGATGCATATGACCAGGAAATATTTTGTCCAAATATTTTAAAATATAGTGCTAAAAATAACAATGGATTTTATTTTTTCTGGTTTTGTACTTTCATATGTATCCTAATGACTAAATTAAATATTACATAAAGAATTTAAAGATGATTACCACCTTGCAATACAGGTGCAAAATTCCTTTTAAGCAAAGGTGGACCTAGTCACTGATTCAAAGCCTCACTATTAAGGGACCTATTCCATCAAAAACTTGTGATGAACTCTTTGGCTACCTCTTTACATTGCAGAAATGCTGGAAAGCATATAATAATCTTTTAATGTATCTTTCTAATCTATTTGCAGCCACTGCACAAAATCTCATCACAGAGGAACTGCTGATATTCAGGGAGCCCAAAGATTCAACTATTTTTCTTGTTTTAAAATGGAGCAGTGAAATAAATGTTCTCTCCAGCATAGGCCTTGGCACCAGGTAAGCACAAAGTATCAACTCCTAGTGTGGTACTACAGCTGTTTTTACATAATACCCTCCAAATCTCAGAGTGACCTGTTTCCAGGCCTTTTAGGTAGCAAAGGCTGGTTCCTTGGCTAGAAGCTGTACCAAGGTCATAACTTAGAAAAGCACTTTAGTATTTGCAGGGTTAAAGCATACTACATATTACTTGAATTTACATTAGAATTTTCAAAATTATTAAGTAACAACAGGAGCAGAGCTAGAAGATTAGTTAAAGGTGAAGGACACAACCCTCTTGTGCCTATCTCATGTTTTGTATGGGAGAATGTAATAACTATTCATTCTGTCCAGCATATGATTACCAGATTCTTTTTTATAGAGTGAACTATTACGAACTAATTTTAGATACATTTAATTGTGGACATGTAGATTTTTAACATATATATATATACAATTTTTACATAATATAATGGTGAGAGTGCTTTAAAAAAACAATAATGTATTCTTTGAAAAATATTGCAAGCAATTAATAGAGTACGTTTCCATAAGTTCTTCCAATGTCTGGGACCAAATCGTACAAGAAAGATTTCAGCAGTGGAAAATATTATCATTTGGCACATTTTATTTATCTTCCAAACTGGGATGTTGTTTTTTGTCTCTGGCAGAGGTCTGTACTAAGCTCTACTGTCAACATTCCCACTAAGAAGAATACTACCAGAACAGATTTGGATTGTCTAAGTCCTACACAGGGGACAAGGCTGCCTATGGGGGTCTTTACCTTAATACTGGCATTGGGCCTAAGCCTTGATTTAAGTTCCCAGGCAACAGATCTATTAAAGCTATATTACTAAGGTTCACACTGCCCCTGGAAGCTTTATTAAATGATTATTTCACAGCATGGAGGGAAATCCATTGAAAATTAATATGCAGCATCAGCCAGTCATGGCTGAAAGCTGAGACATGCTCTTTGTGTCAAAAAAGTAGAATTTGCCAAATAAGAAAGTTCAAGTGAAATTCCTCTCATTAACTTTACTTTCCTAATCTGACTTCTCAGGCTATAATCAATGACAAGAAATTGACATTTCTAGAGTTGATTTAATCTTTCCTCTGTCTTAGGAGACCAGTCTTGGGTAGGATACATTGCCCACTGGAAGTGTCCCACTGCTTCTGAAGACCACAGAAATATCCCTTCTGCCTTACCAGAGTGGCTGAAGTTAAACAATAAGAACCCCAGCTTATGTGAAAAGAATAAGATTTGATGTATCCATCTGGCCCATGGGATTCTGAAAGGAACAAAAAAAATCTGAAATATATACAGGATTTAGTCTATTAATTTATCCATTTTGTAGAAAACAATTTGAGACAGCTAATACCAAGTAAAATCATGCCCACACGTATTTCTTCAAAAGAATTGTCCAGAAACAGTTAATTAGCTTCTAGAGTGTTGCCACAGTCAGAATGTACATATTTTCTTGTGTAAAAACGCAATTACATGTTTTATGAAGGTGATTTTTTTAATCAACAGTTAAGACCTCTAAATAATTTAAAGATACAATTTAATCTTAACAAAGTTTGTCATTTTACATTATTACACTGTTAAGAAATGTGATAATTTGGATCACACAGTCCTAAAGTTATGAACAATTAAGTAAATGGGTAAGTTCTCATGCTGACTTCAATTAATTTGGAAGGTGAGGGATAAGAGCCCAGGCAGGCAGCTCCTACCCCTGTGAGCACCAGGTGGCAGTCCGGCGTTGACTGACAGGTCTTTATTTCCTCCTGCACTCTCCAGACCAAAAGCTTTTCTTGTCGCAGTACTTGTCTCACTGGCCCTGTTCTGAAAGTCTTCTACACTTTTCTATCTGCTAAATAAATACGTGCATCCTGGGAATGATACTTTTTGAAGAGAATAAGATTAGTGTTTTTCATAAACACACTTAACACCTCAGTGACGCTAAAATGTCATAGAATTTCCCTCACACAAATCGTGGTTTTACAAACTAAGCTCTGAATTTTGCTGGTAGACCAGACCATACTAGGATGACCAAAAAGTTTAAATAACCTACACAAGCATGTACAGGAAATACGAGGCATAGAAATCTTTTATTTACTAGGTCATGATGTTTTTCACAGCACGCATAACAAAGATTGGTCAAAAGATATGTTATTCAAAATTAAAAAAAAAAAAAGTCAATAATAAAAAATAGCCCACAAACACCTTAAATCTTCACAGCTCCAAATTAACACTTAAAAAAAAATACTGCATAAGAGATAAGCATACATTACAACACAATACACATACGTGTAAGTCATGTTGAACTAGTGTAAAACCAGTATCTTTGTCAGGAAACTTGATGGTCCAAAAAGCCATGTTTTGGCTATTTAAGCTATTACACGTTACAATGTGACAAGCTGAACTGATTTTATATACCTTTTCTTGCTAACCTCTAGAAGAAAAATATATTTTGTTATGTATTAAAAAAAATATATGAAGATGTACGCCAAATTTCTCAGACAGCTATGGATACTACCCTACTTTGTTACTCATTATTGCTTCATTTTGATTAGTCTGGTAATCCATTTAAAGATTGAATTTTGTTAACAATACAGGTGAAAACAGAAAAAAAATTAAAGGAACAGTAAAAATCCTATAACCTCCCACATAGTGAAAAACATCTTCTTAATATCAGAAAAACAAGTTTTATTAACAAATATAAATGTTTCACTAGAAATTTACTGCTAAATTCTTTCTATATAAACATGCAACTAGATGACCTTAAGGTCCTTTCCAATCCTAAGCATTCTATGATTCTATGATTCTATGCAAGTCGTTCTTGCCCACATGAGCTTTTCTGATAAACCAAGAAGTCACTCTTTACCTTACAAAATTGTGTTCACATGTGCAGGTAGCTCAAGTTTCTAAAAAGGAACAACAACAACAACAATAATAATAATAATAATAATTTAAGTAATTTATTTGTCATTTGTCCATTTGGTAATCTGCTATTTGAACTGCACAGTGTTCCCTGTCCTCATCTTTATGGAGCCACTAAGGGAATTTCTTGCTCTTCTTCAGAGGATATCTGAAGTATTCCTGAAGCTGAGAAGACTGCATTTTAATAAGAGATTTTGTAACCAAACACTGCTGAAAACATAAAAAATACTTGATTTTATAACCTGTGACAGTATACATGAAAATGAAGCTACTGAAACTTGTGTGGTGGTTTGGTTGGTTTTTTTTTTTCTCAGAAAAGTTTAACTGGTTTGGAGAGGTGTGACCATGTTTGTTGAATTATTAATTCTGTTATATATTCAAGGGTTAAATTCAGTAAGCAGCTATTATTCTAACAAGTATTCATCAACAAACAACTCAAGCACTGTTCAAATTACTTGCAAAAAAGCAGAAAGCCTGTTGTTATCATCTTGACCAGAGTACTGAAGAAGTTTACTATTCTTCTATCATACATGCATTCATTTGATTGCAGTGGAAATATCAAGAATTTTAGCCTGTGTTCCTCATACACTTTTTCTAAATTCTTCCCCATGTAATTCTAAATTCTGTGAAATCTCATGTTATAATTCTTGTGAGATTCTGCCCACAGTGAGAATACGGAATACATTTGTAAAAATACAGATAATTCGTCTCACAAAGAAAAAATTGTTTCTTCCAGAGTGCTCTCATGTGATTATACTCACTTTAGGGAGGTTTAAAAATTATAGACTGAGGACAACTTTAGTATGTTTTATTCTCTCTTTAAAATACACCTGTGGAAATTTCAATGTGCACAGATTATTCTTTTTTTTTTCTTTAATGTTGTTGTGACAGGATGAAAGAGCTTTATAGCCTTAAATAAGTCTACAAGGGAAAGCCTGTGATGCAGACTGTGTAAGACAACTGCTACTGTAGTATATAAACACTGGTGGAGGACTCAAAGATGGAGGCCTCTAATGAAGGGGCAGGAACAAAGTCCATAAGGGATTTCAGCTATAATTATTTCTCAGGGAAGTGGGGACAGTCTTTAGAGGTCATACCTGCTCTTAAACACTTATAAATTAGTATATGATCAATAGTAATAGATTTAATACTAACTGGTTTTCAGTAGTAGCTGAGGTGGGACAAAAATCATACCTATGGCCCAATGACCACTGCCTCTAGCTGAGAGGCAATACATTGCTACCGTAACTCCAAAGCTTTCAGTTTCTGTGTCCACACTCTTAACCCAGCAGAGCCCAGTGTTGATGTAAAGATTTTTTTCTCACATTTTGGTTTGAGAGTTGCACCTTAAAGACACGGCACAAAATTTCACCTTAGTTATCAGTAAATTGTTTAAAGCAGAGATCTTCAACCACTCTCAAATTCCTTCACAAATTTTACAGTATTCACTCCATTAGACAGTATTTTTAAAACCAAATTATACATACATAATCTACTAACACTTTAAGTTTTAGAAGTGTTCAGGACAGGTATACTCCTAGTGTGCTGCAAAAACATGATGAAGTCATAGTTCCAGTATCACTAGCTGTGCCCTATGAGAACAAATCCGATGAGAACAGACTTTGTAGGTTTTGCTTTCCCTGTTTGGAGATAAGTGCAAAAAGATCTTTACTGATGTTGTGAAACAGCTATCTGCACACATTTAAGTGTCATGTTTCACCTATATATTTTCAGTGATTTACAGCTTTCGCTAGAGTAATTACAGTTTATTATCTTAAAACTATAAATCTCTGAGGGGTAGGTAACATGAAAAAAATCCTTTATTTTGTATACATGTATTCAAATATTATTTTATAAAGTTCAAGTAAATTAAAAAGAGGAGATATCAGCACAAAGAAAAGAAATAAAAGCCTGATATTACTAGAAAAAGATCACCAGTGATGACCAAAAGAACAGAAATTTGGCAAACTTTACACTAGCTAGCATCAATGAGCCATAGGTAAAATACAGTAGTCCTGCACTTCGCAGAAGTCTTGTTTTTTTACCCCTACTCTGAAATATCTGAGTAAAAACAGCACAGTTTTATTCCACAGAGCCAGACCTTTTGAGCATTCTGAGCAGGATCTGCTGACTTCAGTAAGGAGAAAATTAAAGGTTTTAATGTTTTCATTGCATCTAGACCTGCAAAATGAGCACAGATAAGATGGATTCTGTTCCTTCTTCTTCATCTTCAATACAATTCTTTAAAATGCCAATGAAAAAAAAATGCCTAGCTGTCATAGGTCATTAAATGCAGAAGTTCCCAGGCATGAACTGTGCTAAAGCTAATAGCTGCACCTACATATAGGCTTGCAGGACAGGTGCCTCATAAATGACTTGGAATTAATACATATCTTCTCTGAATCAAACATCATAGGGGACACACATCATGCACTAAAAACCAGCTTACATTCCCAAAGTCACTGAAATGCAATCATCAGCTTTTTCCAGACAAAATCCCAGTGGCTCTTGAAGCAGCCGAGGCAACCTCGTAATCAAGTGTCCTGTGCACAACTCTAGACCAGGTTCTGGTGTCCAGGCTGCCCCACACCATCTCCATACCATCCCATGTCCTTATCACCCACAATGCTGAATACAGACTCCCCTTATTATCGAAGAGAGAGAACTGATGGCAGAATGCTTTTTACAAAGGTCTATTGACACGGGAACTGGCTTTTGCCATTGATCTGCCACAGCATTGACTTCCTAGTCTTTGATATGTAACAAAGCCTGTTTTCCTCTTGAGTCATCTTTAGTACAATTCAGAGCTTCAGCTAAAGGGATGTGTATTTTTATGGACTATTTTCTATTATGTTTACCTTCAAGTTTTTATCCATGTTACAAAATGAGACAATGCCTGTTAATACAGCTATTGAGCAAGAAGTGCATGGAATGGGCATCTACTGAGACTTTTTCATCAATCAAAAATAAATATTTTTTAAACCCCACATGCAACACTCAATTTGCTATTACATGAACTATTGCTTGTCATTTTAAAAATTAGCTTTAATTGATTTTCAGATTTCAAGCATCATTAGAAAGACCTGTTTTTATTTTATTGCAATGGTTTCAACTTTATTGTTTCATTTTATGCTACTCTGTTGAAATCTCTTTATGTGAGGTATTTTCATCTTAGCCATATTTTATTGAAATGTCAACTAGTACTAGAGATCTTTCTATGTTTTTTTGAAACTTAGAAATAGCTTGGCTCTTACATGATACTTTAATAATGTTGCCAATCCTCTGATAAGTTGTTCACATCAGATATTTAGCCCCAATACCTAATGCCTCAGAATCTACATCGATTCTCTTCACGTTCCGCCTCTGCATTCCAAGATTTATGAATATTAAGTTGTGCTTGCCCCAAAGCAAAAGTATACTCACTAAGATATTTGCTGAGATCAGGAGTCTCTCTGCCCCATTTTTAAAACAAAGGCATTAATAAGGAAGCACTATAAAATGTATGACACTGAAAAACTAAGGAAAATTCAGTATTTTTAATAAAGTGAGAAAAAAAAAATTTCTAGTCTGAAACCCCTTATCTGAGCTACCCCCAATAATGTAAAAAAGTAACAATTTATGACACTTGTATGGGAATTATGACTGCTAAGTGTTTATAAACCCTGATTTCTATGAATATGACCATTATTTTAAAACCAGTGGTCACGTATGTTGAAAAGATATTGTTCTCTATAATTTTAACCCTTAAAAATAAGTGGTTAAATACTACCTACAGCATCTATGAAAGTCAGTTAAAGCCACTAGAAATGGTTGCATCCCAGCACACACAGAATTACATTGTGTACCAAGCACAATGCATAGACCTACGTATAGTGTACATGTATGCATGTTTTAGTGCTGAAACACCTTTCACAGGGACTGAGCTTTATAATTTTAAATGCATACATAAACATGCTTAGTTTTAAGATTCCTGAAATATCTTTCCTATTATTTTCTAATAATTTTATTTCTTAAATTCTATTCCAAATGCTCTCATCTTCCTTTGTGATTTTGTCCATTTTCATGCTTGCATGAAACGAGGGATTTTATTAAAAACATGTTGAAACTGATGTAAATGAGAAGGAAAAAACATCACAGAGGAAATGTGAAGGAGGTGGTTTACAGGTTTACCAACAGGTGGGATAAAAGTGCTGAAGCAAAAACATCCCATTGAGATAAGTGCTGAAGCAAACTAATACTAGTAATTTATGTAGGCATATATTAAGATACTCAAGGCTCAGTTTCTAAACTGTGACTACATAATATTACTTCTGCCTGTTTGCAATTACATTGCTTTCATTTGTATATATTAAACAGTTCCCCAGATGCTCTTTAGAAAATACTAAATTGGTTAATTTTAAGAGCAACCACACATGGTTAAGATAATTCAAGAGATACAACTGAATAATGTAACTCATCTTTTTTTTATATAAATTTTTACATTAAACTAAAAATAGAGCTCTACTGTGTTTATTACAGCAAATATTCTTACTGAAATCAATAGCGTATGAGCTATTCTCAGCAGGTGCTGTATAACCATTATAGAAATATCTTACTGCAATTACTTTTCAGCAATATCTTCCCACTGTTATTCTATATATTACAATATATTGGACAAAAAAATAAGGTGTTGGTATCTCTCAGTATAGCTCCTATTGGATTATGAATTAAGATAGGTATACACTGGATTATAAATTAAGAAACATGAAAGTCAAGGCACCTATTGGATATAGAAAGCTCTCTCTGTAGCGGAGACATCACTTCCCCCACCAGCATCAGGGCTGACACTTGAGACACTTCAGAGTAACACTCTCATTCGCCACACCAGCAGAAATAAGAAATTCCCTGGCTTCAAGAAGAAGACTAGAGAAATTTATTCTTCTCTTTACTGGCAATTGCTATGTAGGACATTATATGGATTCCCGGATAGCATTAATGGTTCTGTTTTCTGCATGCCTCGGGCCACAGGGCTGTGATTACTTTTAATCAGTTTCAAGACTCCCCACCCTCAGCTGTGCTTTGGTTATCTTCAGACTGGATCAGTACATTGTAGCCTACCTACCATAACACTTGCAAGTTTCCCCGAGGCTTTCAGGCTATGCAGAATGCAGCCAAAATGAAAGTTTAGGTCTTTTTCCTCTCCTTCCTCTCCTTACAGGAACTTTGCTGACTGTTCCCCATTTCCCATCAGTAGCCCCAAGTATAACACAGCAACCAGAAATTCTGCCCTTTTTTTTTGCAAGGTAATACTATAAAACAAAAATAAAGAAAATAGAGGAAAATGAAAATAAAATAAAATAATAAAATATTTTCTTGGAAGCTTGCACTGTTGTTTCTTATTTATATAATTCAAAAATTCCTTCCAAATACTCATGGAAATACATGTAAATTCATTTCACTCATGTTTCTGATAAAGAACAAGTCTCAAAATCATCAGACTGTGTGATCAGAAATAAACTTCACCAGTCTTCAATCCCCAAAAGTCAGTTTAATGGGTTCAACAAGGAGACAGTCCTCTGTATTTGCCCATAAAAACAGTGAAACAGATTCTGCCATTCACGCTTGTTTCTCAGTTTTTAGATTTCTTCATTTTAGCAAAGCTGAAAAAAAAGTTTAATTCACTTCTGTCAATACAACAAGCACACGTTCATTTTCAAAAGATCTATAAATCCGTACACAGAGATGCTGAAACTTAACACAAGTCGTTAAAGAGAGTGTACATTGTTGGCAACAGTAAAATAACTTTCACTGTTGTATGCCAACTATCAGTAGTATAACAAACACCAAATTTTTTATCATTGTGGTAAAATCATGTCAGTGGAGGGGCTAGGGAGCAACTGGGAAGATGTAGAAGATTGGGGAAGATTGTTCTATACAATTATTATTCTTCAGAAAAAGAAAGAAGAGAAAGGGGAAATGTATTTATAAAAATCCCTGGTGAACAACATATTATCAGAAAGGGCTCAGCCAAACACTCAGACAATTTATAAGCACATCAGAAAAAATATGCAAGCTATTAAAAAAAACCAAGGCAGATGAGATTAGGCTTGTGCAGGTTGTCTCACTGACATGCAGCATTCTAGACAACCAAGTGAACATGCTACTAGACAAGCAAGTGAACATATTACACAAGGACCTATGCAAACTACAAAACAATCAAAGTCTGCCTCAATATAGTAATGTAAGATTGCAATGGGAAGGCAGACAGGATGATAAAAAGAAGCAGATCTCTTTGAAATGTGAGTCAAGAGAAAAAAAAAGTGACAGGATCATAACATTTTCAGATGAGAATTTAAGATTATGACACCTTCCGCAAGAACAACATAGGAAATGAACACCAAAACATGCAGCTGTTAATACAACAAGATTAGCATAATTTTTACAAGCTATAACTCCACTATTGGAGAGCTCAGCTAATTTCAGAAAGGAAGATATCAAGGACAGACGGATGGAAGAGCTACCTAAATGGAGTGCAAAGCTGCTAAATAAAGTCTAGACTGGTTTTCTACCTTCATTAAAGAAACTGTAGTCTCCCATAAAATAACAGGACTGTGCTCCTCTGATTTCCAGCAGCGTTCCAAAAGCAAGAAGCTGCAAAAGCTCTTTCTCTTTCAGTAGTTTTGTGATGAGCAGCCATAAACTCAGGTTTAACTGAGCGTTTTGCAATTGAAGTACCACTAGCTTTCTAAAAGCTGCCCGTTGCAGCACTGGCTGTGGGAACTCTAATGCAAGATTAAGACTCCAGCTGCAGGAAACCATGTGTTTTTATTTAGTGCTGACTATGAAGCTTCTCTTTACTCATTGTTGAAATGCAGGCTGCAGGAAGAACAGGGTTTTTTTTGTTCAACTGGAAATGTACCCAACATCCAGTTAACTCCTGCTGGCAAGACTGGCTGACTGGCTGTGCTGTGCTGTGCTGAAAAGAACAAGGACAGAAGTGGTATCCAATTCAACAAGAGACTGTCATAAACAGCCATGAAAAAGACAGGCCAAAACACTTCACAGTGTGATAAAGGGGATTGAGAAATAAATACATAAGGACAAATTAGAGACAGAGACACAGCAACATTACATTGGAAAAAGCAAAACCAAAATCACTGTTAAAACATTAGTGGGAAAGGTACTTTTCATGTGCTGTGGAAAGATTAATGTGGCTGCTTCACACATGTAATTTCTCTGGTGTCAAAATAGTACAAATATTCCTGTTAAAATCACCTGTAAAATCAAAGAATTTGGACAATTTCCCGGGTTTTGATGGATTCTTCTTTTGGCTACCTCTTATAGTACTTCTGCAATTTAAATCTCTATCTCAAGACACAAGAAAACAGGAGGTAGCAGGTTAAAATTTCATCTCTAAGTATCGGCTGATTTGGTCTTACCAAGTTAACACAGTTTAATATGTGAATACAACATTAAAGAATCATAGAATAGTTAGGGTTGGAAAGGACCTTAAGGTCATCTAGCAAAACAAAGTTGCAGGTTCAGTATTAGGTTGTACTAATTTTGTGTTAAGAAACAAATGTTTGGTATTAAACAGAAAACAAAGTGAATTCTCCTTTTATGATCAAGCTTATGGAGACAGACCTGCAGACAGATACAAGCAGGAATATAAGCTGTTTCTTGTGTCTGCAAGCACGATTCAAATACTTGAAGAGGCGCACTGGTTACTTTTCAAGATGAAATATTTCCTCTTTTATAATCTCTTTGAATATCTCTTTTTTGCCTTGCAAGTGAACTGGCTCAAGCCAAAAGCAACCACAACAAGAAATCAAAACAACATCTAAAGTAAATATTTCGAAGCACATGTACCAAGGAAACCAAAGGGGGAAAAGAAGGATAAGAAAAAATAGGTTTTCTCTGCGTGCCAGCTGGTAGGATGCATGCTATAAGGCCCATGAGGAGACAGGTCCCCTGGCTCACAGAAGCTTCAGCAGCCACAACTGCGATTGAAGGCAAAAAGCAAAACTTCAAAAAACTTTGAACAAAAGGATCAAATTCAGCAATTCAATTGGATGTTTATTCAAAACTAAGATATAATTTTTCCTAGGGAGAACGGCAATTTACTTCTGCTGTGTATTTGCTTTGTATGAAAGACAGTGATTTGCTGGTGCATGCAGGGAGGGTAAGGAAAGAAAAGGTGTTCAAGTTTAAAATACACAGTTATCTACAAGTGCTTGGCTTTGGTCCAATAGTCCTTTTGTTTACACACCGTGACCTTAATAAATTCCTAAGTAAAGCAGTTCCTGCAGAAGAACGTTGCATTTATGATGGGTAAAACTTCTGTATTTATGTGTTGCCTTGGCAGGTCAAGGTGGAAGGCTTTTTTGGAGGCTTGGTGAGATCTTCATTTTTCCTCATTTTGAGCTTTGAAAGGACAAATGTTCATAATCCTTCATTTATGTGGAATCCTTAGAAATGTTTTTCTGCACTTTAGCTACTATTGTGAATGATTCCCTTGCATAGCTCCACAAGCTACTCTTGTATAAGGAACAGAAGTTAAGAAAATGGTAAGAGAAGTGACTAGGGAAGACAGTACTGCACTGTACATTAGAGAGATCAGAGGGAGCTCAGAAGCAGAACTACAAAAAAAAATAGGTTCACAATAGGCATCACAGTGCAGAAATTCCCAGAAAACTCAAATACCATCACTGGGATTTTTGAAATCTAGAAAGCTGGGGGGGAAAAAGATGCAGAAGGGACCTGATGAAAGTAAAATCTAATGAGCCACTTCAACAGAAAGATTTTATTGAGACATTTGACCTTAAACAATGGATACATTAGATTTTTAAGTCCAGAAAAAAAGACTATCAGTCCTTGAATCCAAACCACCTCTATATCTTGTGAAGAAAGCTACTAAAAATCGCATATTTTTATTTCCTACTGTGGAAGGAATTCACTGAAACGACCAACCAAACAAAAAAATCTTTCAGCCTAAGAAAACAAACAGAAATTGCTTTAGAAAGAGTTTAGAGCAGCATATTCTCCCAGAAATATTTACTGTGACAAGTTGTAAACATTTGGTGAGAGAATGAATGTGTCCAAAACACTGCTGTGTTAAGGAAACAACCCTTAAGTCTGTACATACACAACAATATAAATCCCTCAGTTTCATTTGTTGTTGCCTCTTGTTACAGAAGTGATAGAACACGTTTCATGTTAGAGAACACCAAGAATAGAAACCAAGTGGCTGTTTTTTTAGAAATAGAAATGAAATTGAGAAAAATGCTTTTAATAACTACCTGGAAGAAAATGTGGAACAAGTAAGGAATCTACCTGACAACAGACAGAAATCAGATCATTTAGTGGACTAAATGACTAGGGAGACCATTCAGAAAAGCTGAAATGCAATTTGTGCTGAACTTGATTACTTTGTATATAAGTTACTGATCAATAAACTGAGATCCAGTACATGGAGGCTATTAAAAATTATTTTCGTGATGCTTATGGTACACGTCTGAGAAACATGCTGCAAGTTGGTGCAAAATTTGCTGATCAGCAAAACTAGGAGGAGGAGGAGGCCTCAGCTAGGGCAAGCAGTGCAAATGAAATAATGGCATATCATTGTAAGTTGCACAGTACCTTGTATTGTCTTTTAAATGTCAGATATCAGAAGAGTTCATATGAGAATCTTTGTTTTTTGACTTTTAAAGTTATTTTTTGCTACTGCTTTTTAAGGAAGAAGCCTCTGTGGTTCCAAAGCACAAAAATAAAAGCTGTGTTTTCAGGTATCCAGCTACTGGTTTATCATCCAAACTCTACATAGTTACATATCATAAAGTAATAAATCAGTGATCTCCCTGATTCAAGATAATCTAATATATGACAATTCATTAACATTAGTACATATAGATTTGTATTTCCATATATAAAAATTCTAGACCACTCTAATTTGTGATACTTTTTGACATTTTGTTTATTTGAAGAGGAAAAAATAACCCCAAACCAAATGCGAATTACGGTCTGTCTAAGCTGGGAATTACAAAGTCTACAGACTGGGTGATGAAATCTATGTCTTTCATTTAGGAAGCACAAATTAAAATAAATTTTGCTCTTTCCTGGATGGTTAGAGTTGCAATGTTACTATGATCCAGAGATGTCCAACCTCTCCATGCTTACATGTGATATTCCCTTGATGCAGTCTCTTCCATTAATCTTCTAAATGTTGTGTGTGATTCTTTCTGTGTGCAAAGGCTACAGGGCAAACTGCGATCAATGTGCAATTTGACTTGATGCCCTTTGAGTTTCCCAGTACTCTGAAACAGGCAAAATCACTTAGAGTAGCTGACTCAATTTGTCAGGCAACACTGTGTGTATCAGCCCTAATTCAGCTCTAGCAGAACAGGGCGTCTTGTCAGTCTGTCAGCACATTGGGTTATTCACACAAGCAGGACAGTGTAGGACATGAACCATAGGCACTCCAAGCAAGAATATTTAGTTAGAGAGGAAGGCATATGCATGTACAAATATTAACATTTACAGACACATAGCAATACATTTTGTGGAGATAAATTCAGTGACTGTAGATATTCAAAGTTCGCAGGACAGGTGCTTTTCCACATATCTCACTGAAGGAACAAAAAATATTCTCCCTGTGGCTCTTTTTGAACATGGTTTCCGGTTTTCTAGGCTACCACCTCTCAGGAGGTTTTGAGGGTTTTCTTTTGGTTTTGGTTTCTGTTTTGCATTATTTGGTGCGTCTTTTTTGTTTGTTTGGTTGGTTTGGTTTAATTTGGGTTTTTTTCCTCTTCAACTGCCTGACACCATCTGTCCCAGCACTCAGAGGCATATTTCTGAGCTGGGAAAGGAAGAGGGAGTTTCAGGTTCCTCCTGTAATAGGAGAGAAAAAAAAAAAAAACAACACCTTAATAAAAAAATAAATCCTTTAACGTTGGTTTCAACACTGAAGTTCTTTATACAAATCAGCAAAGGCAGAAGTTCCCATGCCATAGCAGGCTGCTGCTCTACTGTCAAAACTTTATATTCAGTGTTTGAAATAAGCTTAGCAATAGAAAATTATAATGGAACAAACAATGCATGTCTGTTAACATATTAATGTCAGGAAGTAGCCATTCACACTAATTGTATCTACATGAGCAATCAGTTCCATTGTTCATGGTTTAAAAATCCACTACAGAAGACTATGTAATGATACAACCTCCTTAATTCCAGGATTTACCTGAAGGCTATGGTAATATTCATACAGGTAGGCAGACAGAGGGCCTATGCCAGTGCAGATGCACATTTGTAATTCCATTTCATAAATAATAGTTTTATAAAATATACAAATTAGGTGTTTGAATTATATCCCAGGATCATATCTTATCTTCTGCTTGAAATATGCTGGAACACCTTTGCCCTCTATTGAAAATACAAAAAGATCTAACCTGAGAAAAAAGTGAGATATCCTACATTTATTTAAACCACATACAACACTGAAGAATCTTTTACCAAAGATGCAGGAGTACTTACCTTTCCTGATACACTATTTCTTGAAATGTCAGGATCCTAGAGAATTTCCATTAAGCCTCCAGACAGCATGTGCTTTCTTTGATTTTCTCCTCTATTGTTTATCGGAGCTCAGAACTGGGCCCCAATAATTCAGACACAAGGCTTCAACAAGCACATTAACCCAAGCAGTGCCACATACAGTGTTTCATACATCATTAGCAAAACATCAAGCATCTGATGTACAGTCAGCACAGACAGTGCAAACAAATTGTGCCCTTCCCATTTTAACAAAAGGCTTCAAAGAGTCTTTACACTTCTGTGCAAATTGCCTGCCCTTTGTACGCCAGCATCCTCGCTGGGGTGCTGATAGACTACTCAGGGCACCTACAGTCAACAGGATCTGCTTTTCACTACCCTGATTAAGTAAGTAATGTTCACTTTCCAAGAATCCCCCACAGAGCAGCAGCATTCCTATGTGCCCAGCTGTAAAACCAGTAATGACTGGATTTTGAGAGAATTTGAAAACTTTCATCAAACACTTATTTCTGGTTTTCAACCTATATTCAAAGAGATTCTTTGGCATTGTTATGTGATTTCTGACAGGGATACAGTAAACTCATCATGTTAAACTGAAACGTTTCTGTTAGATGTCTACTCTGTAACAATCAAGCTATGTGTGCAGTGAAATGTGACAACCACAGTGTTACTTCTACTTGTAAAAATTACGCATATAATATTTATTGATGCTAACTGGGAGCGTAATTATGCAGCATATATTTTTCTTTTCTTATTAGAGATTTTTTATTGCAAGAAGTTGTTTCAGTATATTACATGGAATTAAAACTTTAAAAATTTAGTCTTGAGTCAAAAGTTGTTATTTTTAAAAAGAAAATAAACAAATGCATTCACTAATAAAAACATGCTTTCTTTAGCAACCCCTCAAACTTTTTTTCTCAGCCAATATCAAATTATTTTTTTCAGTCATTTTTAGTTTTCTTCCTGGAGTCAGCTCTGGAGCAATGGATTTAGAAAGCTATTTGGTGGGGAAACCCCATAATCATTAAAAGGGAATACCACCACTTTTTTGAAAGCAAACATTAGAAAACAGGAGACAAAGAATGAGCAATTATTTTGTAAGCAATTTAAACTATTCCTATTTACAGAAGTCAAGCTTATATCACAAAAACCAAGTTGTTTCATGAGCAGAATTAATTTTTATTTGTGTGATTTCAGTCTCTCAGCTTGATTTCCTTGCATTTAATAAAATGGGAACTTCAGCTATAGGTTTTTCCACAATTAAACGTTTTCAGTAACTCTCCCTTATGTGTATTCTCTGACAGCTTATAAAACCTGAGAAAACTCTGCAAGTGCCCCCTCAGTGAGGTAAGAATAGCCTCATTCTCCTTTGTTAGGTTTTTCTTTTTATAAATTGTTCTCATTTTTCTCATGGCATAAATGGGAACAACAGGTCTAAAAGTTATTAGCAGGGAATAAGAAAATAGATAAGCACACATGCGAGTATATACATCACAGTGGATTAGTAATCCCTTTTCTCTCTGGAAAACAGTATAAAATGGGGAAAATTCATTTCTGTCATTGGAGAAATCCACATATGTCTCACAATACAGTCTAACAAACTACTTATGATTTCCACAGGGGTCATTTTTCATTGTATCATTTGACTCTCTCAAATACACCACAGAAGCACAAGAGGGAGTAGCCTGAGGGAAAAAAACAAACAGGAAAACAAACCAAATGGTATAGTTTGTGAGTTAAATTTCTCCTGGAGTTAGGGAATGCAAAACTATTGCTGTATTTATGTAACACAGCATTGCATTAGCCTCTAACTAAGGTGTGGGGAAGAGAAATACGCAGTAAAGTCTCTACACACGCCTGACCCTTCTACCTACTCTATAATTTCCTGCATTGCAGCATGGGAAAGGATAGCATACAAAAAAAGTCAGTATCCACTTCTTCCCCCCAGCCCAGAGGAACGGGACCTTATAGTTCTATATTTTTGCTCTTTTAATATTTCAGAGTAGATCTGTAATGGTTATGATGAGCCTACTGACAGCTCACAATACACAAGCCCCAGTCGTCCTTCGTTTAAGACACTGGAATGCATTTTGTCTTGTAAATTTTCTATAAACTTCTATATCATAGATGAACTTTCCTGCTTTATTTCAGTGTGAGTGGACTATTTATCATAACACCGCTGTTCATCTTCCTTTCACAGCCTATTTTATTAACTTTTTTATGCTAAGTAAATTCACTTTTTATGCATGATGTTTGTTTTACAGGTAATTCATCTAATTTAAAGTGTTTTCTTAAGAACCTCAATTTAGCTTTGCCCTTGAAATTAACATTTAATGTTTTTTTACATTTTTACAATAGAAATTAATCTTTATTTGAATTATTAGTCCAGAACTATAACCTACATTCACCATACCCGAATGTTGGTATGGGAAACATCCATGACTGTCACATCAACCCAGAGAGCTATCATGACAGAGGACATATACCTTTGTGTTGTGGAGAACGTGCACTAGCAAAGAAAAAGCACCATTTCAGTCAAGACTGACATGGTCTAGGGTGAGGTGTCCCTGCCTATGGCAGGGGAGTTAGAACTAGATGATCTTCTAACCCATAACTATTTTATAATTCTAAGTCTGTTTCAATGGATTAGACACATATACTGATACTTCTCATGCTCCCACCAGTAAGTGGAAGGAAAGAAAGAAAGAAAGAAAAAAAAACCCCACCAAATAAAATCCCAACCCACAGAGATGTTGTAGAATCTGTTACAGGAGCAGTCCACCTTGTAGGCCCATGAGATCTGTCCCTGCATTATCTGATGCATGTATCCTACTTGCCGAGCACAGATCTGAAAACGTCACTTCCTGATTAGATAATCTCTCTAAACACCGGTGATAAAAATAGCCCAGAATGTTGTAACTTTTCTTATATACCTAGAGTATATAGAGATACTTTGCCAATGAGAATTTTATGGAAAAACATTTCCTTCTATTTTTTTAATATTTGACAGAAATAAGAATTTTACAAACCTCACTCAAACGATTAAAATTGTTTATTACTGCTGTCAGACAACAAAACCATGAGGTACTACTTCACAATTTCATATACGGAAGAAATATTCATATAATCAGATTCATATATTCATAAATAAAATTCCATCCAGTTCAATGCTTATTGATTATATATATTTTCTATATTTTGTACATATTTATTAGATTTAATTTTTTCTATACATGCTATATATATGTATGTATGCATATAGCCACAGCCTTTGAAAGGTAAGCAGAAAAGCATTCAGTTGTGAGCTAAGACTATCAGGAGGTTGGTCATCAAATGTTGGGTTTTGTACTTTGCCCTATTCGTTACTATCCTCACACTTAATATTTGGGTAAGAAACTAGACATAAGTTTTTGTTCAGCCTTGGATTTTAGCTCTTTCTGCATCTGTCTGGTGCTTCAGAACACTATAATTTGTGCCTGTGAAGTTACTGGTACAGCGTGATGAAGTCACAACTCAGTCTTCTGCTGGATATACTTGAGTAGAATAAGCTCTGCAATTCTCACTTTTAAAAGCAATTTTATGCCTCTAAGTAACTTCTGTGGCTCTGTTTTGGACTATTTCTGTTTTTCAGAACAAGAAATTCTGAAAGCAGTCTTCTGAAACTGGTTTCCTAAGTACACTCTCCCCTCATTCCACTCACTGCATATCTATTTAAAAATCAGAAGGTCACCAGGAAAGGCCACAGAATTTCTGCCGAAAACTATTGTTCAGTACGTTCATCATCATAAATCTTTTCAAAGTGTTTAAAATTAATACTTTTCCTATGAATTAAACTCTTAAGTATTTCCTTTCCCTTTCATAGCATGAAAAAATATTTGCTTAGAAGAGGTCCATCCTATAAGATCTGGATTTCTCTAAATAACCTGCTATTAACAAGGGACATATTTAATTTATTGTTCCATCAGCTACTGATTCATCTGAAAGTTCTGCCAGAAATACTTCTAGACTGAAGAGTAATAAGGTAGCATCAACATTTGGAAATACAGTTAAATTAAATCTCCTCTTGCCCAAGGTCTTAAAACCATTTTATAAGGCTACCACAAATTTCAGGGAAGTTCAATAAGCAAAATGCCCCACTGTTGTGCAGGGCCTTAGGTTTTAGGGTTTTTTGTTGTTGTTTGTTTGTTTGTTTCTGGTGTTTTGGAGGGATTTTTTCACCAGAGAGAAAAACATATTTATTAACATATATTTATGAACATAGGCATCAAAGAAGCAATGAGAAACAATATAACTGGAAAGGAAGTTTTAGTGAAAACACAGAGGACACTGGATTAGTAAACAGAGTTCTGAACAAAAGTGACAAGAAGCCGAAAGCTGAGACAGAGTAAAAATACAGGAGTAACAAATGGAGATAAGTGTTAATGACATGGTAGATTTAATTTGTGTGTTTGTTTGTTAAGACAACACTTATGGTTCTCCACCTGGGAAATTTTAAAAAGTGTTGTACAAATCCCATTAAAATCTTTCAAGTGTTTATGTAGGGGATCATGATGCTGATTCCTTGGACTGTTTCCTTTACAAAAGTCTAACACCGACGTTTCTTACTAGCAGAGAAAGTTGCTTCACAAGTTATTTCCTCAGTCTTGTGATACTTTAAAATGAGAAGCATATCTCACACAGTCTATAATGGCTGAAATGAATGTCATACTGAAGAAGACAGGTTGAAGAAACTGGGCTGTATTTCTTTGGACTAAGTAAGACAAAATTAGGTAGGACTACACAATCTGTATGAAAGGTTATGAAAAATCATGACAAGGGAACAGTGACTGTCCTACACATCCACTGGGAATACATCGGTCTTACTTGTAGAAATGAACATAAGATTAAATGGGATGTTAGGACAAAAACTATCTGTAAGATTACCGTAGCACTAGTGCAGACTATCTCAAGATAGGGTCCCAAATCCCCTTCACTGTAGGTTTTCAAGAATATGCTTTTAGACACTATTGGAGCTTAGACTTTTGAACTAGAAGTTCTCTGGAAGTTCCTTCCAACAATGTACTTGTGTTGCCAGAATATTTGTGTATGCATTTTGGAAATAATATCTTTCAGTATTAGACTTATTTATACAAATGATTCTGCAAAATAATTTCCAGAAAAATTTAGAAGTTAGTATTAATAAGAAACACAGTATGTTTTTGTCCTTTCAAAACAGAATGTGAGATACAAGTTCAGTATAATATAGCCATTTTTTTCATTTACATGTATATTAACTACAAAAATACTACAGTCCTGGTTTCAGATACTATAAAAATATCAGCTTAAAAAGGAATTGAAACATGTGAAAATATAATTTTAACACCAAAACATACATTTTCACCACAGGTTTTTGTAACAAGACTTGCATACCCAATACATGGAACAATTTAAAAGTCATTTTGATGCATTATGAATCACCTGTAAAAAAATAAATAAGTGAAGACATTCTCAATTTTGGTAAATATTTATAGAGCCAAACAATATGAAGTATATGTAACAATCAAATTTCTAGTGAAAATGTGTGCAAGTAGGTTTATTTTGAAAGGAAAATTCCTACTCCCAGTGTCATACCCAATTAAATTCTCCAGGTAATGACCCCATTTGCATAGAGAGCTGAACCCACAAGTGGGAATTTTAATGGGCACACCACCTGAGTACATTAATTGAGAGTGACACTACTTGAACTAGTTTTGTGCTTACCCCACTGAAAATTCTACTCATATTATTTTTAATGTCAAGCTACAAGTCAAATTTCAAGATGATGGATTTGTTCTTTTTTAAGCATTGAATTTGAATAAAAGAAAGCTTTAATTCTGTTATGCATTGCATAGCTTTAACTAATCTGTAGTTCTGATTCTCACCATTGCTTCATTTTTTCAGTGATTGGAATATAATTTTATTCATTAATTTGTGAATAATTAGATAGAAAATAATGCTTTCAGCAGCTAAATTACTTTTGGATTGCTGTTTAATGTACTTTTACTGGAATATGTGTTACAGTCAAACTGGCATAATAGTTTACTAAAATGTAATTGTGTAAATATGTCTAATTATGCTTTCTGAAGAAACAAGACTGAATATAAAATTTCAGTCATGGATACCTTCATTTTTTTAAACTTAACCCCAAGAAAGCTTGGTAGCTGCAAAGCAGATTACTGATGCAGAGACAGCAGTTGTCAACAGTAACAGAATACTTGCACCGTATTTCCCTTTATCCTTCACACGCTACTTGTAATGACCTTGAAGTTATTGTGGATTCTGAACCACTGCTGTTAGTCTACATTAAATATGTAATCAAGGTGTCTCCTCCTCACATGAGGAAACAGACAAATGGAGTTGTGTTTCCTAGGGAGGAAAGCAAATTCATGTTGTGTAATACATTTCTTTTTCCCGGCTTGTTCTTATCAGTAGCAGATAATGTAGAACTAGCAATATATATGCCACTGTAAAACGTATTAAACTAATGTACCAGTCTTGTGAGTTGAACTATTTTGAAGATTGCCAGTTTCCAAGACTCTGCAGAGTCCATCTCAGCAGAAATTTTGAGGTTTTTATTTGAATGAGCAAGACAGAATGAATATATTTTGAACTGCATATATTCAGATATAAACCACTGTTGAGCTACAGTTACTTAGATATATTCTAATGATCCAAAGGTATCACTTTAACAAGTCTGTTTGACCTAGGAGTCGCATATAGCCGTGAACACAGAAAAGATGGAGAAATAACATGCAGTGTAATATACATCTTTGCATTGTTCTAGATGTCCATAATGAAAGCCCTTTGAACACCAAAGATTTAAAAAACCCAACTAAACAAACAAACAAACCACCTTGTGATAAAGCTTAAGAAACAAAGGTAGGCATAGTGGAAAAATACTATAATGTGAAACACTTTGGAGTTTGTGTTCCACTTGAAACGCAAGTTGGAGTGCAGTGCATTCACAGTGTGGTCACTTCGTGCAACTTGGAGATGAGACAAATTGCAGAAGCCTACACCACTGATTGAAGAGGAATTGTATAGTGCTTGGGCACCAATTACATAGCCTACTGAGATGATATAAAGAGCCTCAATTACCTCAATTATAGTGGAGTATTTTGTCAGTTAAAATAGCATATGCATATCAGAATAAAAATTAGCAAGATACTATTACAGGTACAAAAGATATACATTTTTTTCATCTAACATCCCATTTTAATGAGCATTGTATAGTAATGTACTAACAATTGCTATAATATACATACATAAAGGAGACAACCAGAATTGCATACAGTGTTTTATTAAATTAAGTTTTAAGTGAGGGGAACTGATATACTAAAACCATATAAAGATCACCTAATCAAACTAACATTTGCCTGTTTTGCAGAATGGCAAATCAGAAAAAGTTCTCTCTTTCCAACTATCGCAGAAATAGCCCATCATATCAAAGACTTGTAAAGAAGAGAAAGGCCACCCTTTTATGTCACTAGCACCAAATCACTGGTAAATAGCATAAGCAAGTGCTTATGAGGGGGCTGAATATAATATAATCAATCAACTTCGTATTCGAGTGTTCTGAGCACAGTGAACAAGTGCATCATGGAAGTGGGTGCAGGGTATTATTTTGATTGAACTTCTTTCAATATCCTGATGCTAAAATCGAGTTAAGTTCCCCTTGCTCTCTTTGGAAGTGATAAGAACTGGCAGAAAGGTTATGAGATAGGAAATAAAGATTAATGTCAGCAGGACTGTAGAGTTACTACTGTCAACATTTTCACTACCTGAAGTCTTTCAACACAGGGTGTATACACTCATATATAGACAAAGAGAAGGACAGAAGATACCAGGGGGATATTTCTCTAATCTAAGTTTGGGACCAAGAGTAAGACTTCAGATATATGATTCATTCTATGATACATGTGTTGCCTTTCATAAAGTTACAAGACTGGTAACAAAATGAAGTTTACTGTGGAAAAACACCAATTCAGTTGGCATTGCTTCCACAGAACATGCATCAACTATTGCAGTCACTAAGACAATTTAAAAAAAAATAAAAAGTGTGGAAAAAAAAGTTCAGAAAAACTTCAGTAAAGATTGGAAAAGCAGTGATTCACCAAATTCAACAAACAGTTCTTAACACGAGTAGTATGGCTGAAATAGAGTCATTGTTTATTCAAAAAGCTCCCAAATGCTCCTGATCCTTCTTCACAGATGCCATTTTTTTATAGAAATATTACATGTTATTGATACTGGCTTGGACACCTATAAGTCGTCTCAAATGGTGCTATTTGCCTATGCATTTGTTAGTTCTCTTACACAATAATTTTGGCACACAATCTCAATGGCAAGACTTCACGGTATGCACTCAAGCAAAAGTTCTATCAGTTTTAATATCTTACCTCTGTAATGCCCAGAGGGGAAATATCAGAATGCTTTTAGACCCCATAAGCACCCATGTATATACAGTCATGGTAGAACGGTCAATAACTTTTTTAAAAAGACACAGACAAATTAGTGCAAAAGACTGTAAACATGCATTTTCTGCAGCTTGAAAGTAGCATAATATTCACACATGGCTTAAACCAACATCGAAAAAAAAACCCCAAACCAACCTTTTGCTTAAATCACAGTTGAAACAGTCTACTCAGTGTCTAAATTAGCCAATTTTAAAAACAAACCTTACTTTAAAAGAGTGGTACTGTGTGTAAGTCTTCATTTCATAGGCCGCATAGGCCATTAGACCTTAACAGGTCTACTGCAATACTGACTACAATGTTGCTCAGCTTGTTTTTAGTAAACTGAATACTGTTGCTGCAGATGTATTAAAATAATATTAATTTTGATAAAATGCAATCATGGCTGGAATTTCACCTCACTAACACAACTTCACTAAGGAATGACTCTGCCCTTTTACTGACAAAGTATTTTACTATTGGTGATTCATACTAGCACATCTTCTAGTACCTGAGTTGGCTCCACCTGTAAGACAACTCACGTACACTGGCTCATGATCTGTGCAAACCACCAAAGACCAAAGCCTCCAGGAAACGTTGTAACAGGAAAAAAATAGAATCACAAATAAGACATGAAATTATAATTCAGACAAGTAACAGGGCAAGACTAGAAGATCTCTCAAAGTTTCAAAATAAAGATCTTTATTTCAAAATAGTGTTTGAGAATAGCACATCCAGTTGATATACAATACAAATAGCAAGTTACCATTTTTTCAAATGGGCCAGTTTACAGAACTATTTACTGAAACACTGTACAAGTTCACAAGAACTATCATAAAATAGACAGTTAAGTTCTGATGTTTAAATTTTATTCAAACTATATTTTCACATTTGACTCCTTCTAATTCTGCTTGATTTAATTACACAAGGTGCTTACAAGATTGCCTATAGAGTGAAAATCACAAAACAGCATTTAAGAATATAAATATAGAAAGGAATTACTTAAACTACATACTAATATTCTCTGCTACAAAGATACATTTTACAAAACTGCTAATATCTCTATGACAAACAGTAGCAGACTACATTTAAATGTCAAAGAAATCACATATTTTTTTTTTTTTTCAATTGTCTGTAACACTTTGATACTTCTATTCACTATGAGGGTTAAACAACACTATTTTCACTTCCTAGTATTTCACAAATGAAGTGGGAAAAGTAATATATCTGCATATGTGAGTGTGCATGTGTGTGAGAGAGAGGCTGTACACATACACATATAGGCATCAATAAAGTTCCTGTAATTGTTTGTATTTTAACAGTACTGGAAGTAAATGCTTAATAGCAAAGACATTTCCAAGGTTTTCATAATTTCAATAGATCAAAAAACCCTCTGAATTCCTGTAAGTAAAAACAAGGGTTTGTGCAGGGCAAATTGTATAGATAAACTTTTACAAAGATTGGCATTTTCATTTTTTCTTAACTGTATCTTTTTGTGGTAAAAATATTTTTATTCGCATCTGGTATTCATTAAAAGCTTGATGCAACCGTGCAGTTTTCCAAGCACAAAAATGAAACTGCTCTGGCAGGGCACAGGTATTGGGGCAGGACAGGACACTTGAAATCTTCTTCCCCATCCTCAAAAGCACAACTGGACAGCCATAATTCATCTCTCCATGACCAGAAGGACATGAGGAAGGACAGTTTATGCTGCTGCCTAGCCCCAGAGAGCACATCTCCACCACCACGGTGTCAACCACAGAACTACACTGGGTGAAGCACTCTCTTCACTTTTTCCAAGGTGCATCAAGTCCCAGTGCTCACTGTGATGCCCCCAATTTCCCCAGAGGCATTATGCCTTACAAAGGCGAAATGCCTCCAGGCACTGCCACTCAACCAAGGCACCTCTTCCCCCTTCCCAGTGTGGTTCAGACTTTTAGGAGTCATAATTGAGCCCTGTGGGCCTGATTCTGAGCTTAGGGAATTTATCAATTTAACTATATGATTCCTTATTAGCCTGCCTATTACCATAATATCTTTGTGCTCTCTAGCTGGAGCTAAACCAATGGAAAATTCTGACATTAATGAAAATGCACTTAGTTTATGCAACATAGATCTGAATCTGGCCCAGTATATAAAAAACAAAACAAACAAAAAAAACTGAACCAAAACACCATAGTAAGAATCAATTCTTGGAGTAACTAAGAAAAAACAGGTAAGAAACCCTCTAAGTAAGTCTGCATTGTATGAGAATACATCACAATATTGCAGATGATAAGGCAAAATGTAACACCTCCCAGCTCCCTAGTATAGTTGAGGATTCGGCTATGTTACCTTCAGTGATAACTTGCAGTAGTAGGCACTACTAGTCAGTGTTCACAGGGAGAGAAGCTTTGGTTCATACCAGACCATTTGTTGACTTAGCTTCACACTCCTGTGATCTTTAGCTTGTCACATTTGCATAAACTGAATTCACTACAGTGGAAAGAGACATTTATGGTCAATTCACTCTACAGAAATATGCTATTGGCTCTTGATGACTCTTGTAACAAGGCCTAAATTTATGAGATCCAACAATCTACAAATGGGACATCTGGAGTATAGACAGAAAGTTTAAGTATGTGAGATCAAGATGTGCAGGTGATTCACACTGAAAAGTTGAAGAGCTACAGACATAGATTTAAGAAACTAGCAAGTGGTAAAGAAAATGGTACCATTATTCCCTAAATCTGGGAATGACATAAACCTCTTTCTGTGTTGGACCAAGTTCTTTTCACAATTACAATAACAAGCAGAGATCTTTCACATAAAACCTTAATCATATACAGGGAAAAAGTTGCCATCAGATCCTAACTGTATTTTTCAAACATTTTAAAACCCAATCCTTTTATTTTGAAAGGATAGCATACATTTTTTAGCATTCTTTCTTTTTTCACAGTTATTTTAAAATAACACTTTAAACATATCTGAGAATAAACATTTTTGTATTTGCTTTTTATGTTCAATGACAGAATTTCTTGATCAAGTCAGTTTAGTTTGGTCTTTATACCCCATTTAAATTCTGCCATCTTCTGCAGATCTTTCTCAAAGAGTGAAGAAATAAATACTACATTATGTGACGGGCTCTAATACCCCAAACACTGACAGGGCCACTTAACATCAAGCTTAGATTCTTGAGTTAAATTCTGATAATCATAGAATCATAGAATAGTTAGGGTTGGAAAAGACCTTATATAATTTCCTTTTAATATCCAAAACTTGCAGATTTGTTAGTCTATTGGTTAGTCTGTTAGTCTAAGGATATATTTCACGTCTATACAGATTTACAAAGACTCTTTGTAAAAAGAAGCATTTCAAGTAATATTAGTAGTGAAGAAAAACATAAGTTCTCTGTTCTGTCTTGATTTATAACAATGAAATCTTGTTACTCTAGCCCATGGCAAAACTTACATTGACTTTAGTTTGCCAAATCTTCCCATAGTATCAATACTGAGATATTCAAACCAAAAGAAATATTGCTAACGTGACTACTGAAGCAAAACCAACAGTAGATTTCTGTTGTTGACATCTGGATTAATTTTAAAAGAAGAGAGCAAAGTTGATTTCAACCCAAAGAGATTGAAATAAAGTTATTTTGCTTTTCAGAATGCCCGTAAAGGCATGTTATGCATGGAGGCATTTGCGCGTTAAAACATTAAGCTACGTAAAGGCAAATATTTAAGTCTTTGCCCTGTAATCTCTTCTCTGACTAAAATCTGTCATTTTATTCAAATGGCAATTTTGCCCTCATGCAGCCTGTGGTATCAGGCCTATAATTCGGTTTCAATAAAGTCTTCCACTTGCAAAGCCAAAAGGAAGCTGGAATGTAGCTTGAGTTTCACATACAAAACTATATGATTTGTGTTAGAATACCGATTTGAGGACTGGTTTAAAAAAAAAATATATATAGGGAATTAACAGTGCAATACCAGTTGGTTGTGTGAAAATCTTACCTTGTCTTTCCTCAAATGTATTTAAAGAAAAGCTCTCCAGTTTTATAGAGAATAAAAAGGGATAAATATTTCATGATGGGAAGCAGATCCCACAGCATTCCATGCAGATCTCTAAGCAATCTGAAGATTCACAACATGCGTCCATTATACCACAATCCATATCACATGGGCAGTTACAGTCATCTCCCATCTCGTCCCCACAGCAGCAGCAGCAGGCCTCCGATGTGCAGATGCCACAGGATGCTTGTCCGAGAACAATGTTACAGAGGGTGAGAAATTCACAGAACAAGCAAGCCAGGATACAGTGAACACAGCAATCTTCATATGTTCCAGTTCAGTAGCATGTCATATACAAACAAACAAGCAGAACAAAAAAAAAAAAAACAAAACAAAAAAGGGGGGAAAAAATAAATCATTAACATGTTATTCTAAATCCAGATATAGAACAATATAGAAAATAAGTAGCTGAAAAACAATGTTTCAGAATAGACATAATCTAGCACCACAAAGATGTTTCCCATCTCCAAGGTCACTTTCGCAGCCTAACTCATCTCCCAGTTCAGTTTTGGTGTGAGTTTCCTTTTGCCACTTCACTTTATGCAAATCTCAAGTATTAAGCATCAGCTAAGGTCTGTTTCTCCAGTCATTTGTTATGTAAAATATCCATATCTGTTATCTTCAGTTGTAACTTCTGCAGGCCCACAAAGTGATTAAAAAAAATATCAGCTTATGAAGGAATCTATCTAAAATATTTCCAAACTCTCCCAGTACATCTTGCTCTTCTGAATCTCTTTTGCAACTTACGACGAAAATAAGGGAGTTGCCACATTTTTTGCACACCTTAAACCAGCATAACAACATGCTATATGTATTTCTGTACTTTCAACAATATGTAAAACATTCAATCAAAACAGATTTTTCTATTGCTTTTCAACATAAATCTCTTAGTAATTCTTTTAATGTACTAGAATCTTCAATAACTACACTTGAACATCAACATCCACCTGTCATAAGTACTATTAAATTATGTGGGATAATTGAGGTGACTCACAAACTGTCTGCACCAAAAGAGTAAATATATAAAATAACTTCGAATAATTAATACATTCACAAGACAAGAAAACAGAAAGATTGCAACTAAACATATGCCACTGAAAAGGAAACTGCAGGAGTAAGGGATATACTCAGTTATTTTCACTCTCCTTCACTAGTAAGCTCATAATATGTATAAATTTGCATGTATAAACATATTTAATCTGTAAGAGGCAGTGAACAGTCCTCCAGAAAGAAAATGAAAACTTAAAAATACAAGAAATGTTCAGGATAGAGAATTACTGCTCTTCCCTAGCATCAGCTTTCCCTCTTTTTACTGCTTACTAGCATTTAACTTTTAGCCATAGACAGTTGAAGATTGGGAAAATGTGCAGGGGAAAATATTCTGCACCATGCTCATCCTTTCCCTGTCCCTACAGTCTGTCAAAGGTATCTCCTATGAGAGGCCAGTAGGAAAGAGCCTATTGAGCTATGTGGGTAATTGGTCTGACTTTACAGTTCACAGGCTGGATAGAGACTGTTATCATAGGGGAAGGGTTGCAATTACTTGCAACAGTAATACAATTACCAGGACTCCTAAACAGATTTATAAATGTCAAAAAATGATGCAGTAGCTGTGGCAAGTAACTTGATTGATTCAAAGTACCTCTAACATTACAGAAACTCTCACTGCAGGATAGCGTATCAATGACTTTATATGAGCAAGCACAACTACTAAAGTAATGCAGTGATAGTCTCAGACATGCAAAATGTGTCCTAAACAGCAAAATAACTACCTGAGATCTTAGCCCACTCGAAACATCACACTATTGAGGATTCATTTCTTTACTTCCCACATTACTTAGATCACTGAGATCACAGGTTACCTTGGGAATACCTTTACTGCAAAATGTGCTCACAGTCACAATATGCAAAATGAGCACTTATGTCCAACTGAAAAAAAAATGGGAATGTCAGGAAAAGCAAAGAAAAAAAACAAAGCCACAACAAAACTATGGAGAAAACCCCCAAAATCAAACAAAAACAAACCCCACAACCAAAAAAACAAACCACAAAACCCCCACAGAAACAAACAAACCTCAGAAACTCCACACTACTGTGCAGCATCAGAACTGAGAGGAAACTACAGGTAAGACTGAGCTGTTTTTAAAGAAAGTTGTTGCTTGTATTAAAAGGCTGATTTTCCCAAAGAAATACTGTCACTAAATAAATGACCTTCATAGCAAATGCAGAAGATATGAAATAAAGCTGAGGAGTATCAGTTCACTGAAGAGGACCAAAGCCAGAGTGATAGCGATTAATTAGCTGGTTGTCATGGAGATGGTGTTAAATTTGTTCAGGTACAATCTCCTTTCAGATTTTCTTTTAATATGAAGGAAAAAGATAAAGAAGCCAAGAGTTCTATGTAAGAAGCCTTCATATTTGAGGAACTGAGATTTTTACTATTCTGCATCTTTAAAATACAGCTAAAAGAAGACAATGCCACAACAAATTTTGTTCTACAAATATTGTTTTTAAACAAAGGACCATAAAAAAAACTTCATGTGTATTAGTACTGAAAATTATGTTCAGCAAACATTGACTGCTTCATGCAGGGATATGTAAAATTGCAGGGAGAGAAATAAATGGTCACAAAAATTATAATGCACATATTTATTATTGGGCAAGAGAAAGAATTATAGATTAAATGAATGGGACTGCACTCAGAAAGCACTTTCTGGACCCCAAAAAAAACTTTACCTTCCTAATCTAAAAAGCCAACAAAATCAATACTTACAAGAGAGGTTGTGCTGGTTTAAATAAAGGTATTTCAAAGGTAAAAACTATGAAAACTGGCCCAAGACAGAGAAAGAAATTTTGGCCATTAGTGCTATGATGAAAACTGCAGTAGGTCTTTCCTTCCATCTCTTCTTCACTGACTGAAACACTAAAAGGATTCATTTACCAACTGTTTATTTTGTTTCCTTCTCCCCAGATGGCAAAACTAATTTTACATTCAGGAAATCTTTATACAACAATACTTGACTTAACCCACACAAATACTTAACAGAAAGTAAAGATGCCATTCACTGCTTTCTTCATTCTTGCAATGACTCATTTCTACAATGAACATAAACTTTGATCCACATTTCAAGGACAAACCCAAAATAATATTGTTTTTATGTTCTTCATGTTACTGACTTTTAACAGCTATCCAGGTAGTCATTTTTTAACCCATGACAAAGCATAGTTACCTAGTCCTGCCTAACTTGCTGAATTTAGAATAATGACTTTAAAGGTCTAAATATTTGGATACAATGGGTGGAAGAATAATTTCTTCCACGTATGACTCTTACTTCTTAGCTTCTTATCTACAGCAGCAATTATAAGGAAAAGATAGTCACTGCTGGCTTTTGTTTGGGTTTTTTTTTTGTAATAATAACCAATCTACATGCTACACAAAACTCACATCCTTCTCTAGTATCCATATTCTTACAGAAACCTGTCAGTTCCACAGGAAAAATTATGCAGCTAAACCACACTTCCTTTCATTGCTGTTGCAGAGCATCATGATCAGTGGAATCCAACCACACAGAAGTTGCTTTATAAACCTCACTCCAAAAAAGATAATCTCAGGTTTTTCATTACCATGTTGGAGACCCCTAAAATATATTTCACTGCTTTTACAAGACTTTCTGATAATTCTTTCCTGCTTCTAAGACCAAAGAGTCTATTTTAAATTACAGATTAAATTTCTACACTATTTTAACATATTAAGAATAAAGACTATACTTAACTTCCACTCTTTGACCTTGCCATATCAAAATTCTAATAGCCTTTGCACATGACTGAGTGGTGGAACACATTAACCCAACTGGAACTAAACTTAATTTCTGTATTTGGGAAAAAAAAAGTAAATTAGGTGATCTTAATGTCTGACAACATGTTTTCTGTAAACTCTGAGTGTATTTTAATATTTTCTGATAAAGAAACTATAAAGAGATGCTAGCTTAAAATTATTAATTTCTTTGCATTCTTTTTTTTAATTAGTTAGAAGAATCATATTTCTTTTCCCATTAGATATACCAATGTAATTAAGAATTACAGGTGTGCCTTTATCAAGGACCAAACTCCATCTGCCTTGATGTTCATGATGCAGTACTGTTGATAACATTAAATACTTCCATAGAGAAAGAACTTAGTCTAAGCCTAGCATTAATGAAGATAAGCTTTTCCTTAGGACTTCCATACTACACCACAAGTCTCAAATTTCCATAGTCTTTCAATTCTTCTATTATTACACTTTTCTCTAGTGAATGGAGGAATGCTGCACTACAGACCAGCACTATACAAAAGTAAAGATAAGCGGTGTCAAACAGTGTAGATTTTATAACCCCAAAATAGTACATCTGCTTGTACAAGGTTTTCCTGCTTATATTGGATACATATCCAGCTACTTTGTTCTGATTTAACCAAAGAGTATATATACAGTACACATAACATCTACTTTGGGTTATAAATATTATGACACACAACATCCAGACAAGAAATAAGCTAAAATCCCTTAAAACTGTTTTCACACATTTAATCAAAGTCCAGAGGGCCCCAGTCTATTCCAGTGTCATGGCTCAAAGATTTAAGTTGAAAACAGAGCACTGCACCAGCTACTAAGAAGGAGAAAAATAACTGTTACAGCTGAACCCAGGACACTCAGCTGTGACAGCTATGCTCATTTAAGCAAAAGAAACAATCTAAACAACTAAATTTAAATCTTGTCCATGTCCTTCAATATTTGCTTGTGCACACCACTCTTTAGTTCCAAAATTTTTGCACAGACATTACCCTGATCTCTAACTCCTTTTAAATACCAAGATGAGCATCTCTTTTATTCCAACTTCCCTTTCATCACCTCCTCTTCATTTTTATGAAAAGGTGTAGCTCTACTTAAGAAACAGACTTTCACGAGAACTATTGACCATCGAAACTGTACAAGGGACAAGGAAGTTAAACTGAAAAATGTACAGAGAAACACACGCACAGGCTGATTTGTGCTGCTTTTGTAATGTTTGACACCAAACTGTCACAAACTGACCCAATGAGCTTTCAATACCAAGCAGGCAGGTCACATATGATAAAAGGTTTTCATGTCTGCAACAGTAAATAAGCTCACTTACAGGATGGTGACCCTGGTCAGCTTCTTACTAACTGTATTCACCGAGTTCAGACAACTCAAAACAAATCTCCAGGCTCTCTGCTGTCTCACAGCAAGAACCAGGAAGGGCAGAACCACAATCAAAGTGGCACCTGAGGTCCTCAGCGGCGGTTTACTGCGAGCCCCTGCAGAGCCCAGAACAGAAGCCCCAGCAGGTGCTACAGGCAGCAGCAGCAGGGATGAACATGCCGCACCGACAGTGGAGAGTCCACAGCCAGAGTGGCACAGCCAGCGTACAAGGAATCATCCCAAACAAGTGACTTAAAGGTGTGCATTGCACTGAGGTGAGGCCTAAACTTCCCAAGCAGCAGTCCACACACCATCACACCACTGCTCCTGTAATGTACAGGGTTTGCATGCAGTGTCTGCTACCCATTCCCACCCAGGAAAATGCTCAAGGAAAAGTAAGAAATGCAGAAAGAATAAACTGACATGTCATATAGAGTACACTTACCTCTAGATAACAGAGCTACATCTATTTAGACAGAGGAAAATACACTTACAAAGTATAGTGTATGTGAGATTTTGGTATTTTAAAATAGAATATCTCTACTGATCATGAAAATTAGAATGTTGCCTGAAGAGGCAAATTGCACCACAAAACACGTGGAAACTTTCACCAAATTCTCAATGCAGCTATAACTTCAGGAGTAAAATTATCCAGTTCAAACATACAAATATACTAAAAAAAATGGCCAATTTCCAGCATCTACGACTTCCTTAGAAGCTTTCTTTGCCATTGCTCATCACTGCAAATACTGAGACTAGTTAGGTGCTAGCTAGACCTTACAGACTGGATACTGTGAGAAGACCTTTTTATGTTACAGTCCCTGTTTTCCACTCACTTTTGTTACACAACATGAAAATCACCTCCCAAGACCTCTGTGCAAACAAAAATATTAGCCAGGCTTAAAACATACAACTCCTCAAAACGCCTTCTTAAAAATCACAGGTTTGACCATATTATAATGTTATCTGCCCACTGCCTGATTGACAGCTGTGTACTGATACAATCTTGTCCCACAATAAAACCCGTGTAGCAATTCATGCTTAGATACAAATCCACTTTGAATCAATTTCTAAAAGATAACAGTGGAAATTTTGGCCCAAATAGAGCGATTTGCAGGATACTAGGTAGCTGCCTAAATGCTACTTAATGCTATGGGATAGACTTCAGAAGTGTATATATGTTAAAAAAAAAAAAACAGACAGAGAAATGATCAGCAGATACTTCTGCAATGTTAGGCGACACGTGGTATAACGCAGTTATACCAAATTTCAGTAAATAATACCAGTACAATGACAGAATAGTATATAAAAAAACCCTACTGCTGCTCTTGTGGCACTCAAGAAGGAAAAAAGTAATTAAAAAAAATCATAGGTCTAAAAGGAAAGTTGACTGAAAACTATTTTTGAGTTTATACAAAGTTACATAAACCAAAATAAGATGCTCCTATTTCAAACAGAGGTCTGCTGCCTTGCTAAGATAACTATCCATTACTTGCCATCTATATGCACCTAGTGGTTCTTAAGACTGTGGCTTAACACAAAGGCTATTTGGTGGACTTGCTTCGTCTTCAGTTAAGCCATCAATATCACTTGGGATACTCTAATAAATGAATGTAGTCAGCACCGTGAGTTAAATAGTGCCCACCAACCTCATGCTTGGATTCAACATTTAGAACAGATGAAGTTGCATTATACTAAAAAGGGGAAAAAAATGTCTTATTCAAATGCACCCTGAAAAGTTGAATTTTAAGCAATGGATTTTAAAAACCCCTACAAGTTGGGTGAGATGGTTCATTGCATCTCTAAGTTCAGCAGCACAAGATACACAGTCCAGCAGGTTGAGGAAAGTTGCTTCAGGACTTGCTCCTGGAAAAGCACAGGTGGCATCTTCAATCTGGCTGCAAGCCTTCACTGCCTGTCCTTCCCCAGAACATCACCCCTACACTGCAGGCTTTCTTTTATCTACCTCACACATTCTGCATCTAGCCTTAGTACACTTCCTAAGACCTATCTTAAAAAAAAATCCTTGGAACAAAGATGTCTTCTAACGTCTGTCTGGTTTAGAGAGTCTTGGAAGGAATAAAGTGGAGAACTCTCTGTACATACAGGAGGCAGGCTCACGATCTGCTCATAGTAGTTTAACAAGCTACCATTTGCAGATGAATACAACAATTGTGTATGCTCTCAGTTTTTTGAATATGTGAAGTACCACCCTAAACTTAAATTATCACAAATTACTGGAGTGGTGGGAACTATCCTGATAACTAAACTTGTGAGGTCACAGCAACATGACCAGAAGAAACAAGAGCTTTTTCAAAACTATTAAAATCTGTGTTCCCTCTTTCCATCACTAACCTTAATAAATGATTACTTTTGTTATAAAAATGCGTAACATCAAGCTTCAAAAGGTTTTGGTAGGAAAACTTTTTTTCATTTTTATAAAACTATTAGCACCTATTTCATTTTGTCCCTTCCACCCATTTAAATACCTCTTCCATTTGTCCCACTCCCAGTTTCTTCCATTTGCTCCTCCAACTCTGCATGTCATTACTACTTATACCTTCCACTACTCAAATACGTATATGTATGTAATTCAGCTACCCATTTTTCTTAATTTCCTAACATGTAGATTTACTATTAGCTGCTACGCTGCTATCTCCTTTAGAACTCCTCCCCTGTTAAAGTTGCTTCAGAGAGGTTCCACCGCTTCCAAACACAGCAGGTAGACTGCCACCTTTTAACTTGTTTACAACTGCTTTTGCAGGTTTCAAGGTGCTTCTCTGCACTACACATGGCAGGTGCCATGGAGTGACAATTCTCTCCTAGAGGTCTTACCAGCCAGAGTTCTGGAAGAACTGTGACACCTCCAACATAAATAGTTAAAATTTTTAAAATTTCCTTGAATAAAAAAAAAAAAATAATTATTCCCAATATGCACTAAAACCTATCCAGTCCCTTTGAAAAATTGCTAGAACTGAAACAGTGTTTAAAAACTGTTTTTTCAGGAGAGACACTCCTACTATTCATAATTCCTTTGGAATTTTCTAATGTAAGTTATGGAGCTGAGTAAGAGTTCTTCAGGGACAATATGGATTAACGCAGAGGAAGAGAAGAGTTGGTGAGTGCATTCACACCCTCCTAAACTTCACTGGATGTGAAAGTGTTTCTAAACAGCATATTCTGGAATGCTGACACAGTTCCATACACTACAGGCTCATTTAAAAAGGGATTTTTCAAAGTTTCAATACTACTGGTACCAAAATTCCTGTTACATTTTAAGCACTTCCAATGCAACTTCAATTCCAAAAGCTCACAACACTTGGAAGAGTTTGCAGCTGGAACAATTAGTATAAGAGTTGCTAACTATGGTGGGGGATTTTGATAGGGTGGGGTCCTGGGAGTTTTTCAAGCTTGCATTAGGGCTGTCTAGCACTCTGAAAACCAACAGAAGTACTAACCTTCATGAGAAGATGTGCTATCCTGGGTAAAATAATACTGAACACTTAGCTTTCTGATATATATCCTCAAGACTGCAGTATATGAAACAACATGCTTTTGCATGTCGAAGAAAGACTCTTCATCAGGGACTGTGGCAGAAGGACAAGGGATACTGGATTTAAACTTCTACGGAGGAAGTTCAGGTTAGATATAAGAAACAAGTTCATTGCTGTGAGGGTGGTGAGGCAGTGGAAAAGGCTGCCCAGAGAAGTGGTAAATGCTCCATCCCTGGCAGTGTTCTAGGCCAGGCTGGACAGAGCCTTGGGCGCTATGGTCTAGGGTGAGGCATCCCTGGCCATGGCAAGGGGGTTGGAACTTGATGATTTTAAGGTCCTTTTCAATCCTAACCATTCTACGATTCTATTTGCTAACCTTTCAAACAAACACGAACTACGAGACCTGGACTTACTTTGCATTACAAATAAGTGTAGTGCTCCAGAAATCTTGTCTTTTAAGAAGATACAGGAAGAATTCAGTTGTTGGAAGGGAACAAGAAAGTGAAAAATACTTTATGTTTTCTATAGTCAGCTTGACAACCATAATTTTCACTTTTCTTCCTTCTGAGGGCATAATCTATTTCTTTTTTCTGTCTGTTTTGTTTCACTTAAAACCAGTTATTCTCCTGACTGGCAAGAGTGCAGAGCACTCATGGTGGAAGAGCAGGCAGATGAAGTAAAAATATGTCATGTGTTTTCAGGTTTGGTTATTAGGAACAAACAAACAAACAACCCCCCCAAAAAAAAATCCACCCCAAACAAACAACACCCCACCCCCTAAAAATTAAGATTGTAAAATCTAAGGTCATGCATAAGGAACAGCAAAATTACAAGCGAACTGGAATAACTGCAAGGGTCAAGGTTTATCTGTATTTCTTTCTACTAAAATAATTTGGACACTAGAGTAAATGGAAGTAGCTGAGTTAATTCAGGTGATTGATTATTCAGTACTCACAGTATAAAAATGAACATAACTTTTCTCTTTCTGCATAAGGTTACATAAGAACCCGCAAGGAAGTTATTATACTGTAGAGATGTGCACAGAAATGCATACCTTCAAGTAAACTTTAACCCAGTAACTCTTCAGCTTCTGAGGTTAACATGGTACAAGTTAAAGCAAAGCTAAGTAAAGCAACACTGCAAATAATTTCCAACAATTTCTTATCTTTTCTATACTCCTGCAAACCTTTTTGTTAGTTTCTACAGAAACGTCATTGGATCAGAAGAGACAACTGCTCAGAAAAATGCCTCTTTGGTCACAGAATTATAATTTATAATACAAGAAAGCTTTCGAAGTTAGGTTCAAATTAATATGTGCATCATTTTGAAATAATGTCTACGCAATCCTCAGTCATGGGACTTACTAAGGTATTCTTCTGGTTTAGTATAGTTAGATGCATTCTTCAAGTACATATATATAGCTGGTTTAAATGCAAATGAGCTCCTTTGAACAAATAACCTGGCTAATTATAACAAGTTTTTAAAGTGTAGCCATCCAGAAGTAGTCATAAAGATTTAACATTTCTTAGATTAATAAATTATTTTTAAGCTACAGATAAATCGACATTATTTTTTCCTTAGTGCTCTTCTTTGTGTTATTTTACATATTTCAACTGACCATTGCCAGTCACTGATTGTGCATCTAACAAAAAACTGAGGGATGACAGAACAAATTACGTATATATTGATACTTCCTGAAAGGTAATGATTTGATAAGAACACTACTTATAGCCTATTGTTCCCTCATGCAGCCCAACAGGGTAAATTACCGAAAAGCTGAAGAAACTGTGCATGTACATGTTTGCATGCACATGTGCAGACACAAATATACAACTGCCAGAGAACAGTAAAGTAAACATAAGTGTAAAAAAATAGATATTTTTTTAAAACAAATATTCCTTTATAGTCATATCAAAATACTCTAAATATACTTCAATTGTTGCATGATAGAACTTGTCCTTCACTACACTGGTTAACAGAAAACTCAGAGCAGCAGACATTATCAGCCAAGCTATTCAGAGTATATATCCAAGTTCCCCCATTCAAAAATGAAAACACTGTAAAGCTAGATGTATAACATTGAATATATTAAATTTTAGCTATTAGGTGACTCAAGAAAATACCTGTTAAAGTAAGGATTACCCTGCATTTCTGTACTTTGGAAGTGTAAGTTAGCGTGACAATACAATTTAATTATTTATACTGTAATCAGATATGCCTTAAAAATATAACTTCTTATTGTATATAGAAAATAATATACTAACAGTTTCAGCAACTAACACAATCATGTGCTGGTTATTAAAATAAGACATGAGAATTTAGAGCTAAAATGAAGGTATCTTAATTTTCTCCTCAATCATTTGGCAAGTTGACATAATCATTGCCAAGGTTGTAAAACAAACAAGCAAACAAACAAAAAACCTCACTGACTGTATTTAGTCCACTATAATTTTAGAAGAAAAAGTGTTTCTTATATATAACTGTACAGTGGCACGAACAGGGCAGGCACCATCTCTTTAGAGCTCTGTAATATTTTTTTCAGAGGCTGAATTTCTTAAATTCAGAGGCCTGCACTTTGTACCAGTCCTGTGAGCAGATCTAGGTCTCTTCACTTACAGTTTTTTGATACTGCATGAAGGAGCAATATGTAACAAAAATATCTGGAGGCTGGAGGGCAAACTGGTTTTCACATAACAGAAAGAGATAAGGGGAATATAGGATGTATGAAGTTTTGATTTTGGAAAGAAATGTTAGAGGACTGCAAGTGCAACAGAAAAATAACAGTAGGTTCTTGAAGATACAAAAATAAACCACAGCAAGGAGGACCAGCCCATGGCACTGTCTGAGTGAAGCTGTTCTTGACATTACTACATAAATTCACTGAGTAGGTTTGACTGAAGTAGTTGAAGTCAAAATAAGTCACTCCACTGACATCAGTAGGCTTCATTCAGGCCACCATGTGCAGTCATGACCCTTCTTCCTTTTTATCTCGGCAAAGAATCCTCCTCATTTCACAGAACAATACCATCTCCCAGTTCTCTAAGAAACGGTGTCAGTACCCACCTCCCAGAGGTTTTTTTGTAAGCAGTTGCATCTATGCCTGCCTCAAACCAATAAAATTTGTAAAGCCTCTGCACATTTCTTGTGACATGCAGGAGCAAAGCCCATTCAGTGTATTAGTGCTAATGGGAAGACTGAGGGGAGGCTCAGTAACTCTGGGACCATTATGGTAACTGCAAGCAGTGAAAACACACACATAGCTAAAACATAGAATCATAGAGTAGTGGATTGGAAAGGACCTTAAGATCATCTAGTTCCAACCCCCCTGCCATGGGCAGGGACACCTCACACTAAACCATCCAAGGCTTCGTCCAACCAGGCCTGAAACACCGCCAGAGATGGAGCATTCACAACTTCCCTGGGCAACCCATTCCAGTGCCTCACTACCCTTACAGTAAAGAATTTCTTCCTTAGATCCAATCTAAACTTGCCCTGTTTAAGTTTTAATCCATTACCCCATGTCCTATCACTACAGTCTCTAAAGAAGAGTCCCTCACCAACATCCCTATAGGCCCCCTTCAGATACTGGAAGGCTGCTATGAGGTCTCCACGCAGCCTTCTCTTCTCCAGGCTGAACAGACCCAACTTTCTCAACCTGTCTTCATACACGAGGTGCTCCAGTCCCCTGATCATCCTCGTGGCCCTCCTCTGGACTTGTTCCAACAGTTCCATGTCCTTTTTATGTTGAGGACACCAGAACTGCACACAATACTCCAAGTGAGGTCTCACAAGAGCAGAGTAGAGGGGCAGGATGACCTCCTTTGACCTGCTGGTCACACTTCTTTTGATGAAGCCCAGGATACGGTTGGCTTTCTGGGCTGCAAGCACACACTACCAACTCATGTTCATTTTCCTTCTCATCAACCAACACCCCCAAGCCCTTATCTGCAGGGCTGCTCTGAATTTCTTCTCTGCCCAACCTGTAGCTGTGCCTGGGATTGCTCCCACCCAGGTGTAGGACCTTGCACTTGTCATGGTTAAACTTCATGAGGTTGGCATCAGCCCACCTCACAAGCGTGTCAAGGTCCCTCTGGATGGCATTCCTTTTCTCCAGCGTATCCACCGAATCAGACAGCTTGGTGTCATCAGCAAACTTGCTGCGGATGCACTCAATCCCACTGCCCATGTCAGTGACAAAGATGTTGAACAGCACCAGTCCTAGCACTGATCCCTGAGTGACACCACTTGTTACTGGTCTCCAGCTGGACATTAAGCCATTGACCACAGCTTTTTGCATGACAGGAAATTATTTACTTTTGCTTATTTAAGTTGTGCATGTGGAGTAAAAAGCTTTTTCATGCAAATTATTTACTGCCTAAATATGGCATAACGCATGTAAAACACTGAAGCACATTTCCAAATGTAATGTTCAGACCCCATGGCTAGTCAGAATATCTGCTAATATAACATTTTCAAAACACAACATTTTTAAAAGCAAACTCTGCCTGCATGGATCCTGCCATGAATGGATTTAAACATTTCCTATGCTTTGAACTAGTGCTTTTCTGTTTTTCTGGTATATATGTGACAATGTTGACAAGAGTGTCTATCAGTTCAGGATACTAACTACAGTGATCAAAACATTATCAGATTATGTTGTCCAAGTGTTTGAATGCAAGAAATCTCCCATTGCTTCAAATTCCTTCAGATACTCAATATTTTCCTTTGAGGAAGTAACTTGTATTTTATCATAATGATTTCTATTTGCTTCTGGAGCATGAGTCATGCTCTTCAATTATTTTTGGTTGATTGTGTAACTATTAGTGAGAACACGGTTTGGCTAGTTTTTATTCAGTTTGGGTTTTTTAACAAGAATTTCTGCTTACCTTCAGGTGAAGCACCTGGCTTTGGAGAAAATGCAGAGCTTATTTTACTTTTTTTGCTGCCACTGCTGTTGACAGACAAGGTGGACTGAATTTTTCTGTGCATTTTTTCTGAAACAGGAGCCGAATGTTTTCTGTTGTCCGCAGGCATGTGCTTGATCCCGTTGTGAATTCCACTTCCATTACTCAGACCCGCGTGGCCATTTTGAATTTTGCCACTTTCTTCCTCACCCCTTTCCAGTGCTGAAGTATTCGGCTGAGGCAAGCGTTGAGGTTGTGCTTAAAATAAAAGAAAGAAAGGGTTAATTTAAGTTCAGCACCACACAGAAGGTTTGCAAGACTCTGAATTACACAGGGAGAATGAGGCAAGCAATTTGAAGAAGGAAAAAAACAAGAATAGGAGAAAAGTAGCAAAACTGAGATAAATTTTCTTTAGGGAAGACAAACAAAGAATGGGGGAAATGCAACAGAATGAGAGAAAAAGGTGTTGAATCATAGAATCATAGAATAGTTTCGGTTGGAAGGGACCTTCAAAGGTCATCTAGTCCAACCCCCCTGCAGTGAGTAGGGACTTCTTCAATAGATCAGTTGCTCAGAACGACATCCAGCCTGGCCTTGAATGTCTCCAGGGATGGGGTATCCACCACCTCTGTGAGCAATCTGTTCCAGTATTTTACCATCCTCATTTTAAAGAATTTTATTGCTTGCATCCAGCACGAACCTCCCCCTTTTAGCTTAGAACCATCACTCCTTGTCCTATTGCAACAGGCTAAAAAGCCTCTCATGGATTGCTGAGAAGAACAGAACAAATCTAAATATGGTTTTGTGGAAGAGAGAATGAGTAACCAGAAGAAACACACATTCAAACACCACACAGCTGTGGCAAGCCAGAGCTCAGTTCAGAATGACAATTTTTAAAATTGCATTAATGGGCCAGTTAGGGCTTTTAATGGCAACAAACCGAAATGGTTAAAGGAAAAAAGTACAAAACCAGTCAAAGCAGGAATCTGTGGTGGCCTGGCTAAGACTCCAAGAGTATATAATCCATTTCAAAGAGAGAGAATGAAACATAGCTGTTCTTTGTTGAGGTACCGTATCATAAAGGAGAATGGAAAAAAATACATTGTTTATATATTTGAAGTCCGCATCTAAAGAAAAGATGCAGGATTCAACTTGAAGATTCATATTAAAAAAAAAAAAAAGAAAAGAAAAAAACAGATTTTGAAAACTAATTCAACTATACACATAGTAACACAATAATATTTTATAAACAAAGGCTCATCCCAATGACCTCTCTTAATCACCACTGCATCATGCTTGGGCATGGTCTTTTCAGACAGCCCAATCTTCAACTACTTATAAATCTAATGTCAAGGAAGAAGTACAGATACTACTGACACCCAGATGAAGAGAGATTGAATAGTGCCAGCAGTAAAGAAAAACAATGCTGCAGTTCATTCTCTTTTC
Organism: Melopsittacus undulatus; assembly: GCF_012275295.1. NCBI lineage: Eukaryota > Metazoa > Chordata > Aves > Psittaciformes > Psittaculidae > Melopsittacus > Melopsittacus undulatus. Next base: position 15,675,389 of record NC_047531.1, on the reverse strand, counting down.
AAATGATTTGCATCCATTTTCAGGTGATTTCACAGTATAGCTTTGAATGTATATTACACTGTGTCCAAGAAAACAATATGTACAGATAACTATACTTGCCTTCCTCTAAAATAAACATCTCCACTGATCACTTCAGGTAAAAGTTACAAAACTTTTTAACAAATACTATTGGGACATGCAAACCAACATGGTCTTTAAAAAGACTCTGAGTTCTGATTTTGCCTTCAAACTCTAAATGCTTCCCTTTTATCAAGGAGGCTGACACCATTCTCAGACTGCTTCCTCCAACTATCATAAACTTGTCTAGATTAATCTTCATATGAATCTTAAACTTTAGGTCCTGGTTGCATTGACAGACAATAAGAGATACTTTTCATAACAGTTTAAATACAAATTAGGATTTTGAGAAAATAATCTAGACTAACCACATCTATCTAGGTCAGAGGAACCCTGATAGAACTTTATAAAAGTGATAATCTTGTGTTGCAGGAAAGAAAGGAAGGGCTGGGAAAAACATTTTTGGTTTAATCTTTCAAAAAATGTTGCAGGGAAGACAAAGATTACTCCCATCCATTACCAGAAGTAATTGCTCATGAACCTCCAATCTAACCAAGCAGGAGCACAATGCTATCTGACACCTGAACAACTAACTGCTGCCCAAAAAGTTTTTTATTGCCAAAACTGAAACTGCTCCTCCTTCCTTCCACTTTTGCATTAGTGTTTGCAGAACTCACAAAGAGAAGCAGAAGCAAGGCACTTTCTTCACTCTGGAATTTGATTTGTAGTATATATTCTGTTCACTTTTCCTGACTTTTGTAAAAGCCCCAAATCAGATTTTTAGGGAGTTTTCACTTACCTGAATAGGATTCATTAAAAGAATACTATCAGGAACCCTTTGTGTAGGTTCTTTCCACATATGTGCACAACCAATTTTGTTAAAATTAAAAAGGTTTTCATTCCATTTTAAAAATAGTCAATGTAGACTTAACCACAGTGAAAAATTAATACTTTGGCAACATCAGGAATAAAACTTTTGCTCTGAAATTCAGTGTTCATACTCATAGTTCCCTATAGCTTTTTTTTCATTACCCCACTCAAATGTAAAATGTACTATTTAGAACAGTTTTTCCTCACATTGCATGAAATTATGTTTCCTTACACTGCACTGCCTGATTCCCAGCTGTGGAGTGCTGCAGTTATACCAATAACCTGGCATTACTGGGGAGGGATTAACCTTCCTCAATAAATAAAAACAATAGCTCATACTAAAAATTCTGCATGTCTGGACATAAGTTTCTAAAACTGACAGTTATGACCTTTTCCAAGCCAGCTAAATTGGTGGTGACAGCTTACAATTGTTTGTGTATTTTTGGTGCTTTGCTACAATACAGTTACGTGACAAATTATCCAAAATACAGTCTCCAAAATTAGGTGTGTTTCTGTCAAACTATGGGTGAATGGGAAGTCTTGGGGAACCTAAACAGTTGTATGCTTTTGATTTTATTATTATTTTTACTAAAGGTTTGGGGGATATTTTTGGTGTTTTGGTGAGGATTCTTTTTAATCCTTTTATTAAATAATCCTGTTCCCAAAGTACTCTTACTTTAGTCTTTTAGCATTAACATACAACTTTTTAGCTGACTGGCTTTACAGTATTCACATGTGATATGCAGGTCAAATCAAAATGGAATAAAACCCCAAATGGATTAGTTATCTCAATTTAAATTTATTTTAACTTTATTGATAATTTTGCACTAGGGAGACTTGAATCTTATGGTTAAAACACACTTGAAACCAATTAGGAACCATATGACTGCATTCTAGCATAAAGAACAAAAGCAATTGACAGTTCCAAGATTAAGCCCCAACCACTCCGTTTAAAACAGAAATATTTTTACCTTATTTTTTAAAGGTTGTGTATATCTTAAAAAAAAAAAAAGGGTGTAATATGGGGAACGACACAATGATTCTTAAAACACAGTGATACCCAGGGACTCTCACTCTCTCTTTAATGATCCACTGCTCTCATTCAGCTGTCTTTCTTTTTTCAAATCTTTACATATGTGACAGCTCTCAAAAGTAGACCATAGACCATCTGGCATTTTCCGAGGTGTAACTTGTGCAAATTCAGCTCTACTGGGAACACAATGCTATCTTCTGCCTGCGTTATAAAAGATACAATAGAATGTAGAACTTATGAGTTGTTTTGAATTATTCATTTTTTGCCTGTATATTCAAGAAATTTTACAAACTCTGCATTTTGTACTACATAATCACATGCGTTAAAGGTACAAAGAAACTTTTTGACACCTCTTTTCTACAGAAAGATGGCATTTTGTTTGATATGTGAACATTCAGCGCCTGTTATATCATTCTAAACAGGCCGTGTGCTGGTACAAAAGATCCCATTTTATACTCTATGTATGAGCAAAAAATTTATTCTTGATATTCAGTAACTAATGCAATACACATCAAAATTTAAAATATGAGTTGGATGAACATTCAGCATCTTCAAATCAGGATGGCACTGGTCACTTACTGTATGTTGGAGATTTAAAAAAAAAATCATTCCTCATGCAACACAGAAAAATTGCCATTTCAAACATCCACAATGAATAGTTCCAAATGTCCTAAGAAATACTGTGCTTTTTAGGTTAATATGTTTTTAATCTTTAGCAAAACCAGTAGATTTAAGTCAATATTTTATACAGTGCTAACACTAGTGAATTTTCAATAAGAATGATAAATATTGGATTAATGATTCAATAGACTGAATCTTTTTTGATAGAAAACTAGCAGATAATGTAGCTAGTAATAACTGTACATGAATCTGCTGCCTGTGGAAAAGCAATAAAAAGGCAATATATTGCTATAGCATATAATCTATTAGCGTGTTTCACTGCTTCCCTGTCATTGGTTTCCTTGCAAAGTGGGCCTTAATACAATAACTTTTGCTGTTATTTAACTGACTTTACATAGTAATTTAATTGTGAGGTTACTATCTGGTAAAAAATATTCGAGTACCAAATATTCACTTGACGGTTTTAAAGTAACTCTGCACATTCCCATTCAGACTGTAAAATTCTTAGCACAGTTTAAATGAATATGCACATATGTATCCACATTGACAATACATTATTTACACCTTTCAAAAGCTATTCTTAGGAAAAAAATCCTGATGCAGGCATTTAATAGAAAAATATATGTCAACACATGGAAACTCTCAACCAAAAGAGGACAGTCTAAGCTATCATTAGGGATTCTATACAAAACACGAAAACAAACATAGTGCAATACAGACTCCTCAGAGTCAAAGTGAATCAAAAGAAAACATCAGGAGGGAGAGAAGAATTGAGACAGCTAATTAGTAGCCTAATCACATGAAAAGCAAATCCAAGGCAGCTGAAACAGATGCCCCTGGAGCTTGCTAGTCTGGCCAATGCCACCAGTGGAGAAAATACTTTCCAGTTTACAACCTGAGTCATCTGAGTGTACACCCAGAAAGGTACAAACACTGTTTTCCTTCACTTATGACACAATAGTTTATGACATCAGATCAGGCCACAGAAGCAATGTTTTTACAGGTGGACTAGGGAGGAATAAAATCCACAAATCCTGGGTGTAAAAAACCCAACAAACTACAAACTTTGATATTTTCAAATATTGAGAAAATTCAAAGTATCATTTAATTTGAAAATATCCTCAAACCTCCTCTGCCTCCCAAAACAGCTGAAACCACAGTAAGGGTGTGAGCTCTTTTTAGGAAATATAGAGGTCCTGTTTGGGTCCATTAATGTTGAAAGCCAAGATCTACATGCTAATTTGACCTGGGGAAATTGTTTGATCTCAGTGGTAGCTGCTCCTACTCCCTCTGCATGGATCACACAGAGGAGACCATGTGCAAGGGAAGCAGGAATCAGGCCTCTGGTTTTTATCAGTGCTTCTTCATAACACCAACCTAAGCTTGAGGGGAAAAAGAACGCAAATGACAGTTGTGGATTGCACAGTAAAACCAGGGGCTGCCTGGATTCTAGAGTAAAATTAAGGTGATTCCAAATTGCTTCTGGAAAAGATATCAATTTCTGAGATATAAAAGGCAACATTTCCAAATGACTAGCAAAAAATCTTACCTTTTCAAAAATACTACAAATCATATGCATTCATACACTCAATAAGCATAAAATTTCAGTGAAGCTGAGAGAACTCAAATATCTCAATCTCTCTCCCTCCCCACTTTTCTAACCAAAATCCTGACTAGTCTCTACGTGATCTTCAAACTACATCAATAGTTTTCTCTGCCTACCTATCCCGAATATTAACATTCAGATTACAAGATGTAGCTCTGAGTCAACCTGTGAAGTGGCTTTTGTCAGCAATTATTTTTGAATATTTTCTAGGACATAAATAGCATATATTGCAGCTTCTATATCACAGAAGGCATACATTAACTAAATAACAAGGTACCATCAAGGTACAATCTATCTTTTAAAATCAATTTTTTACACTGAATTTTTTATACCATGCTGACTTTACAAGGAAAACAAAGTACCAACTAACAGCATCAACCACCCTTTTAGAATTGCTTCTTGTAAGACATGAGGACACCTTCAAAATGAATACAAAATATTATTATGAAACAGGATGTCTTTTGTAATGAAAATACTGTAGTAAAATTGCTGGTACAAGTTTTACAGGACCCACACTGAGAACACTTTGTTAAAATATGTCTGAGAACACATCCAGAGAACACTGGCTATAACAGATAGGGGGCTGGCAGGGGACAAAGGGAAAAGACATTTTATCCCGTCAGCTCTCAGTTGGTGAAGGGCTGATGCGGGTGGCAAACGCCTGTGTTCGTGTGTGTTTATGGGCTGAGAAGGCAATGCAAGTGCACAAAAAGGTGCCAAGACTACTCTTAAATCTGTGCAAAGACACCTGCAGTGCCTTCCTTTGGAAGCACCGCAGGACCTTACACGCTGTTTGAAGGGTTGCACGAATTGTATAAAGATGTCTTTGACATACCCAGAAAGAAGCAGTTACCACAGTGAAGCATGAAAAGCGCTGGTAGCCAGAGGTTTACAAAGTTGATAGGCATTCCCATTGAAAATGTGGAGCGAATTTCTCTATTTACAAATCCTCTTTCCTGACATGCTTTTGCAAAAGGAAGAGATGCCTGCTGATTTTTCTTCATGATTATCAACAGCAAATTTTTAATCATTGCTGAACTGAACAAATGCTTAACATTTTTAATTACCTATCTCTTAACAACTATCTCAAAATCCAAATATCCTTTTGTCTTCTAATTACCATTAGACTATCAGTGAATTCTCCCTCTTTATCATACACAAATCTTGCCATCATTAGCAATGTTTTTTGTGAGACTGCAAATATTGCCATCTATGATAAACTTTGCAGATAATTTGGAAATTCTTGCTAGATCACAATATAATTAGAAATAAAGATGTTTCACACAATGCAATGATTTTTTAAGCCACATCTACATAAAGTAGTGTATAGCTCTTACTCTAGGATACAGTTTTCAATTCTTGAGAACAAACAGTAGTAGCTCGCCATGAAAAATCCAAGAAAAGAGCCAAACACAAAATAGAACATTATAGGTAATAGGCACCTAGACACCTGGGAAATAAATTTCTATATAAAAGTGCATTCAGAAGCGGGAAATTTTACCACAAGCTTTTTGCTTGCAAATTTGTCTGTCCTTTTTTCTCCTCATACATTCTGCTAGAGGACTAGAAAAAAAAAATTGTAGTATATTTGCTGTTATCTCTTATAGCATTACAACTAACTACAGCAGTGATCATTGCACAGAGATATGCAACCACAGATTAACTCATGGTCACCATTCCAACATTCCACTGGCATATTTAGGTTGGCTTACACAGTTAATTACTACTGAAGCTGATTTTTTTTTTATTTAAGGTGAAATGCCTAGCTATTACTTCCTACGTTTTCTACACAGGTAGCTTATTAAAAGGCATCTTAATCTACTGGATTTTTTTGTTAAATCTTGCTTTATAGTATACAGTGGCTTGTAGAAGTTGGATTTGAGAACAAAATAATAAACACATTAAGAATCAGAGAATTTTTTTTTAATTTCTAAAGTGCTGAATTTTATCTATTTCTTTAACACATATAATCAGTAATTTAATAAATGGGAAGAAAGTCCCCCAAACAGTAGAGGATACAAAGGGGTGCCAATCCAATACAATCACATCTCACCGAGTAGCAGAATGCTTTGCTTTTGGAGCTCTGATTTTCAAAGGAAGGTTAATTAGCCACTAGACGTAAAAAAGGTAATCCAAGCTGCTGGCATGACAATTACAGCAGTTATGCAATTAGTACCTATTACAACATATGGTTATACAACTGCATAAAGACACACTGGTGTCTCATGGAATTTAAGACATTAAGTCAGATATTTGGATCAGGTTTGATGCCCCTCACCATTGTGTTACTGGTTCCCAAATCAAATAACAAACATCAAAGAGAAGCTACAAACAACAGGATATCACTTGCTGGGTACTGCCTCATAAGCAGCACAGCAGGATGTACCAGGCAGGAGAGATAACCTCAATGTCATTAACAGCCTTAACATGGGCAAGTGCACAAACATGTCCTCTTAGCCCCAGCACCTCCTGCTCCCTTCCTCAAAACCCCAGCCACCACTGACAAAACGGGCACTGTTTCACTGCAGTAAAGAGCATCAGATGGTGATTCAAATAGCTTCTCAGCCTAACCAGTTCACTGCTTGCCTCTGAGTCAGAAAATACTCAAAGGTCAGATTCATTCTCCACTGACCGTATACACTGAGTTTTCAGATGATGAGATTACAGTGTTCAGTTAAACTCATACAAATATACATAAACATTGGCTCTACTTGGCTTTTAGAAGAACATAAAAGGAAATGCTGGAATGAGCATTTCCCTTCGGGTTCACAGCTCCCTTGATTTCTAGTCCTCCACTCACAGAAGATTCCAAAAACTGTTCAACTTCATGTGTGAATCTGACCACCTGCTCTCAGTGCTCTGCCTTTTGTCATCTCTATAATTCTAAGTAATAACCAATAGCTGCTATTAACAAAACTAACAAGATGCAGAAATAAAATTAAAAAAAGGAGTAAAATCAGAATGACAGCAACAAAGAGTGGGTAATATAAAAAGGTAGCAGGAAAATACAGAATACCAGTACAAAAATAATAATACATACATTGATAACTGAGTTTCTGATCCCTTTGCTGTATTTGTTTTCTCTCTAGTATTCTTTCTTGCAACCTAGAGCTGATGCTTAAGTTTGGCATCCACTGACATCAAGTATCGGAAAACCAAAGAAAGAAAGACAGAAAGCACAGCTGCAAGGAAAATTGAACAGGAGAAGCAAATGGGCAGTAACCACAAGGAACAGGCTAAAACTTGGGATTTTACATTATTAAAACAAGAGTAGGGCAAAAACATCAAAAGAAAAAAGAGCAGATAGCAACCACCCAGAAGAAGACAGCACTGGAGGGGAAGGAGACAGAAAGGGAAAAAAAATCCCCACAGTGAGCTGAGCCACTTTCAGTCTGTGAGGGCAGAAAAGAGAAGAAGAACCAAAAAATAACAAGTAAAATACCATTCAAGCAGAAGCATTTTCTTAATTTTTACAGAAGAAAATGATTAAATAAGAAATCATTAGTTGATAAGCAATGAAATAAAATAAACACATTATACTTATACAGTGATGTAGCACTGAAGTAATAGTTCCCCTTCTGCTTGAGGTCAGAGAGGCTCCTGAAGCCTAAGCCAAAAATCAGCCACATGCAGCAATAGCAGCATGATGGAAAATGGAAATTCTGTGTCAGAAAACAGGGCGAGGACCTCAGGTCCATAACAATAACTCTTCATGACCCAGCTTGTCATTATTAGAGACAGGACAGCTCACAGACTGATTGTCAGTAGGAGAAAAACGATGTGGAAATGTAGCAGAGAGTGCAGCAAGTGTCCAGCTATTTCCCCATCCTGAAAAAGCAAAGGATGATCAGAAAGAGAAGCAACATGCATCTGCACCAGTAACATTAAACACACTGAGAAGGGTTAGTCTCTGCTATGGATGTCCTTCAGCTAAGGGAATTCCCTCATAGCAAACAGGGTCTAGGAGATGGGTGCAGGAGTCCTGTCACCGATCCACCCGGCTGCTATGCCCACAAGTGGGATGAATGGGGCTTTCCCATCCCAAAGCACTGCAGAGACCCCAGGTCACCAGAGGACTTTGAACACACAGGAAGTCCAGGCAAAGCTATCATAAGCTGGGTCTTGGGCTGCTTTATGCCACTAATGCACCAGCTTGGCATTAAGATGAATGGAGAGCTCTTTTTCATTTTTTCAAACTGTTTTGGCGTGACTTGAAGAGATATGTTACAATCTCACCCCAAATGTTTTTGTGCAAGCTGTACAAAGCAGATTCTTGAGAATACACCTTCAAAGTCTTCTTATTAGAGTCCTTAAGAAACCTAAATTCTCTTTTTTCCTTACTTAGATTCAAAATTGCAAGCAACCATGGACTGAAGGCTGCATCTCTGCATCACAGCTCACTGCCCTTTCCCTTCCCCACCCCACAAACAGTTTTACACTGAAACAGTAGCTTCATATACTGAGAAGAAAGGGAATGTTGTATTTCAGAATGCAAAAATTTATCAACTAAGGGATTAGTGTGTTCAATTCAAAGCTGAATGTGCTTAACACCTAATCATTGTCACCAAGACTTAGCACACAGGAAAATGTTTTCTACTTACTTCTTATTTACTGTATTCTACCAAAATGACACAGGAAGTCCTCTTTCTGACTCAGCTGGACAAACCCACCCATCCTGGCCAAGCTTTCATACATGACCTCCATTACATGAATATAGTAAAAAAAAAAAAACAACAAAAAATGCTAAATGAGTTTTTGCCTGCTGCTCACGCGCACATCCCTTAGAGCAGTGCAAGAGTCAGATTGCTGTCTGTGCCTGGTGAAGACCGAACTTCCTGTAAAAATGATGCACTTAGTTTCCTGAAAGGAAGCAAAGCATAAGCTGCTCAAACAATTCACAAGAAAATTCTGATATCTGAGCCACACAGTTACAAATCTGCCCTGCTACAAAAATACAGTGTCACATCAGTGACCAACAGCTACAAGCATGAAAATTCAGAGAAACAAATGCACTAATGCAAAGGAAAAAGCACCGAATTATCTGAAGAGAGGTAAATTGTCTTAAAGGGAAGAAATTATCTGTAAAACCATTTTCTTTCACCCACAACTGAGTTAAAATTCTGATTCTCCACTCCACTCATGAAACAAGATAAAAATCTCTATGAAATTATTATGCCCAAACTATTTCAATAGAGGCAAGTAGTACCTGCAAGTCCTTATACTGCAGAACCGCCTGAATAGCAGCAGAAAAGTGGTTATCTCTAACATACAGAAAGGGAGTATTCTTATTTCAACATGCTTAAAGGCGTTCAACATTACATATGGAATAATTTTAATTCTATACTAAAAATATGAAAAATATTTCTTCTAACTTATAAAACCATGCAATTTGGCCCACTGAATTTTTATTTAGTTCACCCTCTGTTTAAAAGAGTTGAGTAGCATTTACACTTGGACAAGGCCCATGCTTTGAATCAGTGCTTCTTGCAACAGGTATCTTTTTTTCTGAAAACCTTGTTTTGTCTTATTTAGAAGACATCCCTTTTTTTGCAGAGGTAAAGACAATCCTTCTCCACTAATCACCATTACTTATTTCTTTAAATAAATGGAGTACAGACACAGCAGTGAAATCTGTGCTATGTTAATGTTACTCATAATACTGACAAGTATCAATTTCTACATATAAAACCACTTTGCAAATAAGCTTAAGGATTTTATAGGAAAGAAACAACCTTTAGAATTTACAGTTACTTTTTTTGTCTTTTTACAATTCAAAAGCTTTAAAAAGTCACAGCTGAGGCAACAAGCTCCTCTTACCCAAAAAAGATCCGAAGTGCAGCAGCAAACCTTGTCTTATAGCAAAGACAGCAACTACATCACATGCAAACAACCTTTCGTCACTGCTTACACAAGCCTTCAGCCCTACAAAAGCATTCATGTCACCATGAGCAACAGCAGCTCGACAAGCTGGCTATGGGTGAGCCAAACTGCTGCCTCCATCCCTTTGTGCTACGCAGCTGTTCCATGCTTGGGAAACATCTCAGCCTCACTTCTTGCATTTCTTGGCCCTGAACAAAAAAGCCCTTAGGAAATCATTCAAATAACTGCCAAAAGGACAGAACTGCACTGGTTTTTATACACCCTTATCCACTCTACTAAAGATTCATGCCATTTGCCATTTTATTTGCACTGCTATGATAGCCCTGACACTTGCAGTTAATTCCAGCACCTTTTTCTTTACTGTTCCTTTAGCATAACTAGGTATATTTTATTAGGCAATATCATTTTCTCAGTCTGCTAGAATTAACAGCTCACAATGGAAACATCTCCCTATTTAATTAGTGATATATAAATTAAGGCAAAATTCCTTGTTTCTGATTAGTACGGTACTGCCAAGCCAAACTACTCAAAAAACTTCAAAAGTTTCTTTTTAAATATATCCTTTTTATTGGCATTGTCAATTTCGAGTCCTTAACTGTCAGCTTTTGGCAGTACTACAGACTAAGACCAAGTTAATTTTTTGTTTATTTTATAAAAATTTAAATCTCACATTATCACAACTCCAGAAGCTAAGATTTAACAGTTGTTTTGTTTTCCCTGAATACACAGTTTCTTTTCATAATGTTTAATTTACTGTTAATTTTCCAGTAGTCAAAATAATCATTCTAATAAGAAGGTTCACTGCTACTTACAAAATAACTTAAATGTTGATGTTAACACACAGAAGCTGAACAGTCCTTTATACTGAGGCACTTTAAAAACATTTCCAGTCAGCCTCTAAAAACAACCCTGCTGTCATTGCTTGCAAGTACATAACTGTAATAGAGTAAAAAGTGGGGAAACAGGAAAAAGGACTGTTCAAACAAACAAAAAAAGAGGGAAAGGGGGACTACAGAAAATTATGCAAACAGAAAAGAAAAAGATGGCTTTGAGATAGTAACTATATTAGGGATGGGTCAGTCTTCTCTTTTTACTTTATAAAATAAATATGGGGAAGGGGATGTAGAACCATTTATTGTGAATGGGATCAAATAAACACTCTTCCAAGTTTGACTCTACCAAGATAACCACCACTTCCCTTTCTATTATATCAGCAATCCATATACTTTATTCCAAAATTACCATAATTTCAAAAGAATTCTTTATTTACTGATCAAAACCTTCACATGCCATTATGTTACAGTCATTGTGAAATGGGTATCTAACTCTGCCTTCAAGTTTCCAGAGCAAAATGGATTATTCTACAGGAACCTTGTCTGTGCTACCAGACAACTTTTCTCACCTTTTCCATAAGGACCTGTTCCACTAATATCCAATGAACTATTGATAATGAGACCTAAATTTCTTATCCTATTGCAGCTGTCCTAGCAGAATCCCTGGTGTGGATGCAGACCTTATAACAAAAGAGAGCTTTTGCCAGGTTATTTTCAAAGAGGTTGTTTTGCCAGGTTCAAGGAGGGAGCACAGAACAGCAAGTGAGGTCTCTCCATTATGCTGCTCTTCTCACAGAGCTAGAGTAGTGGATACTATGCAATACACAAATGGACGAAAACAAACAATAAATTATTTAAAATTAAGATTGAATTTATTGATTAAATTGTAGGGAAAAGATTCTTCAGGTATAACACTACCCTACTGATGGAAATCAGAAAATCAAGCAGATAGAGAAATAGAAGAAGTAACAGTCAAAGGAAAGGAACAGGAAGAGGAGGTGGGGGGGAAGGTAACTCCTATTAGAATTCCTCCTTTAAAATGGTGTTGTGTGTTGGTTGTTCCCTTTGATACCTTTCCAAACGCAAACACTGTCTTATTTGTTGCAAATACAAAACTCATACTAGTTTCAAATTCCTAAGTCTTCGATCCAGGACAGAACAGTTCACAAAATGGCTGTGATGAGGACTGCTTTGAAACATGTCAACCTTTCTAACTTACTCAGGTGCATGAACATACTCTACTACTTTATAGAATGATTAGTGCATAGCCCCACTGAAAGACCTATTCCCATATAAAAATATTTCTCAATACTGATTTTACATCACAAATATGCTATGGACTATTATCACTAAAAAGTCAGCACACAATAAAAAGAATATATACCAAGGTAGGGAAATACTTTATAAAGCTATAGTTACAAAGTGAGCTAGGAAATACTAAATCGTTAGTTAAGCTGATGTAATTTAATAAAATCACATATATGACAAGTACATGTGCATTACCCCAAAGTTAGCTGCATATCCCGCTGTGCCATCCAAATATATATTTTTTTTATATCACCTTGTGAAAAACTCAGTTTAATCATTCAGACAATCCTTCCCAATCAGGATGATCTCAAATCTTCTCATCAAAGCTTACTGCTTCCTTTATTTTGAAATTCAAGCAAAAAGAGTATTCTTCATTCATCTCCTGATTGTCTGAGTTGTGCAGACCAAAAAGATGTTCAGTCTGGTTTGACACTGCTCTTACGGCCAATTTTGGTAAACATAATAATCTTTCATTGCTTTTCTGTTAAAATGTGAGTTTTATTTTAACTTGGCAGTGTTAAATCATGAATTTGTCCTAATAAAGAAAAAAGGGTACATGCCTTCTACCTGGCTAAGAGCTTTACATTCTGAAGAAAGATGTATCTCAGAGCTACCCATACTTGAAGGCAGACTTGCTCTTGCTCTGCTGAGGAATGGGCAAACAGCTTATGCTGTCTCTCAGGGGCAAAAAACTTGTCCTGAAAGTTAAATCTGACTCATAGGCCACATAGCTTATAGGCTTGCCTAACAGGTTGCTCTACTTGATTTGTCTCAAAAGTAAACTTCGTGACATTTTATGCAAACATTATACCACCTTAAGTCTGAGCTATAAATCAATAAAACTCACTTAAGCTTGAGGAACTTCTGCAAGAGGAAATAACCTCTTAGTTGAAATTCTGCTCTAATTAACATTAGCGTTGCTAAATCTTACAATTTTCTCTAAACAAGTATCATAATATTTATAGCTTCAGATTAATAACATGACGGTTGAGATATTGCATAGAATTTGAGGGAAACAGGTTTAAAAGGAAAAATGTGAGCCTCTAAATTTTATGGGTCGACATAAATTTCCAAATTTGAAACCTCTCATGTCAGAATACCATGGGTTTGCAATTCATGATCAAAAATTACAAGCATAGTTTCCATGCAAAAACCTGTTTCTCATATGCCAAAACACTACTATTTAATTAAAAATAGTTAAGACTCAGGTGGCAAATAATTCATTATTCTCTTAAATCAAACCTCTATTTCTGGAGGCCTACCTCATCAGTATAATGAGTTAACAAAACCAGTATTAGAAGTAGCCCAAGTGACCACAGCTGTTTGACATTTGAATGTTTTTCAAAGGGATTCTTTGGGTTTGGATAATGAATAATTTTTTTTTAGGGAAAACAAAAAAACACCAGCACTAGCACCACAACACCACACAAATAGGTCATAAGCTCCTGTTTTTCCTTGTCCTTTACAAAAATACCTTCAGGGAAAGGTACTTGTGGGTACTTTGGCACTGCAGATACTACCAGAATGCAGAACAAGTAGTATTCAGACCTTTCTTTCCTCTGGATAGCTATTTAAAGAAGAAAAATATTTAACCATAATTACTTGACTAAGCCTTCTGCTGTGACCATAAGCCCCTCTTCATCTTTTACTTTTTTTTTACCAGCAAATACAATATTTGAAAGATTAAAAACTATTTTGATGCTCTAAATTTTGAGGAATTAATCATTTTGATGTACACAGAATATACACTACTACTTTTCAGCTGTATAAACTACTCCAGGTGTTTCCACACACACAACAGCAAATGTAAAATAAAATTCTAAGAAAAACTAAGAGAGTTTTTGTCATGTTATAAGTTTAAGACATCCTTGCCAGAAGTAGGTTCCTAAAAGTACAAGTTGCATGATGATACTTTTGCACACTTTGTAATTTGGTGTTTTCTTTGCTAAAAATGGCTTACTGAATACCGTTAGCACAGAAAATAGCAGACAGAAACCGCACTGACTCATTGGTTTTGTAGGGTAATATTTCACATAGAACACAGTCAGAATTTTATTACTCTTTCTTTTTAAGAAACTACTACAAATGTATTGTACTTTTTCCCATATAAGAGGAACTAATCAGGAAAAGAACATAAATATTCTTTCCAATGTAGGCCAAGCAGCACATTAATTCTGAGACAGTACCAATACAACAAAGGAAAACATTCTGAAATTAAGATACAGTTCAGGCTCAAACACAGCAAGCACAGTAATCTTCATACTACTTTAAGAATTTGGCCTTTTTCTGCTACCAATGATTATTGCCATTCAGACTTCCCCACCGTCAGACCATAAATTCAGATGATGTTCTGAAAGTCAGAAGTAAGGTAACACAGAAAATGAAAGGCTTCAGGTAATTCTAGCTACTAGTGATATGCAGAAGACATGCACCTATCTTACGGTCATCTGGTGCAATTCTCACTGAAGTCTTTCTGTTCTGTACATGGATCAACAACAGTAAGTTTATTTCTCCACACGGAGTCACCTCAGAGTATACAAATTCCTCACCCTTTGGAGTCCATCATTAACTGTATTGCTTCAAAACATTCAACCCAAAGTTGAAGGGAAGAGGTTACACAGAAAACATCTGCGTCCCGCAGCAGCTCTGTTTATAAGGGGCTACTAATTCAGCAACACGTGGGTCTTTCCACAGACATCTTCTGCAAACACTGAAGACCAAGTCTTTGAAGACTAACTGTAAGGACACAGCTCTCTGTGAAAAAGCCCCTTTGCCCAGGAGATGGTGAAATGAAAATTAAATTAAAATGCTATGGTTGTGCAACAATAAGGCGTGAAATTCCCTCTCAGCTGAGAGGTTTGATCCCAGAAATTCCTAGGGGAAGTGAAAGTGGTGAGATGGATACACTTTCAACCAGAAAAGGCCTACCTTTCTGCAGAAGTCTTCCAGGCAGACACTGGAAAGAGTGTGTCATCTTTATCCATTAAAAAAAAGAGGAGGGAAATCTAAACAAGCCCAACTGAATCATCAAGACTCAGATGAACAGTAGCAAACACAAGCTCCAGTTGAGTATGTGTGCACCAGCTGCAAACCCTGATTAGTCTATCTGGAATACTGAAAATGTTTAGTCTCTTGGTATTCTGACAACACTAGCTTCTGATCTTTCAATTGTATTTCTCAGCCCACTGTCAAAGTACTGTTGCTCATTTTTCTCCTCAGCTTCAACTGGTGTATCATCAGTAGGAGTAAATCCATAGGTCTTTCACGGGCCTTAGTGCTTCTGATGCACAACACACTGACCTGCCTGTAAGCCAACTGAATTCCAAAATTTTGTTAAACAGCATAATTTTCACTGCCACCTTTATGAGATGCTTTATCTTGACTGGCATGAATATGAATACTCTGAATATGCTCTACAACACAGGTAACTTTCTTCCAGTTTATATAATCAAACTCAGTTCACTATTTAGTGGCTAAAAACTTGCCCCGGCATAACCCTGGTAGGCAGCTATGAAGAAAATTAACTCTTTCTTTCCCAGCAAAATCAGTATCAAAACTATTATAATAAATCACATTCTATGTCCTGTGTTGTGCTAAGGGACTAGGCTCATGCACAGTATTTTCAGAGAATGTTTCCAAAAATGCTTGTGTTGTCATTTACAGCTGGTTGGGAAGAAGTTAAAAGCATCGGGCTCCTCAGGAGACATGAGTGGAGTTATCTGAGGACTTTTGGAACAGAAGTAGTATGAGATCTGCCAGGTCAGAGGGAGAAACAGAAGTAACACAAGCTAGTTCTACGCTTGGGAGAGGATTTGCAAATCTCTCTGGGAGGAGTACTTAGGGAAAACCTTCACACCTCTCTTTCTTCTAATGGCCAGATTCCTCAAAGATTTATCCTTTTAAAAGAAGGATCTAAATATCAAATACTGAATTCCTGTAGTTAAGTATTGAACTGATTAAACTTTTTTACATTCATAGGTTTGTAGTTTTTTATACCTGGGCATATTTGGAACATTGTACACAAATCACTTTTTTAACTAAAAGAATACACCTTTCAAATTTAGCAATATATTTTGAGTAATTTCCATCCATCTATTCTGCACAATTTCTGTACTCACACTCTCAGTAAAACTGCAAGAAGACTATCATACATTCTAATTTTCAAGAGAACCATTTAAGTTACTTCAAGCTCTGGGCAATATTTTATAGATAGAATTAAAAAAGGCAACTGAAATCACAATAACTATAAGATGACTCTGCACCATAAATTAGCCAAGAAGATAAATATGGATTAATATCAAACAAAAAGAACTGTTCTAACAGCAGATTATCTTCATTTTCTTGGAAAAAAAGTCCCAAAACCAAACTGTGTAATTTAAGCTACAGAAATCAGTCACTTAGCCAAAGGGAAAAGGGAATCTCCAGATGTTAAAACTAAATAAAGTCATTATTTATTTAATAGTAAATTAAAAGCAAAAATTAAAACATAAAAATATTAGAATATCTAATTTTACATTTAAATAAAACAAAACTCAAGGAAGAACATAATAAAATAGTGGGCACAAGAACACGTAAAATTGTTTAATCCTCACTGATCTGAATGAAGCATCCCTCTCTCTGAAGAACCACTCTTATCAGGCGGGTGTTTCATGGAGGAGAGAGAGGCAATTGAAGCTAGGAAATGATGGATAGCAATGACCTTTCTATCTGTAAAACATGGGCATATTTTAGGTATTTAATCTTGAGAATTGGATTATTATTAATCAATTATTAATGACAATTTGAATCTATGGTAGATGTTTTTTGTTTTCTTAAATATCACATAGCTAAGGTCCTGCTTGAAAACCAGAAAGGAGATTAAATCCTCACAAGCAAATAGTGTTCAAGACTGGCATTTTCTTCCCTCCTAAACATTTCTTCCCCTGCATAACAGCACACACTGACAATAACCTAGTACCCTCTGTAAAAATTCTGCCTAAGTATTCTGAAACCCACCTTTATAGCTTTTTTTTTTTTTTTAGAAAAAAGGAGCAAAAATGATCCCTAACCTTTCCCAAAGAATAAAGCAGGGCATGTAGAAGCAAAACCACCTATGGCTTCATTTCTATAGCCACTAGTTACTCAACTGCATCTTTTAACATCCACACTTCCTCACTTGCCAAATCTGAGTGATAACAAAAGGAAACATCTCCACTACAAGCCACCAGATCATCCAATGAAAATAAACAGAAGGTGTTTGCAGATATTTAAAATGCATTGACAAAGAAGGAAAAGCAGATGGAGTGATTCTAAGGCTGAGCTCTTTTGAAAAGCAGAACCTCTACAGCCTGCAATAAAATACAAAATATCTGTGTATCTGTGAATGGAAAGGAATAGGTTTCAATGTTGCCTTGAATACCTAAGCTGAAAAATGTAGAGGTTATACCAGTTTGGAGGAATCACTCTGACAAAGAGAATCTCCCTTACTCAGATTCTAAAATTGAAGGATATGGATAACAGCAGCCACCTTGTGAAGAATAAAGCCAATTTAACACATCTAAGACCACAACATATTTGGCAGGTCTTCCTGCACTTAATTTCTCTGTTAAAAAATGTACACCTGATTTCTAGTCTAACTGAACTTCCAGGCATTACATCTAGTTCTCCCTTTGTCTGCTTCAGTTGATGAGTTGTCTTAACATATTTCTGTGTTTTGTGGTATCATGCTTCTTAAAGACTAGACAAGGGCCTCTTTACTCCCTTGTTAACACTAAACAGATTTAATTCTAGGAGGTTTTCCACAATAAGGCATGTTTTCAACTACTCCAGTCATTCCTGAGATATTTGTGGTTCTCCCCTGACCCTTCTCCAACTGAACACAGTATTCCAGTAACAGTCATGCAAGTGCATTAACAATTAATACAGAAAGGTAATATAACAGTTTCTTCTCATTTAGCTATTCCCTGCCTATATAGTAGTATACTGTAACCTTTTGACTCTCAAGCTCTCTTCAAAAACAATTAATTCCTTGGTTGAAGCTTCCCGTAAGATTACCCATTTACCCAGGGTATTACGAGCTTTTCCGTTTGGGGGCAGAGAAGGGGTGCCCTAAAGGAGGAGGGAAAGGGCTAATCTGGAGAAATCTCATAATCTAGAAATTTAAAAAGGGGGGTTGAAAAAATGACTGCAAGGGCAGGGCAAGGTGAACTGAAAACATCTTACTGTGGAAAACGGGAGCAGCATTTTATTTTATTGATGTTGCCCGGTAAACTGAGTTCACAAGTACAAATGAGAAATCATACATAATGAAGTCATTACAGAGCCTCTAACACTGGACTTCGTTGTTGGTGTGCCAATAAAACTGACTGATTAATCTACTTCCATATAACAGCAGGATAAAACAGCTGCAAACAAGGAAAACCTTGGAAATAAAATACTGGAAATATTTATAAAGTGAAAAATAAGGCTAACAAATGGCATATGTATCAACTGTGGGGGTGGAAAACAATCTGTATGGGAAAAAAAGAAACTGACTCATTAGGTCAGTGGATGGTTGTCAATACCTGAGAAAATTTAAGTATGCCTTCTCTAAAACAATTTAAAGGGTTTTTAAATAGACCATAATGATCAAAACATTTTGTTTCTAACCTCAAGCTTCTTTCAATATGCAGCATTTTGCAAACTTTAGTCTAGTGGGGTAATAGATCAGGTTGAATCACAGCCATTCTGAGCTATGATACTTGTTATTTTAGATGAAATGCCTAAGTAATATTGTGATAAACAAGCTTCTCTTTGCTCTACTTGCTCTATCTTTCAAACTTGAGTTATGTAGTAGATTGAGTTGTAAAACTCCTGCAAACTACAAGAAGTACTTGTAATTGAGCCAGTGTTCCTCAGTTCTTTTAAGCAGAACAGACTTCCCGACTCATAGCCACAGCCTCCAAAAAAGAAGAAGCTGTTTTAAGCTTATCATTTTTTTCTTCCATCTAGAAAACATTAACATTAAAGGTTAAAAGAAATCATTAATTTGAAACAAAGACAGGATTGCATCATAGAAGCTACTCATACATATCTCATAATAAAGCCACTACTACACAAAACTTAGTTATTAAGACCAGGAGGTATAGAAACTTCCAGCTTTCACTTAAACTTGCTTTTCATAAAATCAAAGGTAAAACTACTAGTGACTCCAGGAGGAGCATAGCTGTACACACTGGAGCAGTACATTACACTTCAGTTTTACCCTGCCTTTGCCCTTACTCCTGATATTTTTTTCAATACAGCAGCAGATAAGTCTCCCATCACAGACACCACAAGACACATACAACTGCATAGAACTGTCAAGTCACTTTACCACTTCTACTACACCTTGAAAAACATGATCTTTTCCTCTCCCTCTTTCCCGGTAGAGCCACTACAATATGTTCTTGTGGTGAATGGGTTAGAGAAAGCACAGCACTATCCTACTATCCTTGGTTCTTTCCTCGATAGTTCAGGTATGCTGCTAGCTTTTACAAAATAAATCTGCTTTCCCATTGTTCCGGAAATAAGGAAGGTTCTAGGAAGAGGGAAGGAGAAAGAAGCCACTCCAAAAGCAGCAGATTCTATATATGCACCTTCCCATGTCCTCAACACAAGCACAACTCAATTGTTTGTTCAGGGGCAGTTAGGTTTAAAACAATAACTTTTTGGGATTAAGTAAACTCTGAAGTTGTTCAGGACAATTCTCCCTCTTTTAGAGTACTTTAAGAATTATTCTTAAATTGTGAGATAAATATCTGACAGGCTAAATTAATTTCCTGTAGAGTGTTCAGATAAGTATTCAATACATTAAGGGTATAAGTATTTATGAGGATTATTTAGAAAAAAAGGATTAACTAATGTTTGAAAAGAACTCCAAATGCTAACACAAAGTTCACATGTTGAATGTGTAGGTAAGACTAAAAACTGAACAAACAAAACAAACCTAAAAAGAAAAAGCTGATTCCATAGAAAATCACCAGTATTGACAACAGCAGGTTCAGAAATACGAATTCACCCTGCTGCGTACAGTGTAGTACATGTGCAGTGTAAAGACATACTGACCCCAAAGTGTGTGGTCAGACAATGATCTCCAAGAGCTGGCTCACTGCTCAGCATTTAGTCCATTTGTTTTCTGAATACACCCTATAATTACAGAACAATTTCTCATGCAGCCCCTCCCTTGAGCTACTAACATTCAAGCATTCACAGAATTTCAAAACAGCATTAGCTCTGGCAGTTGACAGAAATATTTTTGATTTGGGAGGGTGCAATTGTGGATGATCTTTGGGACAACATAAGATCTTCAAGTCAAGACAAAATTGAGAACAATCTTGCATCCCTTTTCATGTTTTAAAGCATTTAAGACATACACTAGGAACATGGACTTTCAAAAACTAATTAAAAAAACAGTTCCGTATCTTAGGCCTAAACCTTGTCTTGCAGCATTCTTTAGTTTTGAAATTAATAATTGCTTTAGGATTAAAAACTCTTCCTAAACTTACACCTGACCAGTATCGAGTGCATCTGGAAGCAACTGCTCTCAGCATAGTTTACTCTGCCACTTAAATGTATAACCTGACAAATCAAGGGCGGTGACACCCAGCACAGCTGCATTCTGCAGTTCATGTGCCTACTAAATACACAGATCCCTTGATGAATAATAAGAGAAGATTATAACAATAAGACTTTAAAATGTAGATGCTACAGAGGCCTACATTCTACTGGACCACTCAAATCACACCTTTCTTTTAACTCTCTGTTTATGCATGCTGACAGGAGTCATTCTGGGAAATAAATTCAGTAGGCATGCATTATAGTTGCAACACAATTGCATTTGACACACATTTAACAGAGTCAACAGGCAGTATCCCCTTACACTGCAAAAGCAAGCCTAAGTGGCAGCAATTTGCTCTGGAAACACTTACTTCTGATGAGGTCACCATCAGTGCGATTTCCCCAGATGGACTGGTCTTGTATCTCTGGCTGTATACTTTGGTTACTGGAAGGCTGGCTTACGTCTTTATCTCCTGCCGCAGTATTCTCTTGGTCTGTTTTTTCTAAGTCAAAAGAAATTTTAAGGTTTTAGTTTCTATGGTATTTTTCCTCTATGTGAACAAAACTCATCTTTGGAAATTTAAACCAAGAAAGAATAAAATATAACTCATCTCAGCCCCTCATGTAGCTTCCTTAGAAATAATTCCTAATAAAGCTTATTTTCCATTTGTTTTCTTGTCTAGATCAAAGCAAATTTTCTATAAGAAAGTCTTTTAGTCATGTCTAATCATGTAAAATAATACCAGCATTTGCCACCACATGCTATGGTTCAGTTTCTTTATGTTGAGTTACCTTCCACAAAATTTTCAGATAAAAATTTGAATTGCTTTGCCACATAAAAAAAACAAACAAACAAACAAAAAAACCCCAAAAAAACCCATTATTTTTTTTTGCCCACATACATGTGGCTCTGGCATATAAAATCTTCAAAAATTTCACAAACATCTGTTTTCAATTATTTAAAATTGGAAATATAATTAAAGACAAATATTGTTGAAACTTCAAAACTGCTAAGTACAAATATTCAGAAAATTTATTGTAACACAATCACTTTTTTTTTGTTGAAAAAATAGCCTTTAAAATCATTTCTGAATAAAAGTCAACATTTAGCCTATGATGAAAGGAAAAATTGTTTCTTCTCTCCAAGTACATACAAGATGCAGGGAAATTTCCATGGTAAGGTTATTTGAGGGATTCTTCAACTTTTTTTCACAAGATAGCAGATCTTGTTGTTTTGATGATTTCATCAGTCAACACACACAGACCTGCATTTTCTCAAACCAAGGTAAGTGACAGTTTTCATTCTGACTGTCATTAATGTTTTAACACTCAAATTCACATACACAAATCTTTCTGATCTTGATTGCTACAGGTTTTTCCTATGGGCATTCAAAGAAACACTTCCAAATCTGGAATTTGTTCATTATTCACAGTGACAGATTATCAGTTTATATCACTTACTCGAGGGATCTGTAAAACACTAAATATTTGGTCTTAAGCTTTTTTTCTAATATACTTGCAACATTTGATAGTTACAGTATATCTAAATGAGCAACTGTTGAAAAAGTCTGTCAGGTCTATTTATTTGTTTCAAACAAGAATGTGTTTATAAATCACTTATCACAACATAATGACACCACATCCTCTAACAAAGCAATTATTCCAGTCCTGAGACCCAGGAAAAACACTGCTACTGCGACATATTGAAGATTAGTTTCTTTATATAGCCAACAGCAGTTTGATTTTAAATCCTAACTTTCTGTCTTTGTTATCCACCCTATTAAATTGAAGCATTGAACATCACTCAAAATAATATATGCCATATTGTATGTATAGTAGCATGTGCCTTCAAGCACTGATGCTCCCCTTCTATTAATTTCCACCTCTGAAATGTGTGACCCAGCTACCTCTGTGGTACTTCTATCTCACCCCTCCCTCCCCTCACCATTTCTTCAACAACTTGTCTATATTTCCTCAAGCCTGTCCTGAAATGAATGGTTTCACTGGGATTGGCGTAGTTACTAAAGCAGTTGGGAAGATACCCATTGACTTCAGTGAGCTTTGCATCTTGCCCTGCTGATACATAGATACTCATCCTACCAAAAAAAAAAAACAACCCAAAACAAACAAACCAAAAAACTCAAACAAAAACCCGAAAAAAACAAACTAAAAACCTAAGAAATGTTTTCAAGCTCTGTGACAGGCATCAGATACAAATCCAACTGGATTGAAGTATGATGATTCTCCCTGTGCAGTTATGTACTAGGTGTAAATGAGATATAAAAATATCTGAAAAGTGTGTTGAAATAGACTGAATGAAAATAAGCAGTGTCCTGGAGAGAGTTATTGTAAAAACTCTCTGTTTTCCACATAGAGAAAGTTTAAATGAGCTGTTTTAAGGGATTTTGCTCTCAAATTACTTTACTGCAGTAACGTCACAAAGATTACCACAATATCTTCTAGACAGTGGTAGTACAAAAACTGCAGTTACTGGACAGTTTGGATATGACTTTGCAGAGCCATACTATTTCATGTAGTAAACAACAAATAGCCCTAAGGAAACATTAATGTTAATGTTAATGTTATGGGTCTTTCAGCGTTCCAGATTACATTTTTATCCAAGAAATCTAAAGGAGTGCAGAATACAGTCATTATTCACAGGGACTTAGTTTTCATTCCTTTGCTTGGTTACTTGGTTTTGGTTCAGTATCTTTCTCTTTTTTTTTTCTTAAAGGTTGTACATGTATTCTTCATGTGTACTTTTATTATTCTAGCCCGATATGGTAAACAGACAGGTATAATTATTTAATTTACATGCAATTGTACATTATACTAACAGTTAGCAAGAAAGTAGTAAATGGCACCATTAAAAAGTAAAAAAAACCCAATGCTTCAACTGAACACCAACCCATTTTGATAGGAAGTTTATAACAATCAACATTAATTGAATACCTAATTCTTTGATCTATGTAATTCACATGAAGATTTCCCCATGAATGTGCATAACAGAAACCTACACCACTTCTCTGTTTTAATCAAGCTTAACCTTATGGATTTTTATGTAATACTTCCTTAGTATTTTAGCTTCTGCTTCCTTTAGTACACCCCTCCACTCTCATGTGATTAACCTCCAAAACTGAGAGCCAAGAAGAAAAAGAGATGCTCTTCCTAGCAGTTCAAATAATGGAAAGAAAAGACTCATTATGTTCTGAGTCTGGCAGTGCTTGAAGCAGAAATACAATCTCTCTTCAAAACCGCAAGTCACGTCACAAAAGCAACATAGTCTTTTTACCTACCACGGTATCACCCCCAGACCAGTAACCCATGTGGCTACATACCACTCCTAAACTAACAGACCTTCTAGCCAAAAAACCCGCAGAAGTGGTGTACACCCACATAGAGTACTTATCCTGAAGGTTAGCAGGAGCACAAACTCTGCCTGTATACAGATTAATGCAAGTTTAAGGTTTCAATAAGGAAGAGATACAACATGGTGGCAAAGTATAGAACTGAGATGGTTAACAGCCCAAATCATTTACAGACAACTCATAAGCTACTTAGTGAAAAAAAAAAAAGAATTTAATCACATCTCAAAATTACTATTTCATTAAATAAGTGAACTATTTTTTTTATTTGGAATTATTAAAGTATATATAAATCACTTCTAAAGTACATGCATTCATTTTACAATAATCTTGTTATATTTGTTTTTAAAGTTACACAGCAATACATGTATTTCATAGAATCAAAATTTGTTTTCACTGTTGAGACTATTGTAGCATTGCTTGTTAGCTCCCATTTTAGTTTAGAGCATATGCTTCTTGTAACATACAATTCTTTGCATCATGACAGATACATTCTATAAGACTGGACTAACAGAACGTTGTCGGTAGTCTGGGTCAGCAACAAGCCTACTATTGCAATAGCCCTCTCAAAAAGAAAATTTAACAAATAGCCAGAATTGTTAAGAAAGATACAGTTAGGCAAGAAGAGTATACAAGGCAATCTCTCTAGATCCTTTCCAACCCTTTCTGCTATGCTTTTATAAAGTTGCAGGGACGTTGAGTGGATGTCAAATTAACAAACAAAATTGATAGAAAGTACAAAATATATAGGTAATGGATATACACTTGCAGGACACACCTGGAAGAGCTCAGGTCTTTGGGGGAAACTGAAGTATGAATGGACAAGCACTTGGAGAGACAAATACCTCACTACGTCTCTTGAGCTGACTCAGACATGGGTCTCAGTGTTGAAACATATCATAATGCATCAGTAATTATGTAATATTCAATCTCTGAACACACAAAAAAATGGAAACAAGTGCCCACAATAAATGGGTTGCATGTCCGCAGAGTATGATCGGCAGCTGATTTATATTCATTACACAACACATAAGCCTATGTACTGACTCGGCCATCTCTTCCAAGCATGTGAACTATAAGACTGCTTGACTAGGAACATGATAAACTGGACTTGAGAAACAGGTTTAGAGTTTGTCTATTGACACAGGGAAACTGTGAATGTAAAATGAGTTAAAAATCCTGTCACTGCAACAATAGAAAGCTCTGTTGCTATGATACATTCATCTTCTGTTCACCAAAAACGTGGTGGACAGCACCAAACAAGTAAATCAAAAGTAACTGCTGGCAAAGGCTTCTGGAAACCTGAGTGCATCATTCTCATCAAGGAGACAGGAATAAGAAGAATGACAGCGTAGTCATTGTGATCTGCAAACATGCAGAATCAGAAACAGCCCAAGAGTTTTACTGCTCAAGGGTGAAGGAATGGCTGAGGCACAGGGCAAAGCTTATTTATGCACCTAAATTTGACCCAGCTGCTGGAATGTAACATGAATCCTCAGAAGGCCTGAGTTGTCCCTGAACAAGCAGAGGCAGATTTAAATATACATGGGCAAAGTTCAAACCATCCCAAATGGAATTTTGTCCTTCAAAGCACAGAAATCACAGCGAAAACAAAACCAACCAAAACCCCTCCCAAAAAAACCCACAAAACCCAGGAAGAAAAAAAAAACAAACCAAACAACAACAACAAAAAACACACACAAAAACCCCCAAACAAACATAAAAGTAGACCTATGAGGAACGAAGTTGAGGAATATTTCCAAAAGGAAGCAGTATGGTTCTCTGTCTCAAGCGTAGAAGCAGTTGGGAGGGACTGAAGAGCACGTGACAAACACTGCACTTCTAACACTTCCTTTGTCCATTAATAACCTCGCTGGCAAGGAACCACTGAGGATGCTCTTTCCTACCGAAAATTCCACTGTTCACAGTAGCAGCACAAAAGAATCACAGTAATACCAGGTTTCACAATGCAACCACTAACAGCAACACCCACCAGCAACCTAAAACTTTTAGGCATTTCACATAACAGGTTCAGCTGCACTGTTCATGCAACAGAGTTAACTATTGCAGCTCATGATCTGCTGGAAATGTTCTCATTTCATTAATGACTGATTGTACAAACTAATTAATACTAATAATCTATAAATTATGGAGTTGAAAGCATCCATTTAGATGTTTGCTTGGTTTAAAACTAATTTGGTTTATTTCAATGACTTTCACTTAAATGTCTTAGTGCAACTTTCAGTGGCCTCAAAATACCACTGAAAAAAGATCAGTCTCTTAAAATTAGAGCAATTCAACTGAACTTCTTGGAAAGCCCTTCCTCACACCGAATTTTCCAGGTGCAAGATATGCAACAACTATGAATGTACTACAGGTTTGACAGCCCTAGACAAATTTCACTCACGATAAATTAAAAATTACTAGCAATATGTACACAGGTACTCTGCATTAATTGATTAAAAGCAGTAAGAAAGTAAAATACAGAAGCAAAAACTTCACAAATAATCACACTAATTGTCATGTGGTCAGTTATAAATTTATGTTAATCATCCAAAATGTTTCACATGTATACAAAACTAGTTGCTCATTAAATTCTAAGCAACACTTGGCTCAATATTAGCATGCTAATATTTGGTATTAGCAACAGCATGGCCCAATAAAAGTGGGCCTGTACAGTAAGAGTTGATTTTAAGGACACATTCCATATTATACAGGGGATTTTCTTCTTTGGACTAGCTCTCAGATTTAATCTTAAAGGCTGCAGGCTTATTAGTGGCTGGAGTGCATTAGGCACATTTCTGCAGTGCATCTTTCAGATAATATTGTCCAAAAGGAATCCAGTCCAGGTCACTCCCCAGGATCACTCCACAATACAAACCAAACCGGGGGCGAACAGGAGATTCACTTAAAAACTGCATTGCTGATCTAAATGAAAACACTAGCATAACACACTCTTTGCTGGATGCAACTTACTAGGTAAAAACAAGTGTTTAAAACAAAGAGAAATCTAACTTCTGAAGGACTGGAATGGAATTTGAGAAGAATTATTCTGGTAAAAAATTAGCCTATGAGATGGAACAGAAATATTTCAAATTTGATGCAAGACCTTTACAGTCAACTCGATGAAATACAAGTCTATCACACCCATGTGGACATGAATCACTTAACTGGAACAGCATGAACGTGAAACTGAAAGCAGAAGTGTATTTTTATGACAAACCAGAGTTAGATATTTATGCAAGTTTTAGGTATTTTAGTCAGTAACGTTCAATAAACCTCTCAGTACTGAGACAGTGATGAAACAAATTAAAACAGATTCACTGAACTGACTACTTGTCAGATTGCAAGTAGTAAGACAACTGAACTACTTGTCAAATTGCAAGTAGTAAGACAAATATAGAGGAAGTATTTAGTAAGTTTGGGCAATGTGAGTGCACTGGTTAACCGTTAAAATAAAAATCCATTACTCATAACACTGAGGCACTGCTGGTAAAGTGCAGTAATTATGGTGATAGTAATCGTTGCCTCAAGAATGCCCAAATGTGCATTGCAGTAAGTCCTCTGTCACCCCATCTCATCTAGTCAGTATGTTCCTTTAGTGCTCCTCATGTTGAAAACAGCTAAGCAAAGAAAACATGAAGAGGTTTGAATCACATTTTTGAAGAGGAGTACATGCTTTTTGTACTTTTCTGAATGGAAGTATTAGTTGCTGAATATGGTTTCTTCAGACACCAAATCTGAACTGCATCTCCCTCCAGCATCAGTGACATGATTTGTACTAAAGAGAACTGTCACTTACAGAACTTGACACTTAATATTTCTACTGGACTTCTCCATCCTCCTCCCCACACCACTTAAAAAAAAAAAATCTACTGGATTTCCATCACTGAGTTATCAGGAAGTTCTTAAAGTGCAATCATCAGGCTCAATTTCATTAACAGAGGGTAGTAGCTGTAGTACTAGTAAATAGTAGTGAGAAAGCTAAATATTATTCACTTATTATTCTAGGTTACACTCAGTTACATACAAGCAAAGGTAAAAGCATTTCCAACACTTTAGAGATGACAGTCCTCCATTGTCAAAAATATGGCCTGATTCTCTAAATAGTTCCATGTTCACTGAATTTCTCTCTTGTATTCCACAGATTATTCAAAAACAGAAGACTTAATGAAAAAAGTCTACCCATAGTCCAGGCAATAATCATGATACTACCTCTAACATGTGAAACATTTTCTGCAAAGCAGAGAGGCTAAGTCACTAATTGTCAAATTCCTTGCTTAGGGACATTTGTTTTTTGGTACCTACCAGTGAAGAAAATACTTGATTACAGCAAAACTGAAGTGGTCTGAATGTAGAGATGACACTATTCACTGACTACACTGCACAGCACACAGGTTTGCAATGAACTAGTCGTAATTTGATTTCAAGGCCTATGGAGCTATAGAAGAGAAACGGCATGACCAGGGTCTTGAACAAGGGTGCACAAGTAGAGCTACACTTTTGGAAGTTTGTGAAAAAGCTAACTAAATGTTTGCAGAAATTAGGTTAAACTTCAGGTTAAACCTGTAGCCTGTACCTTAGAGCAACAGTCTCCATTGGCACAGATAATGGTTTAAAGACTGAAACTGAGTACTGATATTGCCGCAAAAGAAGACACCATGATTTCATTTGATCTCTCTCATAGCACACATAATTGTGGTGGGACAAAATCCAATCATCTCAGGAATATTTATGCATTAATTCAATAATGAACTAACAAATAACAGTGACAGTGCATATGTTGAGAGGGCATGCTGGTTAAAGTAGAAAAGTCTTTTAAGTTGCGAAAGCCAGAGCACGCCACATCTGTAGACCAAACTATGTCTCAACCCAGAATTTTCACTATATCCACAACTGATGCATATCCCTGCAATCTGCCTAAGTCCTATTACTTTTGTCTGATTTTTATTAGGTTGTGGGACAGCTATTTGTTGGATATTTAAAATTCAACTGAAGTGTCTTTTCCTTTCACAGAAGAATACAGTTTGGCTTCAGCATCTGAATTTATATGATAGCAAACAAAAGAAGCACTTTGAAGTTCTGGAAGTTTTGATGATACCTCACAGAACTACAGAAGGGAAGTTTGTTCTCAGGTATCTACACCATTTAAACAAATATAGAAAGCATACTACAGCATGCTGGTATCAATCAAAAATTCTTTCTCACTAGAATGCAATAAATACTTTATTATACTTACAACATAAGCCAGTTTTTTCTGATTAAGTAATCTTTATTTCTAGGTGGACACAGATTTGAAGTACCTCACCGTAAATATATGGAGTCATCACATAAATAGGAGGTAAATCTAAGTAAAGTAGCAATTATTTTAAATTATTGCAGAATTTTCCAAATACCCCTAGCCTATTTCCAGAAATACTATGAATTTCAACCACATCTTTTAAAATTATTGCTGAATTCTAGAAAAGTCAGTGTAGTTTTAGATGTTCTGGGGATAGTATAGGGAGAGTAGGGGTTGTTGAAAGTGCCAGACATGCTATCTTAGATCTCCAGTCCTGGAATATCTGGACTACCTTACTCTGTAACCACACACTGCAAAGCTGACAACAGAAATGCTGGAATATAGACTGGAAATGTTATGAACTCACCTCTTCCTCTTTCCACCCCCATTTCCCCAACAGACTTAAGCTAGAAAAAAGCAACAAATAACCACAGCTATCCTTAAACTTAAGTTCATTAGAATAAAAATTACATATTTGAATGATGAATTCTGTAAAAACAGCCTTGTCTTTCTATGAACTACACACATGGTTTAAAATTGAGCCTGTGCCTTGAAAGGTGTGGCCAATGAGCAAACCTGAATCAATTTATTACACTTTTTTGTACCTTACTGATCCCTGAGAAAGTAACTTCAGAATCCTCCACCTCAACAGCTGTGAGCTGTAATTGTGTCACTGAGATTTTCTGCACATAACTTGTCTCTGGACAGATCACTATTTGTTTCCTTACTTTTCATAAAAAGAACAGCAAGTACTGAATAAGACTATTCCATAGTGAAAACTCAGTTTAAAGTGGCACTATAAGAATGAGACCACTTTCCAGGCTAGTTAGCTTGATAACTTACAACTTCAGTAACTTCGATATATGGCCCACATGCAGAATGTAACCAGGGTGGCCACCTGATCACATGTCAAATAAAAACAACACACTGAAAACAAACATGTATCACAGACATTGATGTTTCTGACAAAAACATGATTCTAACAGATCAGTTCTGTATGCTTAATCTCCTGTATCTAATAATATTTTTTTTTTACTGTTTAGAAGTTATGAGTCATCCTCTAAGGCAAAAAACAAACAACAATAAGATAAGTATAAGCCAATTTAAAATGTATCCCTGCCAGAACATTTTTTATTTAGCTACGGATACTTTCTGGTTTCTCAAATGAGTCTTCAGTTTTCATTTCACATAGCTATTGACTTTCCCAAGT
Organism: Melopsittacus undulatus; assembly: GCF_012275295.1. NCBI lineage: Eukaryota > Metazoa > Chordata > Aves > Psittaciformes > Psittaculidae > Melopsittacus > Melopsittacus undulatus. Next base: position 15,644,769 of record NC_047531.1, on the reverse strand, counting down.
TACAAAAACAAGACTGCATCTTTAATCCACAGTTGCACAACTGTGTTACCAGGCTCTGTTCCAGTTAACCAGTTATGAATAAAGTCACAGTTTTTGAACAAGCTTATTTGTCTGTTCTTCAGAGACTTTTTAAACTCCTGTCAGAATTCTGGAAAACAAAACTGTAGTTGTAAACTGAAAAAAAAAAAGTAAGTCTCATCTCTCAAGACCAGGACACAGGAAGCAAACACACTTCCCTACCTTGCAGATAACCTATACTACACCTTGTCAGGCTTCCCTATATAAAGGTGATCAGAATATCAATGTATTTTGTGCAAATGCAAACAAGGCATAACTTAAAGCACGTCTCTTCAAGATGAATGTACTTTCAAACAACCTTTTGAACAGCTGGCACAAAACAAGCTTACACTGCTAGAAGCTGGCTTCAACTGCAGCATCACAAAGTAATCTAAGAACAAAACAGCAAAGTGACCTCCAACTTGAACAAGGCTCTTGCTCCTGGAATCTTTCTCATCCTACTGCAAGACCTGGAAGAGCTTTAGAGGAAAGAGCTTCTAAACGCAAACACAGAGCTGAGAAGCAAGAAAGTGATTTTTAAGGAGCAGCATCTGCCTCTGAATGACTGCAGTTTTTCAAGTACTGAAAAGCAGCGCTGACAACAGGGCATTTATTCCTTTTTTTTTTCTACATAGGAATTTCTGGTTAAAACTCTAAAGAGGTGTTACAGAGTTACACCGAAGAGAGGAGGGAGGGGGAGGAGGGGAAAGAGAGGGGTTAAAACCCACAAAACAAATCCGTAAATGTATCACTCAAATAAAAGGTGCAACAATTACAGAGAAACTTTAAAGCAACTTACCTCGAGGGAGAGAGATCAAAGCGCTGTTTTCAGTCGGAGCTTGCTCTGGCCCTTCAGGCCCCGGAGGAAGAGGTTCTCTCACTTGGGACATCTGCCAGCTCTCTCGCCGAGTAACAGACAGCCTGCACCCCCCTCCAACAAAACTAACACGCGACCCTGAAGGAACAAGCAAACGAAAGCACTCGTTAATGTATTTCGTGATGAAAACTCGCGGCTCGGGGGCGGGGGACTGAGACTGAGCAGGGACAGCAACGAAGCGGCGGCAACTTTGCGGCTCGGCGGCGGGCAAGCCGCCCGCCCCCCGCTGCGAGCACCCGCGGGGCCGGGGGGCGGCGGCTGCGGGGCGGGGGCGGCCGACGGCTGTCAGCCGGGCGGCCGGGGGTGTCCGGGGCCGGGCCTGGAGGGGGGGACCCGGTCGGAGCCGAGCGGCAGCGCGGCGCGCCCTACCTCTGCATGGCCTCCCGCTCTGCCCGGCCCTCCTCCGCGCCCCCACCGCGGGACCTCCGCGCCTCCAGCCGCCGCTCTGTTTCCCCGGCGGCTGCCGCCTCTGCCGCCGCGCCCGCGGGCCTTCCCCCTGTGCAGGGGCGCGCACACGCTGCACTCACACCCGCTGTCCCCCCGCCGCTACAGTCACTCCTTCTCCATCATTTCCGGACAATGAAACATCCCACTCCCGCTGGCGCGGCTCGGGGCGGCGGTCCCGCAGGTCCTGCTGCCCGCCAGTGACAGGCAAACGGGCTGCACTGGGCTGGACTGGGCTGGGCCGGGCCGGGTCCTGGGGGAGAACGGCCGGCCGAGCACCGCGCTGCCCCCCGCCCCCAGGCGGGCCTCCAGCCACGGAAATTCCCCCAGGAGGCCGAAACCCGTCAGGCAGAAACAGGGAAGAAGGAAAAAACCATCTGAAAGGGAGGCTTTCATGCCTGGACAGGGTTTGCAGCTGTAGCGCTTGGCAGCGGTGCAGGAGCACTTAAACGTGCAGCCGCGGGCTCACAAGTTGCCCGCTGCGGCGACTGACTGCTGCCAACCAGTTGCGCCTCCGCAGCGGGGGCAGCGGGCACGGGGAGCGACAGAGCCCCCGAGTTCGGGCCCCCGGCCTGACACTCCCCTTCTGAGACCGGGTCCAGGACAACCTAACCCTCACCTACACCTTAGAGTGCAAGTGTGCCTAGAAAATGGACTTAAAGTGAGCGTACTGAAACATTCAACACGAAGAACAGAACAAGCATTTTCCAAAAGTAAGCTCTGAAGTGCAAACTACTCCCTCTGCTATCATCTGCCAAGTGGTGGTGGTACCTGTGCTTTCTCCACGTGGGAAATGTATTTCTTTCCCATGGCACTGATTGATTTTATTGTCAGCATCATGCTCTGTTCTTGCCCACACCATAGAGTAATGCAATTACTGCTCATGTGGGTGGTGGTATCCACCCACCATGAGCTGCCAACTTTACCTTGCTTATGCTATCACAGTATATTACTTTCTCTGTCGAAGTGTGTCCATGTTTAAACTTACTCTTTAAAACTACCAAGCAGATTTTTTAATTATGTTTTTTATTATGTGTATTTATTAAGTGCACAGCTGAGTATTTTTGAATAAACAAAAGCAGGAAAACAAAATAGCCAAGTTATAGACAATTTACAGCTCTGTGTGAGACTCCACACACGTCAGGGCCTCGTTTCATAACTCATCAACTTGCACCACTCTGTAGCTTTATTACTGGTTGTTATTGATGCAAAAGAGAACAGAGTGATGAAAGGTGCGTATGCTTTGCTCCGAGAAATACAATCATTTTTAAGTATTTCAGTAACCTAAGATGTTCTTTGGTACAGCATAATCTTTCTTTAAACTTTTTCATTACAAAGTGGGGAAAAATGTTTTATTTGGGGAAGAAGCTATGTAAAAAATCCATTTTGGGCAACCAAAATTATTATTGTACTGCATAATAATAACTGGTCTCAATATCTACACTTTTCATCTACGAAAACATTGCATAACTTTCCATAGTTCCTTCTCTCCTTGCTGTCCTGGGGCAGAGCGATTGAGACATAAGGTAGAATGACTTACCTCAAACTCCCAAGTGAGTCAGGAGCAGAAGTGAGGCTATGACTCATACTCAATATCCAAGCTTGTATTTTTCCCTCTGAAACTGTAAGCGTAGCAGATGACAGTGGGAGGAGTAAAAATTTAGTCAACCACACCCTGCCTTCAAAATACTTCATTGGATAATCAATGCCTATGAAGACCAGATAACATCCAGGGTTGGTGTTTGGTGTTTTTTTAACCTTATCTATGAAACCCACATGGTTGCATCCATGTCATTCAGTTTATCTTCTTAAAAAAGACGATGGGATGAGCTCACCCTGCCAAAGTTCAACTGCGTAGCTGCCTGCATAGAATTTAAAACAGCTAAGTGAATGGAAAAGGATCCAGCTGATATTGCAACTGATACAGTGGGAGATAACCCAGGAAAAATCAGATTAGAAAAAGGTAAGATAATTCAATATACAAAAAGCACAATTCACTGAAATAGTACATTAAAGATATTATGCAATGCAAAAAAAAATTACATAACAATGACTGTGATGATTGTAAAAAGATGGGTCCAGATGTGGTCACTATTAATGAGATACAATAGACAACTAAAGTCCATTGACATAAGCCAAATATGCAGCACTTCCTGACAGTACAACCTAGTTTGAGCAAGTACACAGCTAATCTAAAATAATGGTTTTATTACTTTCCATTAAGATCTATATAATTTTAAAATGTTACTGAAGATTCTTAGGAAGTGGGTAGTTCAGACGTTAACATCAGCAGCCTTTCAGGCAGGCTATAAATAAGAGATATGCTGTATCTTACTACAGCAACGAAGTTACAAGCTGTTGCACATATGTATTCCAATATGCTCAATCATTGCTAGATTATAAAATTCAGGTATGGTCTTCTAGACAATTAATGGCATATTTGGGGATAGATGTGAATAGAAGCTCAACTACTGGTAAATAGGTAATAAATATAGTTTGTAGGCAAGTAGAAATTTTCTGAAAGAAAGCAAAACAAAACACAAAACCATCACCAAAAAGAAAACAAAACCCCAAACCAAAACTAAACAAACAAACAAAACCACCTCTGAGTTTTTTTCCCTATTAAAAAGAAAAAAAAAATAAAATCTGTATAGCAGATTCCTATTAAAAGTGCACAAAATGCAGAATATAATCGTATATTCTTCTGGACAGATTTGGTCATCGCTATTTTTTAGTCTGAAGTCCCATGCAAGCCATATGATAGGTATTACCTCCAACCAAAATAGACTTGTCACTGAACATGAGTATGTATTAGAAAGGCACAAGACACTTACTTAAAATAAACCTACAATATCACAAAATTAACTGATGCAAGGGTTATTTACTCATATTACTAAAAACACGAGGTATATTTCTAGCTTGAATTTTTCAAGGCAAACTTTTAGTCTTTAAGTTTATTTGGGTATCAGATGGATTCTTGCAGAGGAAATTTTGGATAGCAGAGTTGGTCATCTCAGCAACGCTGAAGAAAATTTGTGCATAACTCTTCAAATAAAAAGATTTTATAAAAAAAATCTACTTACACAGTGAAGTGATTGTAACTATTACTTACACATCAGTGCAAGGGTAAGTACCCAGTTTTCTTCCCCACCATAACATTTATCTTTCGCTCCCCAAGGCTTATCTTATCTTTCACTTCTGCCTTCCAGCATCAGGAACAGAGGAAACTGGAAATATTTTACACCCTTCATAACACCCTGGATCACTTAAATGGTTTTGAAAGATGGGCTGTAATATTTAGTAAATCTGTGATTGGTTGCTTCTACCTTAGTACCTGTGAGTTCAAGTTATCCTTCTGCTATGTCTAAGAGCAAGATTTTCAACTTTGTAATATACATTTTTGACATATGTGTGTTACTCTAAACTTCATAGATCTTTTTGGTATGAGGATCAAGGCAGGATCTCTTTCCTAAATATTTTATAGTGCAGCAATACTGAGATGGGAAGACATAGCTGAAAGAGCTAAATAAAAGACTTGGAGTTTAAACCAATTATATTATAAAATAACAGTATTAACAGTGAAGCTTTCAAATTTGTTTTGGTTTAAATTTCAATCAAAAGCAGAAATACATGCAGTATATGCATCAAACACAGTAAAAGGGAATTTGATGGTAACTACCATGCCTGGTTTGGAGTACTTTTGATTCCTGGTGTTCACGGCCTAGTTTGTGTATGAACTCTCTCCAAAACATCCTGTTTCAAACCATCTATTTTTCCATGCCAGAACAGAGTTGGACGCAGCTATGGAAGCATAACCACTGAAGTGCTGTGGGATTGATGGTGCCTAAGGCACCAGCTGGTCCTAACAGGGCAACCAACCCCCTCTAGTCCAAGGAAATCTACCTCCAGAAAGCACAAACAGTAACAAAGAGTAGGATGCTTAAAATGAAATTAGACACATATAGGTTTAACTCTTCCCATAACCAGAAATGGAATTAAGAAATACATACTCTTTTAGAGCAGCAATTCCTTCTAGTAATGCTGTGTATTGCCCTGGGAACAAGAAGAAGTCTTTCTACCATATATGATTGTTGTCTAGGTTTGATTTTTTGTCTAGGTTTGATTTTTTATCTTTTTTTTTGCCACAGGATGGAATCCACAGTGAGGAGAAAGGGAATAAGAGGCTTAATGACTGCTTTGTGCTGGCTTGAGTGGCAATTGAGAATTAAACTCAGTCTAAACATGAATTTTAAAATATGACAAGGCATTTTTCCCAGTTTTATTTTTCTGTTTATTGGGAGTACAATAGTATAAGAAATATTTTGTTTCTATAAAATATTTTGTAACACAGATGGTAAAGATTTCATTAAAACTTATAAATTATGAAGTAAATCAAAATAAAATATTCTGACATAAATAATTTTAATGTAACTTCAATGCAGTCCAAGGAGTTGCATGAAGATGAATTCAGCTCAACAAGCTTTATCCTGCTTAGTACAAAACACATCACATGGCATGGTTTATGGTAGTTTCATCTATTCCTTAGCAAGCTCAAGCAAGTAGCTCACTCAAGCAGGTAATAGATCTCACATGAAAAAGTAACAGATCATATATTGAGGCATGCAAAGTGACGTTTCATCACAACAAAGTGTCAACTAGTAATTCATTACTTTCCTACAAATAAGTCAAGAAGAAATATCCAGTATTCAATTACAATTAAGTGTGCTGGATTGCAATAGTTAATTTATTTGCATATTTTCCCTTTAGTTACCTAGCTTTTCACTTTGCAGTTAGTATTACACCTTAATAAAGGACTTATTTAGGACTTTAGAAGAATCTTGAAATTCAGCAAAAAAAAAATTCAAACTATGTATTGTTTTTTACTGCATTCATAATCATTTGGAACTTGTCTTGACATTAAAGTTCATATCAGCAAAGGCAAAGGACGAATGACAGAATCTTTTAATTTAACTGGACAGCAAGTTTAAGGAAATATTGATTAAAAAGTGTGGCTAATTGAACTCAGAGTATTGTAACACAAACTATATAGAGACAGTAAATTTAGAATAACTTAATGAATTTACCTGAATCAATTAGTCATAACAATCCTAAAGGCTGTATTTATGGCAAGCAAAAAAAAAACAAATAAAAATTCACTTGCTTTTCAAGCTAACAAGTCTCCTTTTGCTTTGCAAACTGAGCAGTATCTGGATCTGGTGTTATTCTACATTAGTATTTTATGCACATTCCTTATGGTTGTAAGTATTCATGAAATTTACATTACCTTTTCTCAGCAGTATCAAACTAATTGCCAATATCAAATGACATTTGAAAAAATATTCTATCTAAAATTCTACAAAAATAAAAATATTTCCATATTAAAAGAATGGGAATAATCCTTCCCCAAAATATTGAAAACTAAATTACTAAAACAAGCATATTTTACAAATAGAATATATAACGCAGCGGAACGTGTCGTGGTTTAGAACCAAACCCTCACAGCTCATTCACTCATCCCCCCCCTTGCTCCCCCGACTCCCAGAGAGTTAGGAAGGAGAATCCAAACAGTGTAGCCCCCACGGATTGAGATAAGCACAGTTTAATAGCTAAGGCATAACACAAATAATTACTGCCACTACTACTACAAATAATAATGATAAAGCAAACAACAAGTGAAGAGAATACAACACCTCACCAGCCACCGACCCATAACTCACTCCACCCTGCCCGACCGAGCACCGACCGATACCTTCTCCATCCCCCCAGAGCTCCAGCCCTTCCGGGTCTCTCCCGGTTACATCCTGGGCATGATGTGCTATGGTATGGAATACCTCATTGGCTAGCCTGGGTCAGGTGTCCCGTCTCTCCTTCCTCCCGGCCTCCCCTCCTCCCTGGCAGAGCATGAGCTCAGAAAAAGGCCTTGGACAAAACCAAACATTTGAGCAGTAACTCAAAACATACTTGCTATCAGCAACTGTTTCCAGCCTGAAAGTCAAAACACAGCACTGCACCAGCTACCAAGAAGGAGAAAAATGACTGCTACTGCTCAAACCAGGACAGAACGGAAGACTGTATGTTATACTGCTGTGTGATATCATGGTGTCACATCCAGAGGTCTATAAAAAAATTAGTTAATTTTGAGCATCTTCAATATGAGTTCATAATAAACGGTGTAATTGTTCCATTAGAGCTGCAAGAGAATATGCTGTGAATGAGTATTTAAAATATTGGGTATTTTACATTATATTTACACAATATAGAATGCTCTTAGTTGCATATTGTGTATTATTCCTAACACATATTCAGAGCATATATTGTAACAGCTCCTTTGGAACCACTAACATGTGTGTTGTGAATGTGTATTAACAGCAGAATGCATTTTCATATTATGAGTCCATAATACTGAATGCACAATCAAATCTTTTATAAAAAGTCATTGCTATACGTACAAGCAGAAGTTATTTTCTCATGCTTCTTACAACTGTGCCATCTTGCAGAGTCATTTCTCACCCATATCTTCACAACTCACAAACTAAAAAATACACAGTTCTGCAACAATCCCGTGAATTGCAGTTTTCTTGAAGTATTTCATGAGGTCTTTTTTTCCTTTCTTTGTTCTATCTCATAATTGGTGTTCTCTTTTAATACCTGAATTTAAAGAAAACATTGGTTGTTTTCTCTTAGTTTTTCATTTTGGAATCCACATAAATGACTGGACAAAAGTCTTAGCATTAAATGCTCATTTGGATATTACCTGTAAAATACAGGTCCTTGGAAAAACAAACATAAGGAAAACCCTCAGTCAGTTGTACTAGTATTTTTAACTATGATGATTTTATTTGTTTGTATATTTACCTAAAATAGCAAGGTGTGAGAGCAGGGAGGGAAGAGACGGACACAAGCAGGGGAGAAGCAGGGAGGAGTGTTGCCAGCTATGGACATACAATCGTCTAGATGAGGCAGAGCTAATATTACCCATTACAGTTACCAAATAACATGATCTCAAAACTTCATTTGGATCAAGAAGTTATTGTGTTTCTACACTGACAGATGAACATCCTGGCAACCTGTGCAAGTAAAGGTGGAAAAAGACACATTTACTTGTCTAAAGCAGGGAATTTAAGAATAGTTTCTGCCTTGGTTTCTTGTTTAGCTGAACGAAAGTAATCCAAATCTTTGGTCCAGGTCTAGTATCATTCTTCGTCTATGCTCCAGACATAGGTTTATTTTTTTTTTTTTTTCCTGAGGAAGCAAAAGGAAAGCTAAGGACAACTTGGCTTTTGCCCAGTTCCCATGCTCCTATAGATTTGCTGAAATGACTAGAAAGACACAAGAGGAAATCACCATACCATTTCAAGGACTACTTGTGACCACACCGACTATTAGTTTAAAATTACCTTCAGATGTATTATTTTAATAGCTAGTACTGAAATGTATTTTATAGTTCTGATATCACCACAGAGATATTAACTTCAAAAAAATATTCAGATAGGCATTCTGGCAATTCATGGCAAGTATAAACTACCAGCCATACAAGAAGCAAATATTTATGCACGACTATAATAACATCTCAGCTAAAATATTAATAAAACCAGAAAACGCAAATTAGATTCAAAAGATCCCCCATGTAGCTGGTATTTTTGTATCACATATATAGGGATGCAGTCCTGCCCACTGAATGATGGACATAGTTACATTCTGCATTAATATGTGTAATATCTGCCACATATCAGAGGGAGAGAGTGTGTGTATGTGAGCATAAAATGACTGGAATTTTAGTGTTCTCCTTTCAAAAGAAATGGTTACATTTTAGTTTAGTGAGGAAATCTATTACAGTGAACAAATTCCTTCATTTCTCTTTTCCTTTTTCTGTGGTTTATTTCAAATATTTTAAAAGTCATAATATTAAAGTATAATTTTATTTAACATTGTTTTACATTATAAGAGTTATAAACAGGCTCTTGTAAACTTATACGAGCAGTTATTTTTTAAGTCTGAGCTTTTTTTTCTATTGTGATTGCAAATAAAAATAAGATAGTTTGTACTCAGTTCTTTAATAATTCTAATATATTAGCTGCTCTCTATCAGAGATTGTTTCAAGATACAAATGCCACCAGCCTGCAAATTACCTTGATCACCAGTGATCAACAAAAACAAATTAAATACTTTTCTGTGGTTTTCCAAAGTGAGTTTCATATCTTCTCATTAAATTATTTGGATTTTCAATTTAATACGTTCTATTATAATAAAAGTTCTACTAACAGTGATCTACAGCCAAGTGAAATTTAAGCAGCTGTGGCATGGGTGCTTTCAGTGCAGATTCTCTGTTGTTTTCAGTCCTGAATCTCTGACCAGTTCCCTGAATTTTGCCTGATTTTGCTATATTAGTAAAATAAAAAAAAAATTAAATGGAGTTCTGGTAAACCAATCCTGAGCTTGATCCAGTAATCTCCAGAGTTTGCTTAAACTTTCAAGCAGACTTTTTGTGGGTGTCAAGAAGATTTGATACCCATTTCTTAAGAGAAAAAATATACTTTTGATTGGTTTACACCAAAAACATAATTAAGGAGTAAATCAAGGGAGTAGCAAAAATGCTACTGCCATTATGTCTCATATATTTGTCATTTCCAATGGAGACAGGAGGTATCACACCCTGCTCCATTTTTCCTCTTCAGCACCACTTTGTTCTGAAGCTGGGAATATGAGCGCTGCTCCTATGGTCACCCTACACTCTCAGCCCAAAACAATAAATTCTGTTCCTCAGAATTGTATCTTGCTTTTTTTGTAGTACCATTTGTGGATAATTTTGAAAAAGAATCATATAAAACTTAGAAAAAGATTATTGAAGTGCTGTCTCAAAACACCATAGCATCACCAAGGTCTTATGTTCTTGAGGAAAAAAGTAACATTTACAACTGGAAATTTATGTGAAAGAGCACTCAAGGCTTATATTCACTAAGTATCTGCTTCTGCTTGACATTGTAAGGGGACCAAAGATGCTAAGAATTAAAAAAAAATCTTAAATAATTCACGAGTACGTGAAAATTATAGTAGTCATTGGTGCCATATATGAAGAATTAGTACAAAAACCCTTAATCTGACAAAACATCTAAGTTATCAGCACTTCAACAAGCTCCCATGACAAAGGGATACAGTGTAATATTTTCTAAAATAAAGCAGAAAATATTTTTGAAAAATAAGATCTCAATGCGATCTTTTTGAAGAAAAAGATCTCATTTTCTTAATGTAAATGAATGAACTTGGAAACAATGGGGTAGTTTTGGTGCATTGACGCAAACAAAATCAGAATCTTGGCCCATGGGTAGAGCAATATGTAAAATATTGCATTTATTTGCTCTGTAATTTGCAGGGAAATATACAATGAAACACAAAGGTATGCTACTTTTTTCTTTTTAATGCCAAAGGACAACTTTCTTATAACAGCTTCTGATATATTGTTAGACTTGAAATTCTCCTTGATAAGATTTGTTGTGTACTGAGAAGTGGCAAATAGTACCAACAAGCTCCCATGACAAAGGGAGACAGTATAATACTGTTTAAAATAAAGCAGAAAATATTTTATCTCATTTTCTTAACGTAAATGAGTGAACTTGCAAACAATGGGGTGATTTTGGCCTCCATCACATTGCCGCAAACAAAATCAGAATCTTGACTCATGGGTACAGCAAACTGTAAAATATTGCATTTATTTGCTCTGTAGTTTGCAGGGAAATATACAATTTGGGAATTTGGCAAATTAAAGTGAATTTTTATAAATACAGAAGAGATTGCTGTGCATGTACATTAATGTTTGTCTAAGTATCTGTCTAGACACCCATAGTTAATGTACAATGTGCATGCGTAAAGGATATGCTACAGTAGACCATGAGATTATACATTTATCCTCATTTGTGGAGGTGGATGCCTAGAGTTCGTGAATAGAAAAAGATACATTAGAGAGTATTTAATCCTAATCAATATTTATTAAAGGAGACAAAGTAATAGGAAGGCAAACCTACGGTACTCTAGAAACAAAGCAGTAAGCTGGTGTTCTTACCTTATAATACTTAATGAAGTTTTAGGACTTATTTTAACCCTGAAGTGGGTTTTAAAAAAGTGTAATTATATCAATGTACTTAAAGAAATACAGTTGTCACTTAGTTTCATAAAGTATGACAGATGACAGTTCCAAAGATAAATTCTGAAACTTGTGAAAATTCTAAGTTCAGGTGGTTGAAGTGACAATATGGTAGCAACAGGATAGAGTTGTGCTGCTCCATTCATTAATCAATACTACAATATATTTTTTAATATATGAAGAATATTTAATTTCATTAATTTCTGACTCATTTCTTTCTACTAAAGTCCTTTCCATCTTTGGGGTTTGGTTTAATCTTAAAACATTCTGGCTATTTATAAATCCACAGCTGATCTCATAAAATATCATGGTTGAGAATCAGTTTTCTGAATGGCATGTACAATTTAGGAGATTGATAATATAACTAAAACAATTAAAGGGGATGTGGCTTTATTAAGACCACAAAAGTTATACTAGTCACCTGTGCTAATACTCTGCAAAATCAGATTTAAATTTGTTCAATTTATGATGCTTCACTTATCTTTGCAAATCACAGGCTACACCTTCAATACCCATGAAAACCTATCTCTTTTGCTTCCAGTTGTGAATACACACAGTACTGTACCGAGTCAGTGTTATATTTAGTTTAGCAGAGACTGCATCGTGGTGTCACAGATCTGAAGCTGTTGAATTGGGATTGAGAGGATCCTGTCATAAAATATTTCATTACAACTTTATGATTCAAAACACAAATATGCACACTCCACGCTGCCATGCATGGACAGGGTTTGCTTCTGTTGTACTTTGTGATAGTCCATGTAGTTGAGTTTTAGTACTTTGGGATATGTGAGCAATTAAAAACTTCTAATACAGTTAATGAGCAGCGGTAAGGTATGTGTACAATAAACATTTATGGATAGTTATCAGGTATCAGGTGCTTATAGCACCTAGAATAAGCAAGTATTTGGACGATTTAAGTGTGAATAAATAACATGTAGATGGCAATTGATACCAAAATTAAAACTTCAGAAATTAAAATAATGAAACCATTAAGCAGTCTCCTTCATAGTACTATAAAATCAATACTTGAAGGGCTTCTGGAGACAACCTTTAGGTTTGTGATAATTTGAGTAAAAATACAGGCAGTACCAAGTAACAGACAGTACTGAAAACTACCCCTGTCAACACGTCTAAGCTTGTCTTTGACACCATTAGGAACAAGAAATAATGTAAACATTTTCATGCTGAATGTAAGTGACCATGAACTTTCTCTGCTAATATCACATATTTCTGTTCTCTGCATGTTGTATAAGCTTCAAGTTATGGACTTGCAACTTATATTGCTCTCTACATCTCCTGTACATCTGTCTCATTATTCGTATGACCTACCAAAATTCACATATAAATGGATAATGTCTCTTAAACTTATTAATCCAGTTTGATTAAGAGACAGTGTTCACAGTGGAGGAGTATATGAGGCAATTTATGGCTTTTGAGGGTGATTAAATGCTGAAGTGGAGCCAAACCATTTGATAATCACAAGAGCTATTTATTGCTGGAATATTCCAGCCATATGAACGTTTTTCCCATCAGCCAGTAGGAGAAGTACGTTTAAAAAACAATATTAAAAGGACTGATATTTCTAGGTAAAAGAAGGTTTGAAATTCTGTATGTAACTGCGGTCAAGACACCCTGCTTGTGTCCCATGAAGGGCAGGTAAAGGATATATAGAATTCAGAAGGAAGATGGTTCTCTCCCTAAAAGCAGGGCTAAGGGCAAATGATTACATTATGGAGTCACCTGTGTAGAAACAGGGAGCTAAGATTGGGGTGTGAATGTACATGATTTGAGTCAGGATTTATGATTCATTTTCATATTGCTACTGTAAATGAGTAACTATTACCATCTTCCAAACTGGCCCGTTAACACATGTTGGAGGCAAGTCCAGAGTGGCTGCAATTCTCTCGTCTCATGGGAATAGGCCTGTTTAATTTATACCTCCAAAAATATAACTGAAGTAAGGAATGACGTCTTCGGAAGAAGCCACTTCAGGATTAGAAAATTGAGGTTCTGGTGGAAAACCCTTGTAAGAGCTTGGAGAGGAAGCTGGAGTTAAGGGCTTGGGGGATTATTTTTCTGACTTTTTTTTTTTTTTTTTTTTTTTTAGTTAATGCCATGAATCACATGTAAAGGGCCAATGCAGTGATACTTCATATTTATTTAGAGAGTGAATACCAAGAGACTCAAATCATTCACAGATCCCTACAGTAATCTACCATTCACGTAACAGCCATGTTTGGTTATTTTATTTTTTAACAAGAAGGCATCAGTACTACTCATGTAAAACCCAGGTAATGCCTTCTGCAAATGAACTGCTAAACCCAAGAATGTTAGGCTGTAATTTGTGACTTCCAGAACTGGGGAAAACAATTGGTATATGCCTAGTGACATTTCTAATCATCATTCTCCTTCATCCTGTTCATCTGAACTCCTATGTATCAGTCTAAAGCTGCATAAAATTCAACCCTCTTTTCATTTAGTGAAAATGAAGAAGGTAGGGGGAAGGAAGATACTGAAGAGTTAGGCAGGCAGGTTTGGAGAGTCTGGTCAAATAAACTACACAGAAAGCAGGTAACTTTGCTTCTGCAGGCAAGCTGGCCTTTCCTTAACTGTAAGAAAAGAAATATAATGTGTTTTTCCTTCTCATTGGTTGCTATATAGAAAAAGAAAAGAAGGCCTCATTTGCTCCAGAAGTTTTTTGTCTTTAGCATTCTGAAGTTCTCACTTTATATCCACTAGCAATGATTCTCAGACATGAAAAGAAGGAAATGTGAATTGCTTAACATGCTTAATAGTCTTTTTTAATAGCATACTGGCAATGGCTGGAGATGGACTATTACTGCACAATAAAATACATGAGTATTTTTATTTACAGTGGCTGGATGTCTAATTTCAATATCTAGATTCTTCTCCCTGGACAACTTCAGAAGGGAGAGAGAAATGATGTAGGAAGACTGAGGAACACAGTGGTACAAAGGGACATTGATTTCTCTCTCCCATCTGCTCACAGATGCTCTGTAACTCCTGTTCGTTGCACATGTGGTCTCACACAGTGGAAGGCAGAACTGAGGAACTGCCATGTTGAGTCACTTCGGAGGCTCTCCTAGAGCAGTCTGCCTCAGAGAGTAGACAACATCAGGGAAAAGTGCACAAAGTCAGTAAAAAAAACATTGACTATTCCTTCGCATCCACACATGATGAGATTTTATGCTAATTTGAAAAAAACTTCTTTTTCTTTAACTCAGACACTAGATTTTGTTCATATAAGAGACCATCACTAAATATAAATGCTTTATACAGTTCAATCATTATATTCTGTTCTTCACAAAGAACTGTCTAATCTCACTCTCGCTCTAGCCTCAAACTGAATACGGTCTCAGTGCGTCTCTATTTCAAGCCCAAGCTGCATTTCTTTGAACACAGTTTCTTCTGCATCTACCATTGCCTTTTTTTCTTTTTTCTTTTTTTTTTTTTTTAATGCAGGAAACCTCAACTGTCTTCTAAAATCTGCCACAAACTTTCACTGTGTCTACAGGCAAAACACTTAATTTTTGCATGTCTTCTTTTCATTTTCTATGAAAGAAGAATGTCAATGTTTGCTTCCCAAGAAGGTTATATTCGCCTGAGATGCTGGGATGGCAGCTACCAATGAATTCCAAGCAGTGATTATTTGTTAATAGTCTCAGGACAAGAATTTGGAAAATCAGCAAATATGCCTATCAATTGTCTTCCATGGGACCATGTCAGGAGGCTCCATTAAGAGGCACCAATACTAGATTTTCAATCTTGCCCAACTATCATTGTTCAAGTCTCGCCTATCTCACATATGGCCAGAGATGTCTTTACCCACTTTTGCTTTCCGTAGGCAGCCAGAAAGGATGTGATGACAAAATAAGAGCTACCACTGAGCTAGCAGGGTAGTTATCTCTGAAAGCATACTGGGCCACGGTTTCAGAACAATCCCACAACACTATTTAGAAGTTGACTGGCTTCTTGTTAAGGACATAACAAATCAGCTTGTTCATTCTTGGGATGATAATGCCATTTCACTGAAGTACAGCTGAGATCCTTTTACATTTTCTGTGTGCCGTAAAAAACCCCATAACAATACTGTTGAGCCTTCTGAAATGAATACCTCTTGAAGCAATAAATCTGTAAAAGAAAAAAACGGCTCCTGGGCACCAGGGCTATGTGTTTAAGGAGTTGAACTTTCTTAATGCCTAAAACCTGGAAAAAAAGTCCAGAAAGGACACCCAATTAGAAGGATATTGACTCATCCTGACAAAGGGGGGAGGGAGGGTGACAGAGAAAGGGAGGAAGGAGGGAAGAAATCAAGGCTCACAACAAAAGACCTATTCATTTATAACAGCTTGGCTGTAGAGCCATTTGAGCATGTTTAAAAATACTTTATCCATTAGTTGGGAACTATTTTCTAAATCACAACTTGCTGCCCACATCTGACCACAACCAGCTCCCTTTTCACATTGGAGGTAGCAAGGATCACATTGTCAAAAGCAGCTCTGCCACCTCTTCTGGATGTTGTAGGGGGGTAAGGCAGAGTAAAGCAGAGGTGCCCTGCAAGAAACGAAAATCCCTAACCTCCAGCTTACAGAGAGGAGAAGTACAATGCTATTCAGTTCCTCCCAGGCTAATTTAAGAAAAGAGGGCAAAGAATACAACGTTAACTAGAGTTCTCCTCACACGAAAAACAGGAAGAGTATTTTAAGTTAATCAAATTATTAAGAATAAGATCATGAATCAGCCTTGGTATATGAGCTCAACAGTAGCCCTTTGCAATTTTATATGAAGCTTCTTTATATTAAGATGTGTACACACACTTGAATACAATCATCAAACATATATCACCAATGTTCGTATGTATTAGCCAACAGATAAACATTTTTAATTACAAATACTATATACTTGTTGAACAGCAGGGGTTTCTTAATCAAATTATTCTCCCCTAGGAACACTTTCAGTTATAAAGTGGTATAGCTAGAACTATTAATATTTTATGCCAGGGATTGTGGATACAACTTCATATAAATGCTTTTCTTTATCTGAAATGTGACTGTTGCTGTAAAGTTGGCATTTCTACCTTTTCCCAGTATTTTGTTGCATATGCTTTCAGAGCTTAGTTTGAGGAAAATGAATGTCTGGCTTAATGTGTGTTTATTTCTCTTGACACATGTGTTGCATGCTTATGTTAGTTTGCATTGAGACTCTGGAGAAGATTCTGGGAGAATATTGTGCAGTTGATCTTCTCATCAAAGTATCGGCTTTTCTAAACGTGTCAGTCAGCTACAGCAAAAAGTACTCTATATTACAATATATGCTATCTGATTCACCTTCTTACAAGGATCATCTTTGTAACCTTTTCTCATGTGGATATTTTTAATAACACGAGCACTATGTAAATGCAAAAAGACTACATCTGTATCCATAGCATCTGTTTAAAGTAAAAATGCAGTGAACAAATGCTTAAGTTCTTAAAACAAAGTGTTCAATAATTTATATTTGGGGGTTAGATTTTAGATATAGAGCAAGGTTTGCAAGAATTCCTTGCTTTCTTTTCTTAGTTTAGTTGATTAGTTTCAACCTAGGATGGGGAAGCAGTGATGAAAAATGGCATGGTAGATAAATATTAATGTGTCCAGTTGCTCATGAACATGGTTGCATTGTGCAGAACTCAATGAGTGTAAAATAGCTACCTTTTTAGCTTCCTGAGATCTGATAGCTCTTAACCTAGGTTTTCAGGTACCTTGAAACATTTATAAATAATACAATACAGGTTCTAAAATATATCTCCTTTTATGAGTACTGGCACATTGTAACTGCCTTACCCCCCTACAACCCTGCAGAAAGCCTAAGAAAAATGGCAAGGCAAGATCAAACATTTGTTTACATCTGACCTCCAACAAAATATAATTTTACTTTGGCTGACCTTTAAGTAGATGTAACAATTATGTAATGAAGTAAACCACAAGCCAAATAGAGAGACCACATAATACAAAACATACAAATGGCGATAGTTTTATCACGAGAAGTGCTATCTATGTTTTATGTGCAATGCTGGACTTGTAAATGTTTCTAATTTAGTGGGGAAATGTATCCAGATTTTAATAGCTCATTTCATTTTCTAGGCTACATCAAAGAGTGAGATGACCTCAACGCAATACCAGGAATGAAAAGAATTCCTGAATCCTGAGCCCCGCCGCAGTGTAATTTCAGAAGCCTTCCTGTCACCGCCTGGCTCCTGTCTTCTGACAGGTTGGGTGGTTGGGTTTTTTTTTATTTAACAGGAACATTTACCTACTGCATAGGAGCACTCTGAAGATTAATTCATTTGCATGCCACATGAAATATGAAATGTGCTGGGAAACAAATCTCAGTCACAGAAGTGCAAAGAGCAGTTACAGTGCTGCTAGCACACTGTCCAGGAAAAAGTGCCTGCTTGTCTCTGTTGGCTGTAAGCTCCTTGCTCTGTCACTCCTCACAGAACACATCAGGGCAGAAAGGAAGGGGTCTCACGGACCCTGTGGCCCTCAGCTCAAGCTAGTGCAGACTGCTTCCATGTTCTGACAGCAGGTCAGGTTTTGAGAATTGCATAAACTTCTCTCTTGTTCACACGTGAGTTTCTCAGCCAAAAGTACTTTTAGCTGAGGCTGGATCTTATTATATGCAGAGTTGCTAATCAGACAAATTTGACCCTCAAGCAAAACAGAGGATGATCAGCTTGGCTACATAGGTGTAGCCCATATATCATGCTCCATTTTATCACTGAATTCTAATCTGTGGGGCTAGTGGACTTCTTAAAAGAAAGGAGGGTTTAGAAATCCCTGCCTCCTCAAATGTGAATGGTTTTAAAGATCTTAGCACAACAAAAGCTAACTATTAATAGGAATAACATATGTTTGCAATGAACACCTCAAAATCAAAATGTCACTATACTTTGTGTCTATGGTAGTAATGTCCTGTGCTCCATCCATAGCATGAAAATTGAGGTATATTTGCGTATCTAAAGACCTTAAATAAACTTGTTTGCAAAGAAAACTATAGCAAATAAAACATGAAGCACAATTAAGCACTTGTTATTTCTGTTTATAGGGATATATAAGAAAAGGAATGTTTGTTTAAAGAAATATAAAATATAAGTACAGTATGATCAGTACCTCACAGGGTGTTACATTTATTTGCTTAATAAGTAAGACAGAATTCGAACACAGGTGTTGGATAAGGTGATAGCAATCAGTACTCACTGCTACAAATTCATTTATTTATTATAGTATTTAGGTGTACTACCTAAAAGCAGTTCAGAATTTAGCCAACCAGGGAGCATATTTAATATGCTTACAATTTGGAGGATCCCAGCCAGACCTGCAACACTGGCTCTCCAGGACTTATTCTTGTGTCTGTTACCTGCAGCATGTGTAGTCTCAATCAGCTGTTAATGCTTCTCTTGTAAGATTATAAAATAATTGCAAATAGCTCAGATTAGGAGGTGTGAATGTCACTTAAAGCTCATTTCTGTTTTGTATGCTATCCAGCATTCTCTGTAGGCAGCAGATCAGGGTCTACAGAAAAACAGGAACCTAGAAACAAACAATAATAACAAGGACTAATCAGAGTGTAATAATCTTTTGAGTTGCACTTATGTTAAAAGGTAATCACTGATGTTCACACGGCACTGAATAAGTAGCATTTCATATGGACTTCATAGTAACAGAAAGAAAATAAAGCATTTTATTTCCTAAAGGGCATTAGGAACAAAATATGAGGAAAACATAGCTTTGAAGTTTTATCACTGGCTTTCTGAGAGCTTCATTTTCTCAGTCATGGCATAATATGCTGTGCGCTTAAGCAAATTTTGCATCAGTTCTATAGTAACACTGTGCTTGAACACTTTTTTCAGTTGCAATATTGCAGCAGATGGGTGTCCTCTAAGTCAATAGTATGGAGACGACCATAACTGGACATACTTGAAAACAGGTGCCTAGGTAAGTTACGTGGTGTAAAATCCTGTTAAAAAGAGTATAAACACTGCTCTGATTAGATGGCAGGTGAGTGAATGGTTTCATGACAAAGAGTCTTGAGAGGCAACACCAGTGTAAGCAGTTACCACCCCTGTGTACCCTGTTCTAGTGGCAGCTGGGACTAGCAGGGTTTGCCATACTTCTGAGGGCTGCTATTGCCACAGCCTCCACATGTGAGCTGAGAGGACTTTCAACACAGAGATGCAGTTACATACCTAGATCTGTGGATCTAACCATATAGTGCCCCCATGTCTCAACTTTCATGTTTTAAAAATACAGTTATAATATGTTTACACACTACTTCACCAGTGTGTATAAACATTCTTTTCAAATGCATATGAGGTACTCAAAGAAAGGGGGTTGCTGAGTAAGAATTACTTTTGTATTTCTGTTTCAAATGCAAGATGGTAATCTTCAAAGCACCATTAAGACTTCTTCACAAAATTGAGATGCCTAAAAAAAATTAGAAATTAATAACAGAAAACTCAAAAATAATTCCAAATGCAGATGAATATAACTAATATAAAAAGCAAATAAGATTTAAAACCTCTGCTTTATTTTTTTGTCTTTTTATATGCACATATGCTAAACCAATGTACATGTAGTGTGAGTTGTCCCTGCCCATGGCAGGGGGGTTGGAACTAGATGATCTTAAGGTCCTTTCCAGCCCTAACTATTCTATGATTCTATGATTCTATGTGTGGGCATAATGTATGTATCCTCGTCACTTGAAAGCTTTTTATCGGCTTGAAAAACAAAGCAAATTCGCAATATGACACTGAATGCATACATTTTGTATGGATTTATTTCTTAGTTTGATTAAGATGAAACCCCCCCCATGCTTTGGGGTCTGAAATGTAACAAATATCTGAAAGGAAAGGAATAGCCAGTAAATTATTTATATATTTATCGTATTCCATAGCATAATCTTTGCATTTATAAATGTGGTAATCAAGAATTGTGGACTTTAAAATAAACAATATGGAAGCATGTGAAGTAGTATAGTATTTTTCATGATAATAACCTTAGTGATATGAGATTCTTTATATACACAAATATGATCTTTAAAATGGCCTCTATCAGCTTAAAAAAATGGACAATATCATGAAACTTGTTAAAGCCAAGGTGAACTGTGGCACCGTATCCAAATGCAGAAAAAGACAATCACATTTTTCGACATTTCTACAGCTGATGGCATTGAAATGTCAGCAAAGCTTAAAGCAAAAGTACACAATAAATTTGATATTACACCACATGTTTGATTAAGCCCAAGGGTGAAATTGTAACCTGCAATTTTATTCTGAGTCAGTAGATTTCTGACACATTTTGATTTTTAACAAAGGGAAACTCAGTCTTAAGGCTTCACAGAATTCAGCAGAACTGTCATTGTTTTATTCAGACTCTGCTGGAAATTGGTCTTTGCAAGCTCAGTGGACACAAGTACATTAATAAATTTTATTATTGTATAAACTGTTCCCAAAGACCTGTTTCAAATACCAAGACTATGATTATACTGAAAATATGGAGTATTAACTAATGGCAAGGTGTGGTGAAACAACAACAGTATTTTCTAATAGAAACTGTATTATTTTCAACTTCTGATTTTTAATACATTAAAAAGAGTTTTATACACGTACATGAAGTCGTTCACACTTAAAATACAAAAGTGTTGTCTATGAAAACAGCAAGCAATTTCTGCAATACTTGGTTATTTTTAAAAATCCATTTATACTCATTATAAAGTATAGGATAATTCCAAGAATAGTTAAAAAAACCCAACTCTGCCTTGTAACGAAGACACAGGGAAACTGTATCACTTATTGTGACAGGTCTTGGAGAAGAAATGCTTGACTACAGATGAAAGAAATACAAATGGTGAAATCTGCTCCCATTTATGACCATGGAGCATGGTAATTAACTGAAACATATTCAAGCAGTTTTTAAGAAATAGCCTATTCAAAAGCCACACATTGTTTTTGTTGTTTCCTAATTTTTATCACGCTGCTGGATAGCTCAGAAGTGATGCTGTCAAAGCGGCAGTCAAGGACTGAAGTAATTGGAACTGCTGGGTGAAAAGACAAGCTCCATACAGGAATTTCCTGCTACTCCAGTGACTGTGACAGAAAAGCTCTGAAAATGCCGGTAGAGGTTTAGAATGATGAATAGCTGCTATGGTTAGTGAGAAATCTTGGAAGTTCAGTTTTGTTTTATTTGCTGAAATATTACCAAAGAAAGCTTAGAAGCCTGTGACTTGTAAAATGTGACTCCAGAATGACCTCTGACAGTTGGGGTTGCTGTGGATGTTATGCTTCTATTTATCTGTGAGTATTGTCAGGTCCTTTGTCTCATTTCTCAAAATAAAAGCGCAACCTTTTTCCCCCTGTTTGTCATTATTTATACAGTACAAGGTCGATTCCTTATTTTGAGACCTCCTGATTTTCCTGACATTATTTGTTGGGGCTGTCTTTTCTACCATTCTTGATAATTACCCTTGTATTCCATTCTCCAGTCTTCAGAGATAAACTAACAAGGCTATGTCCATGTAATGGACTTCAAAGTAAATAGTTGCAATGTTGAACCTAATTACCCTGCTGGAATCTGTAACCCTGCTACAGGCACATTGGTTCTTGATGCCTTGAAGCTCCCAAAGAAAGGTTTGTGAGCATAATATCCACCAAAAGCAGGGAAATTACTGAAAGTAGGAAATGTGAATAAAGATACCTACCAGCATTCCCAGGCGGGGAGCCACTCATCTTGTGGCTGGACACTGATTGACTCTTTCCCTTGCTGAGGTTCTCAGATGTATGCAGTCTTCACATTTTAGGTGCTTAACACAGGATAATCCCCATGACTAATCAGAGAGCCAAAAGTAGTAAGTAGTGAGTATAACTAACACACTAGGCCCAGCTAAAACATCCACCTGCAGGAGAGCCACACTCAGATCCCATGTCTGAGGATTTAAACTCTTCAGTCTCTCAGGTCTTTGGAGAGCATTCCCTATGGCACCTTGCTTAGAGGAACATGGAACAAAAGCAACCTGCTTTTAGGTCACTTTCATGAAAGGATTTATATGGTAAGTACAATTCAGTGATTTCAACATGATTAGATGTAAGAGGCAAGAGAATGAATTTGTGAAATCTTCAGTTATTTAACTGTTGGCCTGTTTGGCACCACCAGGACTGTGGTTGTAATATCCAGAAATACATGTCAAGTAATTTATAGACAGGCACTTGGACACATGCAACAGCAGCAGAGCAATGTCTTTGAGCATCTACCTGAAAATATTAAGAACCTGCAAGTCATTTGAAGTGAATGGGCCTTGATATGATATCACCCACGTGGGTGTAATTGCAGAAGCAGGGCCTGAATACTTATCTGGAGAACATCTTCCAGAAACATTAAAGCTTAAGACTGGGGAAGAAAATCCATTGGTACAGAAGGAGTGTCTGCTAGACACTCTTAGATGTAAAAATAATACCCCAAATAAATGTTAAACCAGTTTTATTTTGTATATGATTTTTCAAGATAGCTACAAAACATTGCATGGAGCAGACAAAATGAATGCAATAATCTTCAAAGCCTAATACCACATCCTCTTCCTTCCTGGCATAAGTACAAAAATGCAAGCTAAAAGATAACTTCTTACTGCATGAAACTGCTTTCACAGAGACTGTATCTTAACTGCTTTCTTCTTGTCTGCTAAAGTCTCTTTCAAAAACAGAAATAAACTAATCGGGGGGGGGGGGGGGGGGGGGGGGGGGGGGGGGGGGGGGGGGGGGGGGGGGGGGGGGGGGGGGGGGGGGGGGGGGGGGGGGGGGGAGGAAGAAAGGGCTCCAGCAAACCTAATGCAAAAAGAAAGAAACATATACATGGAAAATGTAAACTTACTGCTACAGTTGAATATTAAGTTCTTTCCTAACTTCTTTCTAAGAATTAACTGCAGCTGAACACATCCAAAAGGAAAAGTTCACTTCAAACTTATAAATAAAAATATATACAATCAATAAAGTTAATTGTCAAATATTTAGGCTCTTGCTTTCTATCTCAATTGTAAAATACCTAATCCCACAAAAATCCACACTTTTCACAAAATTGTAGTAAAATAAATTTGCAGGCTTCTAAAGCATTTTTCTTTTAGTTTCTCTTATTTCTCTCATGCTATTCGCATGGCATTCTTTTTTCTATACAACTTCTGGTTTTAATCCTATGTATAAGTATTATACTGTATTCCTGTTTACACTATCACAATGAACTTTTAAAATACTAAGTAGGTCTCAAAAACTATCTACTCAATAAATAAAAACCAAAAAGACTATGAAATCATTTACTTGTTGTTACTACCCTGTTTTATTTTACCTAATTCTAATGGGTGCTGTGCTATGCCACCAAGCAAAACACCCTCAGACTTTTACCACCCTTAGTGCCACAAGTGATTCAATCAAAATAAGAAAAAATAGTAACAAGGATCAATACAAACAACACCCACCACCACTGAAAAAAAAATGTGAACTACAAAAAATCCTTTCAAAATTTAGGATGCAATAGATATTGAGAAGATGTGAATTGAAGAGTCAGCATAGCACTACTGCCAGGACCTTTTCGTTAAGGCAGTGCTCAGCTACTTATCAAAACACCAGATAAACAGATGAGAAAACATTTATATACAGGCCTGATGCTACTCTTCAAGTTACCAGTAATGTTCTGATAGTAACCTCCCAATGTTAATGTTAAGGCCCATTTTGTCACTCCCACCAGTGTTCCCAAACTGACTCCGTTTTGTCCAAAGTGTTCTGAAATGATTCAGAGTGATCTCGTGCCAAGTAACTGATAACAGGAACATGTATCTCACTCTGAGCCAGATTGATATTTTCATTTGTTCTACATATATGTGTATATTATGAGCTGTCTCACTGTCTTCACCCTGTCTGACAGATTACCTAGGAAGAATGCCATGGTCAGAGTAGTCTTTCTTTCTGCACTCAGCCTGCTGGAGCTGCTTTTTGGAAAAAAGAGTCACAAAACATCCTGGTACTTTTATAAAGGTAAATGCTCCTTGGTGAGTGGAAGAATAGTCAGTTTTCTATTACATTCATATAATGTCTGTAAGTTATTAAAAATGCTCTAAGGCATGCAAGTCCCAGGAGAAGTGCCAATTGAAGGGAATATCATTTATATTGTGCCTATTTAAAATATGTTCAAAGAACATTAAAGTTGAATTGCCAGTGTTTCAGACATTCACATATTAGGGAATGCCAGATGAAAGGCTATCTACCCAAACTTCATATATATCTGTGTGTCCTTGGCTCCTCAATCATGATTTTTTTTCACTTCACAGAGCATTGTCTGGACCTTATGTGGAGCCTTTAGACCACCAAAAAAAATCACTAGTCTTTAAACAAGTATACACACTCCTTGCCAGTTGCAAGAGAAACTATGGAACAAGAGTGAAATACAAGTCAATTCTCATCCATCTTCAAGGAAGAGGTTGATTTGTTATCTATAACCTCTCTTAACTAATAAAGCCAACCGCATTGATTTGGCACATTCATTCTGAAACACATTATGCTTTCACTTAAGTGTTTAATATTAGACTATGTTCTTTAATATTATAAATCAGTATTTTATTCTTTCTGCTAGATCTCAGTTAGATTGATTCTAGCTGTCTCAGCTCCATGCGGCTTTACCAAAGCAAAAAGTTTATTTTATGGTTATCTCAACCACATGGTTATCTCAATCTTTGTGATTTTACCTAGAGCAGATGAAGTGTGACAGGAATGTCATTGGTGTGATCAGCATATGAAATCTGTCTGTTTGAGACCAGATACTCAGATGTGCTTACTCCTGCCATTCGCTGGATCATCCAGAAACCTTATCCTGGTTTGAAAGAAAGCTAGAGCCCTCACTATTCTTTAATTGCTTTTAATTTCTCCAAAGAATTTCCTGGGTTTATTCACTTTCTCAGAGAAGAGGAAATTCACATCCACCCTTTGTGAATGGGTATAGTCTGGGGGACACAAATTTCAGCAGAGAATTTACATGCACTTTCTAAACAGAGGTTTGATAAATAATTTTAGTAGACTTTCCTCCAAATCACCCTTGTTCTGAGAATTGACTCAAAGCCAAAAGGAGAATATTTAGAGAGACACAGCTGTCATTAATTTGGTTGGTTTAATTAACATATATCATCAAGTATCATTATCACTTAATAGCTTGATACTGTGGTCCCGTAATCAGCAATCTCAGGGTCCTGACAAGCCCATGATCATAGCTAAACCTATGTCGTTTCTAAAAGCAGGCAGTCTTAGCAGATGTCATAGATCTTTATGTGGCTGTATAGATCACACAGCTGGAAAATCAGAAAAGCCTTTAAAAATGTCCTACTGTACACTTTCTCCAGTTAAAGTGAAGGGAAATGAAATATTCATACAATATGAACCTTCCTAAGCTGGAAATAGGGTTTCTCTTGCCAAAGGAAGCAAGCACCTATAGAATATTTTGCTTGCCAGAAATATGGAATAAGCATTACGTGACTTCTTAAAATCACCCTTTTATGTGATTTCTTACCAGACTGAAGTGAAATGTGAACTGTCGCTTTAAGGCCTCTCCCAGACTTAATAAGCTCCAGGTGTACTTGCAGCAGTTAATTGCTTCTGAAGGGAGCTAAGAGAATATTGTTCCAAGAGACTGTTATTTCTGCAAAGACACTATGATCAGGGTTTGCTGCCTCAGTGAGTTCCTATGGTGAAAGGGAAACTTCTGAATTTTATGGAAATGGGCCCAAAGTGTGAAGCTGCGCTCATGATCCAGGTTTCCTTCTAATAGAGGGGGCTAAATTTGGTTTTTACATAAAGCTCCTCTCCAATTTTATTAACAATGAACTCTAGATGGCTCTTCTGACAACTGAACTGAACTGTCTTGGTGTAACTTTCTTTTGAGAATAGTAAAAACTTGCCTGATTGTAATTGTGCAGCTCTATCATGTTCTGACAGTTTCTCTTTTTTCAACACAGTACAATTAAAAATGTATTTGTATTATATCTCGTAATTAATAATAATGAGATATACATGATAAAAAACTTCAAAATCAGGTCCCTCCTTTCTACCTTCCATATTACCTCATCCCGGTAACTAGCAAAATATTATAGCCAAGATACCATAAATACTTGGTTATGCTCTTTCAATTTTATGTGACTATCATGTTTAAAATGTGGAGGGGTTAATATAAAGAAAGAACTTTGGCAAGTGCTACTCTAAAAGGACAGATTTTCAGTAAATCATGTTGAATTACAAAACATACATATCACATAGATTTGTAAAGAGCTACCTTGTGACTGAGACACTACACTATAATTTCTAAGGTGCAGGCTTATTTCATCTCTTTCAATTTTCCATTGTGGCCATGGATAAGTCATCACATTTTTCAGTCTAATCTTGTTCTTGGAAGAAACTTATCTATTGGGATTGAAATTTTCCAAAAATTTGGTCTGTATGGGAAATTTTAGAACAGATGTTTCAGGCTTGGCAAAATTACAAGTAAAGAAAACAGGCTCTTATTTTGGGAAACGTGAAGCAATTTCCATGATTGATGACCTCTCTCTATTTGAATGTAAACAAGTTGTACACAAATAACTTTTAAAAAAACCCCAAAGATACAAACCTGATTTTGCCTAATTTTCTACATCCCACACTTTATCCTTACTCTACTGTCTGTATTTTTCTGCACTTGTTTCTTTACTTATAATTTCAAGATCCCTAATGCTTTCAGAAGACATGAAAATGTCATCTTCAAATCTGGTGTGACTCAAGTACTATAATATTTGTGTCATTTTCTTCTTATTTAAACTTCCTAAAGACCTTTTCCAGGCGTGAGGTGAAAAATATCAGTGAGACACCATCTCCATATCTAGCTACATTTCAACTCAATTTCTTCACACTTCTTGTCATGCTAAACTTAAACATTTCTGTCCTAATAATATAGCTGTGTTTCTGAGTTATTATATATACGGCCCTTCTACACCTTTCCTTTCCACAACTTTCAACACTACTTGAATTTCCACCAAGTCAGAAATCTGTTCATAATTCCAGGAAGGTATACACAATCTCTTGTTTTTTCTGGCACTCTTTCTCGGGGGTTATTCATTGTTTGCAGGTGATTGGCGGCTTAGACGTTATTTCTAAATCCAGGCTACTCTTGAGCATGATTAGAGTGTCATTAAATATTTTTTAATGTGCATAAAGTGCTGGCTATAAACTCCAACCATCTGGCATTGCTGTGTCCTGGTGGTTGGTAAGACAGTAAAAGAATATATTCAACCCATTTTGCCCCTAGAACAACAGTAATAAACCAACAGAAATCCAGGATTTGTGATTTGTTTGCCAGAGAAGGAGCATTTCAGTGCTGCTGAATTTTTAAATCATTATTAAATCATAAAATTTTGTTATTAGAAATCGTTATTATACAGTATGAATATAGCTGCAATTTGGAAGGCCACAGTATCAAGATGTCACTCTGTAGTATCAGTAGTTTAAAAAGGCACACCCTACTCTCAAATGATATAATTAAGAATCTGAAACACTTTGGATTTCCAGGAAATTCCTGAAAAGCCTCATTGTTTATTTAGTTTTACAACTAGTAAAGTGTGAATATGTTCAAGATGCACGCAGAGTGTGCTTGAAAAGGTGAAGTGCATAGATGGAGGGGACATGCAGGGACCTCACAGCAAAGCAGCCATGTCACTGTATGAGTCATACCTGAGTGAGTCACACTCAAGTCACACTTTAAGTCATACTAAATGTAAGGAGAGGGCCTACAACCCACTTAGCCCCTCTCCTCTCAATAAATTCACTTTAAATATATTAACTTGAGGGCCTCACCTAATTTAGACATCTTTTTACCTTCATTGTTTTGACCTCAAAAGAAAATCTCTTTCATCCAAAACAGGTATAAGGAAGTCAATAAATAATACTAAAAAGAAAAACAAACAACAAAAAAACCCAAACAAAACCAAACCCCACACATAAAAAAAGAAACCCCAAAACCAACACATGCACACACACACAAAATCCTACCAGTTTTCTGTCATACCTGAAAGCGCTGTTCTACATCATACTTTGCCTTCCTCAGAATCTAAGTAAGATCTGTTTTTTCTGTGTTTCCTGTAAACTGGTCTGTTAGAATGATTTTAGACCAAGGCAGCTAGCCAGTTTGAAGAACTACTTTGGAGAACACCAAGTACCAGATCCCCGGCTCATACGATAAACATTGCTTTAAACATCCTTCCAATTGCAGTTTTGGCACTGTATCCCACAGAGAGATAAAATCCTCACAAATAATTTGTTGTCAGACTGTTTAAGGTTGCATAACCCAACACTTTACCCAAAATCAAACAGTAACCAGAACCAATTAATCTCCTGCTTTACTTAAAGTGTATCTCCCCATAGAGACTCTGAAACACTCCATAGATGAGTTGACGAAAGTTTGGATTTCCGTAACATCTGAAACAAAACAAGATGTGTTGCCATTTCCGGAACTCAGCAACATGGACAACCATCCTGGCACTTTTCATTTAATTGACAAGTATTGTGCCCTTTCTAGAGTCATTATACCCTCACATTCAGACAGTAGGTTGAAATCTTAGGATGAGGCAGCTCTGTCCTCGTCACAGGATTTCTTAGTATATCTAAAATTATGCCATCTCAAATTAGTCATGAAGTCATGAATGTGCCACCCAGGAGAATATTATTTTTTTTTTTTAGATAGTCATCTTGTTCTACTAAGATATTTTAAGCCCTCCAGCAAATTATTCAAAAATCTCATTGCCTTTCCATTCTGCCTAGGCTGTATTTAAATGCAAGTAACTGAACTGAGGCAAAACAGTGTGCCCAGTGGAGTCAGGCTAGGACTTCTAGCAACAGCACTGACCAGATGTGTTACAGGAATTTTACAATATAATGTTTGAAATGTATGTTACTATTCAACCTGTTCTGTCAACGCTCGAATCACGCTGAACAGTGTCTGCTCCTATCATGAATCTTTTTTCTACATGTCCTGTAGTGGGGAATGGCAAGAAAACGAGCACTGTCTGTGATGCTACTGCTATCACACACATAATAAAGGACAGTCTGTTTGCCAGCTTGGATGAGGTAATAGACTTTGCATAGCACAAGAAGCAGGCTCAGAAAGTTTTACAGTGATAAAATTTGTAACGTTGTTATTTGCATTCATGGCAGTGGCTAGTAACATTCTGGGATTTCCTACGGGTTACCAGAGCGTGTGACTAAGAATGGAAATCTCTGGGGTGAGGTGGTTCAAACGCATTTCTTAGCGTTTGCTAAGGATCTTCTTTTTTTTTTATCCATTCATTCCAGCATGTATGAAATAAAAATAAAAGCTATTTAATGCACACAGAAATAAATGAGCAATGCTTTCAAACACCTATTTTCTATGATAGAAACCAATCCAATATGAAAAGATTGATCCAGCGTTGGGCTTTTGTTTGTTTTTTTTTTTTTTTTTTTACCAGTTTATTGACATAGAAGGTACACTGAAAATACATAGCTTCCCATTCCAAATTTGGCTGTTGTCCACTTTATGGGTCTGCCTACTAAATGTCTATTCTAATAGCAGTTCTGCAGTTATCCAATTAGGTAGAGCTGGGAAACACACATCAGACATTCATATCCACATCTGTATGTGACAGACAGAACTTCTGATAGTCAGTGAAGCACACGGAAAGTGGCTGATTAAATTCTTCCATCTGAATTCGTAGGCTGAAAATCTGATCTCAAGTTTTTCCACTCTTTCGAAAATCTGACAGTTCAACATCCACCTCCCCAACTTCAACTGATTTTTAATGTGATTTAGAATGACATGAGGCTGCATTTTTACTTGATGAAATGTACATTGTAATTTGTTCTAAATGTTAAAGTAGGACGATTAGTTAGATTTCTATATTAATAACAACTCAAGCTATGCAAAAAATCAGTAACTTCTACCTGTTTAGACTTAGGTAACGTATGGATGGATTTTTTTCCCCCTATAATAAAAGCATTATAATTAATATTTGTTTCAACAAAAGTTAAATTAATAAGCATAATTAATACACATCAGCTTTTATATGTCTTGTTATGAGAATGTACACCCCTATCCTCTTATTGTTTTTGTTGAGGAAAACCAAGGAATCCTTTAAGAGGATTAATACGTGCAATGTGCTTTTAAATGATAAAAAACTCACAACATTTGAAACATTTTTGAGCAGAAAGCACTTAATAAAATCTATTAGAAGCAGTTAAAAATATTCAAAAAGTCAATTTGTAAAGCATTTACTTATATTTCCAATGTGCAAATCATTTTGTGTGGACTACAAGGATCAGAGAATGAAGTGTCAGCAAATAACTTCTGAAACACAAGATACCCTTGTAGTTAAATATTTCATTTCTGCATGAGTGGTCATGAACATCTATGGATTTACCAGCCTTTTGTAGCCTATATAGCAGGATAATATGAGAATACCTTCGACAAGTGAAATTGAATTTTAAGATATTCAGATAAAGTGGGTCAGAATAGTATGGAATTATCAACAAACTTAAAACATTTCATGTCAATTTTTATTACATTCAGTAGAACAGAGCTCTCAAAAATGATATAATCTAACCTTTTCAATAATAAAAAAAAGAATACTCCTTCTTTAAAATCTGATCTCACAAGTATTTTTCTTTAGGGAAATACAGCTCATCTCAGAAATATCCCTCTCTTCCTTTCACTGTCATTTATCATTGAATTCAACTGAATCTCTTTCACTGAGACTTTATAATTTCATCTTTAATACCCCCCACTAATCTCCCTCATGGTGGCCTTCAGCCAACAAATGTTCTTTACATTACAATACCCTCATTTATTCAATTCCCAAGAAACAGATCTGTGAAAGGGTTAACCATTTGATTGTCAAAAGCTTTGGGTTCTGCTGAGCTACTAAATTTCATGAGCACTTATTACCCAGGTTAGGTTCAAGCCATTGCTGGGCTGGCGCAGCGTTTGCCTAACAGGGATAGACCCCTGTAGGGAAAACTAGACAATTAGATGATACTGTGCACACCTAGCATTTATTCAGCCTAAGACATACTGGTATAAACTCAAAGGTAAACCGTGTTTCCCTGATTACTCACTGGGAGTGCCAGTTCCACAATAAGGGGTTGCAACTAAATCTAAATTAGAGGAATGAAATTAGTTTACCAGATCACTCCTGCTGCCCCTCCATGCAATAGCAAGTTGACATTCTACTTTGTTACAAAAAGAGGGTGAGGAGAAATCATTTCAAGCTTAAATGGGTAATATGAAAAGACTTATTTTTCAGAATTGATTTTATCAAAAGGAAATCACCTACGAAACAAGCAGATGCAATATCACAAGGGCTAAAGTAACAACAGCAATGTATTTGTCTCCTGGTTAATCTTCCCCTTTTCAGTACATTTATCTGACAGCTGTTAGGTGACACTTACTCTCTCTACCAAGTGACCTGCATTCATATAAATAATTGAGCATTCTTTGGTACAGGTATGTGAACATATGTTTCCTGTGCCCCAGAAGAATGTCCTTGTTTCCTCTCCCCTTAACCTTTCTCCCAATTCACATTTAGTTATTTCAAACAGCATTTAATTGCCTTAACAGGAAATACTGAGGAAGCTCTACCCCCTTTTCGAGAAGCCTGGTGATTAGGATGTTCCCACATTAGATGTGGAGGATTTGGCTTCAGTTTCCTGTTTCAAATTACACTAACTGCTGCATCTTAAGGAGATCCTGACCTGTACATTGAGACACATGCCAAGTCAGTGCCTCTTTCCAGATATTTTCTGTTAAAGTGTCCAATTTCTGCAAGGTCTGAGAACATTTCTGAGGTCTGAACTTATGTCTTGGTCTCAAGCTAGAGAATTCTGCTGGTATTTAGGCAGGTGGTAAGTGTCTTGACTCAGAACATCAGCATGCCACCATGCTTACTGGCTGAAACTTGTGTACTTGCACATCTAGCAAACAGCTAGCTGGGCCAAGGATCCACATAGTGCAAAATATTTCTGTCCAAAGTGGATTCAAGTAGGCAGGTGCCTCATTCTCCCTACTTCTTTCATCCAAAGACAGGTCTTGATAATTTGCCACCCACAACCAAATGAAAAAAATTGATGTTATTGATAATCTTCCTGAAGAAACAGTCTGAAAAATGTTCTTAACCCCCTTGCAAAGGTTCTTTCCTGAGTTTCTGGCGATCTTGTAACTTTGAAACAGGAAAAGAAAAATAAGCATCCTGTGATTTATTTACCAGGCTATATTACGGTGTTATGAAAACCTGAGTACACTGTACAATTTTACTGGAACGGAACAAATGATCCAATCAATCCCTTGGAAATACAAGGGATAAAGTTCAGGCATAACAACCTATTTTGTGAGAACAAGAGCATATATCACCCATTCATTCAGTGAAAATGAAGCAGAGAAAATGGAGGAAAAGGATAACATTTCCTGTCTTGTACTAAAAGAGACTGGGTGCATTCTGGACATAAAGAAAACTGATACTTGTGATACCAAATAGCAGATAAAGGTTTGATTGCAGGGAAGAGGGGCGAACAGCTTTTCCAATCTTAAAAATGGTCTTATTAGAGACAAATGAAGGAGTTCTAATCATCATTGAAACAACTCTTTTTGATTAAGTCAGACAGAAGAATCATTTAAAATACAGGAGACAATCAACCATGCTCGCATTTGAAGAGAGCATCTAACTGACACAGCACAAAACAAAAGAAATACATTCAAATAATTTTATTTATGAAATATCTCTTACTTATTAAATGCACATTTGTATGAAACCACAGCATAATAACAATTGATAGTTAGGCCAAAATGGGTAGGAATTAATATCTTTATAATATAGCTGGTGAGTTAATTAAGACAGAGAGAAGGAAAATGATCTACTTAAGGTCACACAGAAAGCCAATGAAAATGGTAGGAAGAAGCACCAGATGTCCTGTTTCTGAAATCTCTGTTATAACCATTAGATCAGTAATTCGCAGTCTGGCAGCCCGTAAGGTCTTCTGGTATGCTTCATGCCAGTATATATTAAAAAGCTAAAACCAAAGCCAACAGCAAAACGTTGCCCACAGCATGTTACTTGCTTGCTATTTGGCTATAAAATGGAGCCAATTAGGGGCCACTGATGAAACTGCATAATTCTGCTTTAAATGTCCCATGTCCAGTCTGTAAGCCTGCCTTTGTTGACTTGTTAGAGAAAATGAAAAAGCATAAAACACTGCCAGGAATGATGCAGCAAAGGGAAGAAGCTGCTGCAATGGTAAGAGAGCAACTACAATCAGTTGCATGGGCACCACCATGCTGAGGGATGGCAGCGGCCACCAGCTCCAACTTCAACACTGACCCCAGCAGCTGCTGTGCCTTGTCCAGCAGCAGAGGGTCATTGCTCTAACCCAGCCAACACTTGCCTATGGCAAGCAAGTTACTCACAGAGACTGTCAAAGAAATAGGGACCAAATATAAGTTAAATTGAAGTAAATATGACTGACCACTACACACTTTAAATACTATTTCATGCCTATTTACAATTTTTAGCCTGATTCTTTGCATGTATTGCAGTGCCACTGCATTAATATAGCTAAACATACATTACAGGCTTTTCCTTAAAACCTTTTTATCCAAACTTGATTGTTGTAGTCATCACAGAAATATTAATCAAAATTCATTGCAAAAGGACATAGCTTAAAGAGATGTAAAAGTGCTTCTCTATGAAGCTATTCATTGAATGTTCTCAGTATGTGAAGAACCACATCATGTCATAGTAAGTTTGTTTTGTAGATTGCTATCTCTTCCATAAATTAGGAGTAAGAGACATTTCAATGTTCTTTCAGCTATTTAAAATGAATGTAAATTATACATTTTGAGAGCAGTTTAGAATAATAAGACATCTTAAGAAACTAACTATATGTTTGTCTTTCTGTCGACCATAAATATGAGGAAAAACATAAACATAGAGAAATAAATTTGTCAGTTATGGCTAATACAGAGGAGTTTAAAATACAGGTAACACATGTTAACTTTATATAGAGAAGTATTTGATATTTAAAATAATACAGGTTTGAAAAAATACAAGTTATCCACAAACTTAATCTCTCAGAGTACATTTTTTTTCTTAACAGACTATGTGACCAGAAGCATTCTGAAGGGAAAAAACCCTGAACTTTCATAAGGCTACTGTATGTCTGGGCTTCCCTGGTTTTGATAATTTTCCTACCATAAGCTTTGCTTGAACAGGATTCATGCTACTTCATTCAAGATTCTAAATGTCTGGTAACATCAGAAAGGCTGAGAGGTCTTGGGGAATTCCCAAAAAGACTACAATCCTGTGTCTAACTGTCCAAATATTGCTCCACATTCTCTGAAACTCAGATCTTCTAGGGTTCTTTTCATCATATGACATACTATCTATTTAGTTTCGGGAGTTCACCCACATTGTCTTGACAATAAGCCTTAAATCTGAATTGGAGAGACTTTTTCAGCCCCTAAGTTAATTCATTTTAATACCTTTTCACTGACACTGCAGATGTAGGTGGCAATCAGACAGAAAGTAGTAATAGGCTGTCCACATTATATGGACCCATGTGAAGCAACTAATAAAGAAAATTATATTCGTTTGAGTCACCCAATTGTTCTTTATTTTAAGGTAAACACAGTGTAAACCATTCTTGGTTTCTGAATCATCCTTTCCCTTTGTCTAACAGGTATTTTATATGGGATGAAAGACAGTAATAATGAAGAACCCTGAGAAAAAATGTATTTGCCTCTCATACTGGTTCTGCCCTCCAAATATTAATGAAATATTAAGAAGTAATTGAAGTTATCTAAATGAAAATGCATTTCCAGTTATATAAGAATAAGCTTGAGATTACCAGTAGATTTGTTTTCCTCATTTACATGGAAAATTATACTTTTAACTATATATATTACAGTACCTATATATATTAGAGTACCTATTACAGTTACTTGAGTAAAAGCAAAAGTGCCTTTTATACATTCCTGATGTTTTGATAAGTGAATGCTACAAATGAGGGCAACTCATTTTTCATACACTTTATATTGTCTACATTTTGAGTTCATTCTGTTCTTAGATATTTGGAACTATTTAAAAATCCTTATAACACATTAATTATAACTGAAAGGATACCTGCAGATGGAGGATGAATGTTGTCAATGCTTCCAAAACCAATTGGTCATTATATTTAATATTGGTATACACATTTCACACTAGGGTGGGGAGAGGGAGAGGGCAAATATGGACTTTGCACTGAACTTCTACCTGTTTCACTTACAAAGACAGAAGGTCAAGTCTGAAAAGGACTGAAAATAGGCCAGAACTGAAGAACAAATGTCATGGTGTAAAAGACTGAGTTCCAGTTACCTATCTCTGTAGCTAATTTTAGCACTTATATATATATATATATACATATATATGTACAGTCTTTCATACATTGAAAGATGTGTCCTGGTGATTTAACTTGAGGTACCTTAAATACACAACAAAATAGTACAGAAAACATAAGACAATTCAAAATAGGATCAGAGCAAGTGCTTCACAAGAAGTAAAACAATGCAGCAAGTGCTAGAGCTTGATAAGGAATTATACTTGGCAAGTCAGACACAGAAAAAAACTGTTCACAAGATCTCCAAGGAACAGCCTGTTGCTGTCAGAAGCACTGAATCTACATTTTTTAGGTTAGATATCTTCAGCTTTCAAAGAAATAAATGTTCCCATATCCTCTTCAAATAAGTCCCAGGTTGACCCAATTTGCATGGAAATGTTTACACTTCCTTCAAGGTAAATCACCTAAACTTACCTTTTACTACATAAAATGAAAACTAATTTATCATTTCCCTATTTACAGCACTGGATTATTTAGAACCAAACATGCACCACACACAGATATAACAAAGATTTAATCAGCTCAAATCCTTTGCACTAGTAGCAACATGTAGAATAATTCCTGTCATAAGATTTTTTACTTGCTTTCAATAAATGAAATCAACTTTTTAAACTATCAGCAGGAATGGGCTTTGGCCCAGTTGTATGAAGGAGCTGAAGCAAGAGCAACATTACCATATTTGGAATAAATAAGAGCCAGCATAAGTTGTGGCTCTCACTGACTCGAGTATGCAGTCTGTGAGGAATAGCTTTGGTCTTACCTTTGTCGTACCTACTGCAGGATCCACTGGTTGTTTGGTTAGTGCCTAAGGGCTAGTACCAATGACACTTCTTAGAGCATCTTTCCAGCCCCCTGCAAGACCCACTAGCAAGTCCAGGCTCAGTTAGACCTCCAGGACCACTGGGTATTCAGGGCCTGTCTCCTAGGAAGAGGCAGCACTGCTAGTTTATTTTAAATTGAGACATTGTCACTCATTGCCCCAGTTGTGTGGAGCACATCGAGGAAGTCATCACTGACTGATTGAATGATTGAGTTTTAAACAAAAAGCACCAACACAGCTTAGAGCAAGTGTGTGGTCTATGGGATATCAATGCAGCATTACGTTTATGTGGCACCCAACAAGGTTTGCTGTTGTAGTAAATTTCTTGCAGTACTTAAAAATGCAATGGGAAATAGCTTGCAATATCAATTTAAGTGTTGAGGGGAGCATGGTAAAACTTTCAGGACCTGGCAGCACCATTACATTTCCCAACAAATATACAATTCTGATTCTGCCTGTACAAGTTAGCAAGAAGATCTCACTGCCTTCCCAAGCTTCAGAGGGAGCCAGGCTTAAAGTTCAGCAGGGCAAGAAGAACGTGAACTCAGTGTAGTATTGCCATGCAGCAGCCATACTTCTGTCCCCACTTGTTCCCATTTACTGACACCATGAGGCAGGATGGAGCTGGGGCCACAGCAGAGCCAGTGTACAGTGGGTCCAGGTATGAGATCAGCAGTGCTGTCACTGCCACATGGCAGAACTGCTTCGCTGCTCCAGGAGTCTGCCAAAGTGCTGCCTGCTCGGCTCATAAGTATAAGCTTCATGTCCTCTGATCCTCTGAACTGCACAGGAGAAGGGGAGGGTTAGGTATGAGGCACAGCACTGTGACACATCACCAAATGTGAGATTTTTGCCTCTCAGTGCAAGGCTCTTTGCATTCAGAAAGAACCATAAACTCTTTCCCAACCAGACAGGCATGAAAATATGAATATGTGTGTGTATGCGTAAACACAGATTAATAAGCTTTGACATTCAGAGTTCCTTAATTCAGGGGAGCCCTTGCTTGCAAGTATTTTGAGCCACAAAAGCCAGCCCTGATAACTTTATTTGTTCACCAGTTAGTAATTACATATTTCAGTCACCCAAAGATGTTCAAACGCTGGAAACTGGAAAGAAGTATCAGACATTTTTATAAATACAGTGACTGATTCCATGATTTATTCATGAGGTTATAAGGTACTGTTGGGTTTAACAATCACTCCATAAATAGGGCAATAAAAGCACAGACCAACACCTTTCACTTACCCTAGTAAGTAACTTCATGGTCAGATTTGTATGGTATACTGAGCAGAAAGCCATTTTCTATCAGATAATGAAAATATT
Source organism: Melopsittacus undulatus (assembly GCF_012275295.1). Classification (NCBI taxonomy): domain Eukaryota; kingdom Metazoa; phylum Chordata; class Aves; order Psittaciformes; family Psittaculidae; genus Melopsittacus; species Melopsittacus undulatus. The sequence goes on along the minus strand of NC_047531.1, from coordinate 15,606,602 downwards.
TAGAAAACCTCCAGAGCAGTGAGGGCTATAGAACTCCTATATGCCATTATTAAAAATGAAAATATTAGGAAATTGTTAAAGTTTCCCAATAAATAGGGTATTACACCAAATAAACTTCAAGCTGCTAAGAAAAGCCTTCTTGAATTAAATGTAAGAGAGTGGTTATTTTTTAATCTTTTTTTCTCTATGGCATAATAATAACAATATGTATAACAATATCCTTGTTGTCATAAATCTTGTGTTATAAGCAAAGCAACTACCATTTGGAGTACAGTATTTTTTACATCATTCAGAATCATAAAAATAAATGAAACTAAATTTTAACAAATGTAATTGTGTAAGGAGCACCAAATGCAACCACACATGCTCTGCTATAATTCTCAGCTGTAAAAAAAGTTAAACCCAAATTATAATAATCCTTTTTAATAAAGAATAAACTATTTGAGTTAACTTAAATGTTGGGCCTGTTCTAAGCTGGTATTTTTACTCAATGTGATGGAGGATTATCTCTTCTTTGAGATGAGACCTTGATCTAAATCTCTCCCACATGGAAAAGGGAGCAGCATGCATGAGATTTGTGGTTCTGACTATGAGGAGTTTGTGTGGACTATGCTTGGTCAACAACTGAGGCATCTCCAGGAAAACGTGGGGAGGCTCAAGTGACAGCAACAGTTACTCTAGTTTATATAATCCCACCAAACTGCTTTAAATCATTTGCATTCGCTAATGAGTCATTTTATAGAGAAGCAGATTTCATGCTGTGAGTTTCTGTACAACAGAAATTCCAGACCTCAAAATACCCCCAAAAGCCTGGAGAAAACCAGAAAAGTATATTGATGTGACCAAAATGTTCTTAAATCAACAAGTGTCTGAATTTCTATACTGTACTCCTGTGTACTAAAAATATATTCTCAGAAAGTCTGCTAAACCTTTCTTAACAGATTCAACTCAATGACTAAATGTAATATTCATGTCATGCAATGGAAGCTGTCCAACATTATTAAAAACAAATATACTTTGTAATAATTTATTTTACCATCTTGTTTTTCATTCAGTATTTCTGTATATTTTTGAAATGTTATCATAAAGTTAAATTACTTGTAAAGTATGAATATGTGGCATTAAAATTATTAGTATATTCACCAGAAGGTATGTTAGTGACTGCAAATCCTGTTTAGGTGGCGTGGTTTGGTTAAGCTCCGCAGCAAGGCAGAGGGGGCTGTGATGTCTACATGGTAAGTCATCACAGGCCTCTCAAGATCTGACTTCCTAAGTACAACTGGATTGGATTTTGAATACAGAAGGAAAATATTTAGTCCCACTTACTTGATTTTGGGGGAATGCAAGCAGTGATCCCACCTGAATTTAAAGTAATGACAGTGGTGCACTACCAACACCAGCTATTTCATACTGTGTATGTCTGGGGAGCAAGAAGCTTCCCCTGAGAACACCAGCTTGGTTAGGTCAAGGCAAATAGATTTGTAGTTACAATTAGCCAAGGTGCTTTAACGAGTGTAAAATATTCTTAGTGAGGGGATCCAGTGTGATTCCAAGGCCAAGGGAGATTCTTAATTAAAGAACAAAGTAGGGGTAAGTTGGTGGTTCTCAAACTACCACTAAGGGCTATATTGTTCTTGGCCATCCTGGGCAGCAGGATCATATGAATAAACCCTGCAATTTTATTTTTTCTTTATAAAATGTGCCACTTCAAGATCTGGGCCTGCTAAAATGGCTCATTCTCCCTGATAAACAAACCAGCAGATAGGTTCATGTATAGCTACCACCTTCCAAATCTTTCTTCTAGCAATAATAAGAAAAATTGTATGTCTAATTCTCAGACAAACCATTAGCAGTGTAAATGGTTTTATAACAGTTAAAACCAAGGAGGTTATACATGACCAGCCTAAAACCACAAAGGCAGCCTGTGTCTGAGCAGCACATAGAGCTGAGCTAAATAAAATGATTGTGAGTCCTTCTATTTGACTGCCTTCAGAAGCCAGTCAGCTTTCTGCCAGCATGGGAAAAAGTTACTGTTTACACTCTATGTTCAAACATTTTAATATACTTTTTATTGTAATGTCAGAAGCTGTTCCGTCAGATTTTAGAAGCCCGTGTGGGGATTTTTTCACTATTGTTGGCTGCATCTGCACTTCCTGTTTTTATGGATGATCCATTCCAGGAATCGCTGAGCCCACAAAAAAATGCACAGATTCACCAAAATAAACCAAACCCAACAGGACCTATGTTTTTCAAGTAAACTGAAGCACGGTCTCATGACTCTGTAGAAAAAGCTTGAATTTTGTGAAATTTCAAGAATTATTTTCAGCCTTTTTTGGCGCCTCACCATTTCCTTTGTTTGATGCTGAACTTGTAGAGTTTAAAAAAGCAGATTAAAAGGAGAGAAAGATAAAGTTATTATGCACAATCGAAAAGAAACTCACTGCTATGCGCCAGCTTTACCCATCAGTCAAAAAAGTGTAACTACAAATAGTTCATTTACATCAAATTAATTTGCACAAGGACTTTGCAAAGTAAAATACAGTTGCACTCTCTATAGCTGCAGTATACTTCACACAAAATAATCTATTCCTGCATTAGGTGCCTGATGCAACTTCCGTGAGAATATCAAGGCTGTGCTTTGTTGATGTAGTTGGATTTTCTTCCTGAAAGATGTTTAGAAAGAGTCAAAGATTTCCTTCCTTGTCTGATCACATCTGTAATGTTACAATGTCCTCAGCATACTCACCTCTCAGGAGTAAACTGTTTTGCTGGGTTTTTTTTCAAGTCAACTAACAAAAATCATCGTTATTTTGGCTACTTACTAACGTTTTAACTGTTGTCCTAACTGTGTGCTCACCAGCATCTTTCTCATAAACCTTCTGTAAGAATCACAGAATTGCTGAAAAAACTATTTTTACAGTGCAGTAGAACTGTTAAGCTTTAGCCTCGCTTTTGATTAATTTCATGCCTGACTCAGTCAGAGATTAGGCCCTGACACAGGTTATAATTAAATATTGAAATCATGAAGTGCAAGAATGTTTAATTTTTAAAATATGAGTTTTCATTTACCTCATACAGAGAATAGCTCTGGTCACCTGCAGAGATGCATTACACACTACATTGCCTAATGTAGGATGCCTGAATAAGGCTGAGCATACAGTTAAAGTAAACTAATGCAATTTACTGAACAGCAGTCAAATATTTATCCAGTTGATGAAGCAGACTTTATGTGAAACTCAGACAATAATTAAAGAGAGGCCTTGCTTAAAACATGCTTATTCCAGTTTTCACAAATATGTTATAACAAAGCAGCATCTTCCTTTTCTCAAATATTGATGTTCTCCTAACACATTATACAGTGAGCTTGTCCTTGGCATTCTCTTGACTATTTAATGAATACATTTCCTGGCATTTGCCTTATCTTTGTTATGTTGTTCTTTGGAGAGCTAAAACTATTAGTTAGCTCTTGACAGAAAAACATCAGAGCAAGCTAGTAAAAGGTCTTACAGTATCAGAGTTATTAACATGGTATTTGATTAAACCATAGAAAGATGGGGAACAGATACTACAGAATATGTCCCCTGCACTTAGACTTTCACAGCCTTGGATGTTTTTTTCATAGAACTTTCACATTTGTTTTTGTCATTTCATCTGAGCTATAGTCTGAATAGTCACAAGCTGAATTCTAATCCTACGATTATTTTGTAGCACTGTATCACTATGATTCCAAATAGAATTGAATATGTGGGATATTCTATTTCTTCAGAACAAACATTTTTTCTTCAAGTTTCAGTTTTCATACTAAAAAAAAATCCTTTTATACCAACAACCTGAAATACATGTTGAGGAGATAAATGCTTTACATGATAAAGAACAAAAGGTAAACAGCATACAGACATTTATAAAACTGTAAATGGTCTCAATTTTTAATTTATAACATCAAAGTTTGCTTACTGCATAATTTACAAACATTATTAAATCTTCACATCTCAAAGCACTATTAGAATCAGGAAGCCAGAGTAGTTGTTTATCAGAAAGACCTAATACTGACCACAGTAAGAGAAGAGACAAGAGTTTTGATCTGATCTATAATCTCATAATAGATGGAAGCATATTTCCATAATAATCTATTGACAAATTGTTATTGAATAATGCATACTTATTAGCTATTAACAGTCATTAGGAGATCCCTAAATTTTTCAGTAACACAAGGCTGATGACATTTATGTCCATCACCTTCGAAATATACCATATTTCAAAACACACACCACAAGTGACAGTTCACTTAATCCAAAAACTACTATTCTTTGCAGCACAGCTGCATAATTCAACATAAAATGACAGCATGAGTTTTCTTCCACACTGAAGTAACATTTTTGTTTTGACAGATTTTTTTACTTTGACACTGTCACATGTACAAACAGCCCCTGCATCAGGAAGGCATTTTTAAGAGATCAGGATTACTTTACCTAGATCAGAAGAGCAATAAAAGCAAATGCTAATAGTACCAAGTTAGCACATCAGAAGAGGTCTTGAGTAAGAGCCTAACTGGCATAAACTACCCTAACTACATCAGTGAACCTGTGCCAGTACACATCAGCTGGGGTTCTGGCTCAATATTTAGAAACTTCATCCAGCCACACTTCATTTTCAGCTGCAGCCTCCAACCCAAACCAGCTGCATCTGCAGGCAGCTATGAGGCTCCCGTGCAAACTCTGTATCTGGACTATATCTATTCTTAAATATGCAATATTGCCTCAGTCATTGCCGTGTTTAAAGTCAGTGTACCACAAACAGTTACAGATTTAAGTACAATGCTGCTGTTCTTACAGGCCCCAGGGGTCAGGAAAATTTAGAGGATTTCTGTGTTTGCAAACTGTAAAGTCAGAAAATGAATGCTTATTAGCAATAGGACATCACAACTATCAGTTTGAACTGCAGAGGATCTGGCATTGTATTCTGCCATTCTGTTTGAAATGTTCATGTCACTGCTCAAAGCATATAGAAAAAGGGGGAAATCATGAGGTTTTAACAATTTGCTACTTACCAGTATACTAATATGGGCATTATCCACCAGTATTTATTGTAGGGTAAAGCGACAATCCCGTCTAACTTGTTTCCTCTTACCTAACAGGAGAAGTTGCTGTCAGACCATCTTTCTACCTGCTTTTTCATTGATGATTGAGGAACTGAGAAAATTAAGCCTTTTTAATTTGAAATAAGACATTTACAAACTCAGTGATATTCACCAGCTGTATTACTGTTCACATGATTTCATAAAGAACCTCCTTGCTAACACAGGTGGAACACACACAAAGAACTCAAGCACCAGAAGCTCAAACAAAACTGTGAGTGCTGTCATACTGAGTCAAATTTTGTGGTGATTTTTACAGCCTGCTCTTGTGCTTGATTTGTACAGGATCTTCAGATTTGTTACACTATGATTTAAAGCTGGACTGGAATCTTGGATTTCCAGAATTAATCGGGCAATTACCCAATTGAGCAATAAAAGTATTGATTAAACTGTAAAATATAGAAGAAAATTTAAAACTATTTTGGCTACAGTATTTTATAAACAGTGTTATAACTGAACACTTAAAGCTTTTTGATATGATTGAGTTTGTATTCTTCTCCTCAAAATGTTTCAGATCTAGTAAATGATTTGAGTAAATATTGTAAAGCACCAAACAGACAAAACCCAGATTTTTTAGCTAGAAGTAAACCAGGGTCAGATTATGGGGTATCTGCCATTTTTTGAGGACCACATTGCTTTGTCAGCAAACGTTCTTGACTGTCTAAAAACTCTCAATCCTGTTCACAGCCAGCTCTGTGGGGATTCACATTACCTGACTGGGTTTTTTATTTATTTTTTCTTTCTGTTCAACTATTTTTCCTTTTAAAGATCCTGTTTTAACACAGTAAAACTTTTTAAAGGACATAGGAGGTTTATGGCTCCTTTGTGCCCCGGAGTCACTGAGATCAGCCCAGTCCCTACCTCTCTGTCCATAAATACACAGACAGCCCCACTAAGTCACATTGTAGCTGATCAATCCACAAAACTTCCACTCTACATTTCTTGGTATTACAACCACTGAGTGTTTCCCACAACCATATAAAAATTCACATCGCTGCTCCCAAAATTACTGACACTGCAAAAGACGTAATTAATTCCAGCAGAAAATACACATCACATGCAAATGCCTTAGGTGAAAATGCCCACAGATTCTTGTCTCTAAAGCCCATGTTTTCACACCATTACACCTCCTTTGTGTACACATACCACTGACCTGTTCTCCTTTTTATTCCTATTTAGTCTACAGATCTGAATGAGTCTAATTTGTGTAAGAGCACCTCATGTTTTCCTGGTTTTCACATCATTTTAGCTGTAATCCTTGCACTTTGTTTATCATAGATCTAAGATTGTATATCAGGGAAGCTGCCACAGGATTGATTCAGTGTTGTCAAAAAGGAAAAAAAAATGCTAGAAGGGCTTAGTACTGTGTCCCTTAATTACACAACTAATTGTACTTAATAGATCTACTCCTAAGGGCTGTGGGAGTGGGTCTGAGCACATTATGTATTGTCCCTAGAAACCTGCACTTGCTTGGCATGCACCCACTAAGAGCAAGGCTGATTCACATGCCAGAACAGATGCCACTAATACAGAGGGCCGTGAGTTTAGTCTCCCAGAAAGGATTCATTTTCATATTTAACCATACACTGCAGCAAGATACATGGGTACACACTGGCTTGTGACTGTTACAGCCCCATGCTATTTTACAGTGCATAGAATCTGTAATGGAAGAAATCATTCCACAATAAAAATTATTTAAGATGGCCTTACTTAGCCTGTATGCATCACAGGGCATCAAATTATTTTACATGGTGCATAATGACCAGCTATTGATGTTCTCTGCTCAGGCATACCAAGGGAATGGAAAACTTCACCTATGCAAAAGGAAGGTTCATTGTGTCGTACTGTATAGTGTCTTGCCTTGATGGCTACTACTGAAGATTAAATAACAGCTAATGGCTACTTAGACTAATTCCAATATTCCTACAGGTATTTCTCCTGTATGTCTAGACATGTTTACACACAGATACATGTGTGTGTATATGTACAAATAGTACAAAATATGTATTATTCATGTAAGTACCACTGTCGGGATCACATTAGCAAAGGGTGGATGTTTGTTTTACCTGTACTGTCACTTCAGTATTAGAGTCATCTTGATTATTGCAATTGACCACCATCTCACTATTCCAATGAGCAACGCTTTTTAATAAATAAATAAATGAAGATTTAGAAGATTTCATATTTCCTTATTTTTTATTATTTTTTTTCAATCAGAAATGTGGCTCCTAAATGAAGTCCTACTTACAGAATCTTATTTGGAGTCTATCTTCTTGATGCTTTGGAAATAAATACCCCTGCCCCAAGCCATTCTTAATGCTGCTAGATCAATTAGCTAGATTGTTTTTCCCAGCTTGTATATACATATGTGTGTGTGTGTGGAGACACAGACAACTTCTTTCATTTGAAATGTAAAAATAATGCCAAGTTCTTGTTTGAAGTTGTGAGACGACAATTGCTCGTAGAACTACAACCTTATTTATGCAAATCACTAAAGTTCATGGTAAGTCTGACATTTACAGAATTAATGAACTAAATGATTAAGTGACCTGGTAAGTGAATTGGTAAACCAGAACTATTAATCTTTTAATGAATTTTTTACTATCACTTAAATAATAATTTTTTGCATAATTTTAAAGGATTATAGTAAAGAAACATTAGAATAGAAAATCCATTTTGTAAAGGAACGTTGCTTTTATAAATCTGTCATTATGTCTCTTTTTATTGAATTCATTTCTATTCAAGGTTTAGAAAAGTGGCAATTCCTGCACTGGTGACTAACAGTCCCCAACATTTTAGTGGTAAGATTTTTTTCTTGCTAAGACAAAAAGTCTAGGATCATTTACTGCTTCAGACAAACCACTGCCTAAAGTGAGTAATTAGCATACATTTGTAATTTAAGAAATCCCCTATTTGATGGTGTGCATCATACATGTTTCAGATTTTCAAAGCACTAGTAAGTTAACTAGGCACAGTAAATGATGTTTCTGAATCAGTTTCTATTAGAGATAAATTTTTCTCCTATATGTTGCTGGCTTTCACCTTCCTGCTACCTTTGAACCATATCTCTTACTTTTTCATGTTAAGAATATCCCGTACTCTAATACTCTTTTAAACTCCAATATACCAGTATTGTTCATATTCCATCCTGAGTGGTACATAAATTTTTCTTTCTCCAACTTCTTCTCTATTAATTACCACAGTGGAATTAGACATATTGAAGTGGAAATAGTAGACATATTGGACCATATGCTTCTGTAGTTGTCATTTCTCCTGTTCAGGAAACCATTGCTGTATGGACTTGAAGTATACATTCTTTTCTACTATATCTAGATGTCTATATGTACCAGAGATAACATACAGCACATGTGCATATTTTTTTTTATGCTACATAATCTGATTTTGAACAACTGCCAAAAATGTCAAGGACTTGTAAAAAAGATTCCAACATCTCCCCTCTTAATATTGCAGCCACTGAAAGCAGTCAGGTAAAAACAACAGCATGGATCCAAAATTAAAACAACATTTCAAATCATTTTTACAAAACAACATTTCAAGTAATTTTTACAAAATTAATACTTACACTTAATTTTCTATTTATCTCCTTTGAAAGATGCCACACGGTGTCAGTTGTCTCAAGGTTACAAAACATTTCAGACTTATATTGAAATGTCATAGGGTGATACAAGTAATAATGAAAATAATGAAATTAGCATCTGACTGGGATCTTTCTTTTGAAAAATTATCTCTATGATGTACAAAAAAAGCAGAAGAGCTACCTGCTGTGAAGACAAAAATAGCAATTGTTGGCTCAAGAAAGAAAGAATGGTGTTCTACACAATTTCATTGGCATGTGCCAGATACCCAAGCATCTTTCACTGCAATCCAGAAAGTGAACTGGGTCAACAAGATGCCCCTGTGGGCTTTCTAAGCAGCATGAAACCATCTGAGATATCTGTAACATAATGCAAAGCCTTTAAGTTTGGATCTTATGAGTGTTTCTAATGATGTGTCTTTTGTGAGTATAAAGGAATGCATAGAAGATTGACCATGGCTGATGTTTACTCTATCCAGGTTTACTTTTTATAAATAGATCCACTTAAATGACAGTAAATAAAAATGGCAAAACTACCTGACTATACTTCTGTTCCCAGTGTGCTTAAGGAGCAAAATCCAAAAAATGAAGTGCCACAACCAGCAGAGCCTTGCTATTCAACATACTTCCAGAAGTTCAGCCTAGTTCCAGAAAACTGGTGAAACTTCATCATCAGAAAATCTAATTCTGCTGACCTATGCTGCACCTACACAGTGGAGCTTTCGCACTCCATTATGCAGGCACAGCAATTGCAGCAGGCAGTAACACCCACAAAAAAATGCCTGAAATCACAGAGTACTATTCTGTCCCTCAGAATGCTCTATCAATAGATTAAAAAGCTGCAAGAAAGCAAGAAGCAAAACACAGGCAGTATACTACTCTGCAAGCTCAGACATTAATTGTAGTTGGTCAAAAATTTTCTACAAGACAAACATTTTTAAAAAAATTACATAATTTTAAGGTTTTAATATATTTCATTAGGAAGAAGGATGGGAAGAACTCAGACAGAATCAGTAGGGCAAGAGAGAGTAAGTTCACATGAGTGTTTGGTATACAGGTGTGCATATTTGTGTTTCATCAACTCCTCTGAACCAACATCCATGCAGAAACTTACCTTGTGTTAAACATCAAAGAAACGATTTAACTTTTCAAGTCAAATGGCATGTCTAGAATAAAATATCCATCATATAGAAAGGGTTTTCTAGTCTGCAGATGATAATGTAATATAAAGATACCCAAGGGCTTGAGGAGTCAAGCTAGAGGAAATTGGAAACTAAATGGAAGGACCTGAGGAGTTGTATGAACAGTGGAACTAAGACAGACTGCTTTCCAAAGACATTGTGTCAGTTGACAATTTTACTTAATTATATTAAGGCTGCAGTGTACACCAAGGCTAGCTATCAAATTATCCAACAGTAAAATGGCTTAATCATAGCAAAAATGTATGTCAAGGTATGATCTCCAATGAAAAATAAAAACTACGTAGGACAGAGAATCGTAACGTAATACAGTGCAAACTTCAGTTTTATAGAAGTCCTTTTTAGATATTGTTTTTTCTCTTTCCCACAACTTTTTTTGTTTAACATGCAACTGTTTTTGCCATAGAATTGCCAGCATCTGCCTTAAGTATTTTGATGAGAATGGCAGATATTTGAAGATATGCATTGAAATAGCTCAGTAGGCATTAAAGATCCTGGATTTCCCATACATGTAGCATGAACATGTCAGATGTGAGCAGGGTCTTGAAGCTTGCATATGCTAGAACAGTGAAAACAAGACTTGGCAGAGAGATTATCCGTGGAGGTTAAATTCATAGATATATATCAAAAGGCCAATTTACAAAATGGAATTTAATTTTGACCCTGAAACTGAGGTAAAAAGTCACTAAAATTTGTTTACTTCCCATATAAGGTACAGATTAAGTTAATTTTCAGAGTGCAAAGAAATGGGGGGAGAGGAGGAGGGAGGAAGGAAGGTAGTGGAAATTCTGAGTTAGTCATTTGAAAAATGTTCTAGGTGTCATCTAACAGGTTTCTTCTATGTTATCCAGTCAAATGCTGGTAATTGCACTTTATTTCACTAGCAATCTCTACAAGAGGTTCCCAGCCATAGCAATAACAACAACCTTTGGCTTATGTTGAATATAGCGTATTAGGCCATAATAGGTAAATGTGTAATAGAAAAAGAAGCATATGCAAATAAGAAATAGCAGAAAAACCAAAGAAAACACAATTTGTTAGGAAGACATTGAAATAATCTTTTTGAGCTCATTGTTTTAAGATTACAGATAAAGTGACTCCAAAATGGTATCAGTTTCATGTGCACTGGCAGAACCCAATTGTCAGCTCTTGGATTGGCCACCGACAGCGTATGGGAGAATTCCCCAGGCTGCTGGTGTCTTCAAAAAGAAGCTCTTCAGACCAGCAGCATGGGAATACTCCCTTTGAACAGCTGAGTGATATGCAAAAGATATAAACCCAGATATAAATGCTAATAATTAAAAACTTAATGAATGATACCCAGTGCAGAATATTTAAGAAGGCTGAGAAGGCTTTGGTATTCAGAGGCAGTGCAGCCAGCTGTAATAATCATCTTTAAGACTGCGAGAAAGGAGGAAGACATTCTTAGCTTTATGGAGACAAAACAAGTACCCCCATGGATGAAAGTGTGTTTTTACAGTAAAAGCTTCTGTAGAAAAGCTTCTGTACAAAACTGAAATGGTTATACAATTGAATTTCACTGCTTCAAATGAGCAAAGCAACATTACATTTATTGGTCTGAGGACACCCTGCCAGAAACATATGGCCTTTTATCCAAGTCTACCCAGAGCAATAAAGTGAAACACCATGGTTGTGTTTGTTAATTTATGGGCAACAGAGTACTATGAAATAAACATTTTTAGCACTGGACTATTGTAAAATGGAAACCATTCAATCTCCTCTGGAACCACCTAAGTAAGGTTTTGCTTTCATTTGATAGTGCATACTCCTCAGCTGAAAACCTTTGCATAAATTATTTTGAAATAACAAAATACAAATTAAACATCTGAAGTAATTTATTTTGAAAACTGTGAACTAAGCATGTTTTGTATGAGCTCTGAGGTAAGTTTGATTTATGAGTTTGCTGAGCAATCATGTCAGGGATATCTACCCTGCAGCTTTTTGGCTGATGTTCTTCATCCTACTTGCTCTTCCAGCACATGTCAGTACCAAAAGCTTCTACAGACTGTCCAGTCTATTCCCAGACACCACACAGATCTACTCACTGCTGCAAACAGCCCAGGAATTAATTATGACAGAAACAGAATCAAGTATCAAAATGCCACTATGATAGAGATGGAAAAGAAAGTCAAGCTTTCAGCTGGGAAATCTAACTGTGTGTGTTGTATGTAGATTTTGAGCTGTTCTTTCCTTAAAAAGGAAACAGGCAAGGCCACCAGGAAAACCCAAACCCAAGTTTGCCCTGAGGCCCTGGATTTTAGTGATATTTAAAATATGAATTGAGATCCAAACTCACAGATGTAATATAAACCTGCTGGTCTGATAGAGAGACAACACACACAGCATCCTGCCTCTATAGACACTGTAGTGAAATAAAAAAAATCACAGACCAAAAAAGTTTTATCTCCAAAATTTGTGAAGATCTGTGTGTTTGGGTGTTGATTTTATCCTTGACAATAAACAATCTTGTCATATAAGCAGCAAAAAGAAGCACAACTGTGTCATGTGTTTAAACTATCTAGGGACTGCTTGACCAGAAAATCACTAAGAAAATCACACCATAGCTGATCGATGGCTGCAGCACAAATGTCACAGCATGAATAAGTTCCAATTGAAAGCTCTGGACTTTATGCGGCACCTGAAACATAGCACAGTGGTAGAAACTCCCTGGTCTACAGAACCCTTCCACCAGTGAAGGACGGCAGATCTGGGTGCTCAGACTGTAAAGTGGGGAGTGTGGGAACACGAGATCAAAAGTCACCTCTCAGCCCCTCTTTCCAAAGCTTAACTTTCAACTTTCTATTTTGCTTTCTGACCTTAATACCACTGGGAAGAGAGAGAATGTGTGCCATGTCCTGGTCTTCAGCCCAAGCTATTGAGATGAGGACAGAGCACCAGTGTCTACAACATATGTAAATATTTCTGCTTTGTGGTATTTCCTGACCGCTATTACTGCAGCCTCTTGCTGCTGATGTGCAGCCCTCCCTCTACATGGAAAATAAAAAATAAACACAGTGGAATGTTCTCATTTTGGGGACCCACTAAAACGAGATTTTTAGTAAGAGAGGACCAGGAATAAGAAAATTCTGAGGAGCAGCAGCAGTGCTGGGAAGCAGATGTGGTGCAGTGCTTGCCATACCACAGAGTGAACATACACAAGGAAGAAAACTGAACCCTTGTATCTTGCCATTGATCTCAGAAACATGAAACTTTATCTTTCCTTTAAAAAAAATCACTGAATTTTTGGAAGCCAAAACAAACAAAATGAAGAAAAGAACCCAAACCAACCTCCAGCATTCTTCACTCTTAAATTGTTAAAATGCGTGATAACTCACTGCCATGAAAAATACAGCTTGCCAGATTAGCAGACCTCAGATGGCATCCTACCAATAGGATAGTTTGAAAGCTTTCTTTTCTTTTCCAGCAGTAGAGGATACACATGAGTATTTGTATATCTCCTGAAGTATAAGACAGCCAGAGCTTTCCTCAGCTTTCATCATGTCTTCCAACCCCAGTGACACCCACAGTATCAGCCAGCATGGGACACCCAGCAAAGTTCCTGCATGACACATGCAGCTGACCCCAGGGCAGGGAAGGGATATGTGTGGGGACCCTTCAAAGCTGAAATGGCTGAAGGGCAGCCTGTCTGCAGGGGGTAATCCTTCATGCTCAAGAAAGCAAAGGAGAGGAAAAGCACATCTGAGTACATGACAGTCTGCACTGAGCATGCTAGCGCTAGGTTTTTCCTGTTTAATCATTTTGAAACCTCATGCAGATCCATGTATAAACTAGTTTTCCACAAAACTAATAAAGCATCTTCTAGAGGAATCTGAAAAATGTTTTCAAGCCATTTTCTTTCTGCAGGCACAATTTCCTCTGGTGAGCAGAGCAGATTATGCAGGACAAACACTGTGCCCTCAGTTCTGCCTTCACTAGCTCCTTGGAAGTGTGTGCCTTCAGTTGGCACAATCCAAGGCAGGGCATGCCTACTTCAGGTTAGCCAGATTGCAGCTTTCCATTTTGCAGCAGCAGCACTTACAGCCAATCAGGTTTTCTGGGGTAGAGAACTAGAAGGAAATAGAAGACATTTTCTGTTCTTCTGTGGGATTTTTAAGGAGTTTAGATTGCTTAGAGACAACTTCAGCCCTTACAGCAATCCACAACACTATTTGCTAGACTTCAAGGCTCTAAATGCTGAGCAAGAACTGCAATTGGACCATAGGGAGGGCAGAGGTGTGTGTGCCCGGCTGCAGTTGCAGATGTGACACCTAGCAGGGCATCTTTCATCTGTCCACAAGCTATTGATAACACATGAGATCACAGAAGCAGGAAAAAGGCATTGTCATTAATTATAAATGCACAAGACACAATTCCACTAGTCAAGAAAGAGGAAGATGATCTGAACTGCACACTCAATATTGAAGACTTCACTGGTCAACTAAGGGAGACATGTCACCAAGCAGAGGAGAGCAGCAATAGTAAGATACCTCCCATTGCCTCACCATCCAGCCCAACCCAAAAATATTTCCTTGCTGACTGTAAGACAGGTTTATAGTTCCTGCACACTACTAGGGCAGTGCAAAGGGAATCTGGTGGAGTCTCTGCCTTATTTTAGTTTGCTGTGGCTCTAACATGGTTTCACTTTCAACAACTCAGCCTTTTACATACTTCTTTCAAACTTCCTTAGATGTCAGAAAGCAATAAGCAATATTATTACACTCAAGGAAAAAGATAAAAATAATTATTAATGTTCTAAAAATGATTGAAGATGATTGAAAGGAAAGCCAGATCCATATTTTCACCATTTCAACAGTGTGAGGCCATTATTACTACAGGTACTTTTTTAGTTTGGGGTTCAGAAAAATCTCTTCTGGTTGGCAATGTGAATAATTAACGTACTTTCATAAATGAAAATCTGTAGTCATTTTTACATCCTGAAACCTAGACCTGACTGCAGAAGCCTTACCCTGTACATATAGTGATTATAGGAAATTCCATCTATCTCAGCTGGTATTTTCTTATTTATTTCCCAGATCTCCAGAGAATTTTCTGAACTGTCTTGGAGGACTAGAAAAGGTCTCTGAAGAATTTCCCGTGCTCTAGAAGGTCCAAGGCAGCATTTCCAGTGCCAGAGGTGAATGAAGGGCTGTAATATTGCCTGTGATGACTAATGGCAGTGTTGTGAGATGAAAAAAAAACAGTGTACAAGACAAGGTTCAGATGAAACGGGTTCTGACTTATCTGGCAGGTCTAAATAATTTAAAAGCACAAAGCATATCTAGCCTGTTAGAATGAGCAAAGCACATCCTGCTGTGAATGAGGAGACCTATGTTTTATCAGTTTAACATTTTGGATTACAAGGAAAGAGATTGTGGGGTTCAGAGAAGAGCAAAGATAATAATACTTGCTCATAGCAGCAAGAAATAGCAACAGTTCTGAAGAACACAAAAGATGTGGCACATCAGTGATTAATTCTGTCACAGTGGTCTCCTGAATCCCTGACCAAGGCTGAATTCTTACTCACCCAAATGGCAGCTCCCCTGATGGTTTCCTTTAAACAAATGCATTGTGAGATAGACAAAAGCATATTCACTGTCCTGTGATATACAGGCTGGCATGAGAGATGCTGGGGTCTGGGGCAAGTATTAAGGTACAAATGTAAGATCATTCTGTTTAGTCTCCTAGTATTTTTCTTCATTATCTTTCCCAAAACCTCCAGAACATATAAAATCTGGCATTCCTTATGTATGAAGAGTAGAGGATATTTTTAGGTCTCTTTTCTCCCATTACAGTACCTTCCAGCTCCTTTAGTCTCTCCCAGGCAAGAACAGCCATGTGCCCCCCATCTAAACCTTCTTCTTTCTCTCGAGCCTGCCTGTCAAACACCAAGCTCCCTACTCCATGGCTAACTCCTCTGGACAGCTCAGAAATGCATAACACTGTCTTTGAACCTTTCCAGGCTGACACTATCCTACCAGTTCATGCATCATAGAAACTGGGAATACTGATCATAATACACACTCTGCAAGTCATCAGCAATCATTTCTCAGGGATGTACAGCGAAGTCCACCTGCTGGTGCTTTACTTACAAGCAGATTTTGATCATTAATGATGCTAAACACATAAGGTTTTTTAAATAACGTATAGAGCAAAGTTAACATATTCTGTAGATGGTACTCACCTCCTAGGAACCTCTGCAACAATGACAAATAGAGGTGTATCCACCCCTAAACTTAAACTAAATATAAAATTCTCTGTACTTAAAGTTTCATCTGTGGTTTGATGCATATGTGTTTTACTGAGCTGTAGCATATAAATATTTTTATAGATTCATTACTTGAAGACCTGTCAGTCTCACCTATGTGCCTGGCAAAATATTGGAGCAGATTCTCCTGGAAGGCATGCTAAGGTACATGAAAAACAAGGTGCTTGGTGAGAGCCAGCATGTCAGAGCACTGGAACAGGTTGCCCAGGGGGTTTGTGGAGTCTCCTACATTGGAGATATTCAAGGCCCACCTGGACAAGTTCCTGTGCAATGTACTCTAGGTTACCCTGCTCTTGCAGGAGGGTTGGACTAGATGATCTTTTGAGGTCCCTTCCAACCCTTGGGATTCTGTGATTCACTAAGGGGAAATCCTGCCTGACCAATTTGGTGGCTTTCTATGATGGGGCTATGGAACTGATGGACAGGGGTGGAACAGTTGATGTCATCTACCTGGACTTGTGCAAAGCATTCAACACTGTCCCACACAACATCCTTGTCTCTAAATTGGAGAAACATCAATTTGATGGATGGACCACTCGGTGGATAAAGAACTGGCTGGATGGCCGCACGCAAAAAGTCGTGGTCACCGGCTCAAAGTCCAGCTGGAGACCAGTAACAAGTGGTGTCCCTCAGGGATCAGTGTTGAGACTGGTCTTGTTCAACATCTTGGTTAGTGACATGGACAGTGGGATTGAGTGCACCCTCAGCAAGTTTGCCGATGACACCAAGCTGTGTGGTTCGGTTGATACACTGGTGGGAAGGAATGCCATCCAGAGGGACCTTGACACGCTTGTGAGGTGGGCTGATACCAACCTCATGAAGTTTAACCATGACAAGTGCAAGGTCCTACACCTGGGTGGGAGCAATCCCAGGCACAGCTACAGGTTGGGCAGAGAAGAGATTCAGAGCAGCCCTGGGGAGAAGAACTTGGGGGTGTTGGTCAATGAGAAAATGAACATGAGCCACCTTCAGTACAGAAAGCCAAATGTATCCTGGGCTGCACCAAAAGGAGCATGACCAGCAGGTCAAAGGAGGTGATCCTGCCCCTCTGCTCTGCTCTCGTGAGACCTCACCTGGAGTATTGTGTGCAATTGTGGTGTCCTCAACATAAAAAGGACATGGAACTGTTGGAACAAGTCCAGAGGAGGGCCACGAGGATGATCAGGGGACTGGAGCACCTCCCATATGAAGACAGGCTGAGAAAGTTGGGTCTGTTCAGCCTGGAGAAGAGAAGGCTGTGTGGAGACCTCATAGCAGCCTTCCAGTATCTGAAGGGGGCCTACAGGGATGCTGGGGAGGGACTATTCATTAGGGACTGTAGTAATAGGACAAGGAGTAACGGGTTAAAACTTAAACAGGGGAGGTTTAGATTGGATATAAGGAAGAAATTCTTTACTGTGAGGGTAGTGAGGCACTGGAATGGGTTGCCCAGGGAAGTTGTGGGTGCTCCATCTCTGGCAGTGTTCAAGGCCTGGTTGGAAAGAGCCTTGGGTGACATGGTCTAGTGTGAGGTGTCCCTGCCCAACTGTTGAAGACAAGGTAAAGAATTTAGTATTTAGTTAACAGTTTGCAAAACTCCTTTGGTGCAGTCAAGATATTTGTTTTTCCAAAGTGAAGCAGTACATGAAGTAGCATGTGCCAGTTATTTTTAAATTTTTAAATCCAATTAATTGTTCTAGTTACAGTACCACTAATTTTTGTCTAGCTGATTAACTAGAGAATAATCCAAATACATTTCAAATTATAAATCTTTCATGATTTGGGAGATTTTATACTAATGTACATTTGACAGTGCTAATTTAAAGCAAATATCAAGCTTGATTAAACATTCCCAAGATAAGAAGGATAAACGATTGAATTATTTTATAGATTTAACTACTATTGATATGATGTTATAAACAGAAATATTTTGATGTTCATCATTAATTTTTAAAAATAATTCTTTGGGAAACAGCCGAGAAGGACTGGAGAAGTAGGTCAGAATGTATGCACAAAACATTTGTATTCTTTACTATATAAACACTAATTTATTTATTGAAATAATACACTGTTAATTATTTATTAAAGAAATTATAATTTTGCTGAGCTTCCCTCTGACAGGAAAAGAAAATCATTAAAATGTGGCTAATGCAATAGATTGTTTCACATCTCTGCCTCCCAAGGCTTTGCCAAGTGTTTATTTGCAAATCACTGTCTGTTAAAACATAATCTGCATCAAAGCTTCTCCAGCAAGCAAGTGAATTACAAAGTGTTTTAGCAAGCTTTAAGTGCTTCAAAAATATTCAAGATTTCCCATCACATGTTTTGTCCCCATATGTGGGAGACCATAGCAGAGGAAAAACTCTGTCGGGATCTGTTTTCTGGAATTGTTGCTGGAGAAGGTAAATTTCACGATACCACTGGTTATTTCCCAAAACTGAGGCCTTAAAAATGCAGGTATATCAAACACTATTATGTAATGTGGGAGAGGAAGGGAAAAGACTTTGTGAGAAGTGACATTACACAGACAGAGGCTTTGTCTTTTTTCTGTTTTCTTTTTAAACTTTTTTTTTTTCTTTTTTTTTTTTCTTTTCA
Organism: Melopsittacus undulatus; assembly: GCF_012275295.1. Classification (NCBI taxonomy): domain Eukaryota; kingdom Metazoa; phylum Chordata; class Aves; order Psittaciformes; family Psittaculidae; genus Melopsittacus; species Melopsittacus undulatus. The sequence goes on along the minus strand of NC_047531.1, from coordinate 15,587,814 downwards.
AACCAAGGAACATGACTGATTCACCAAAAAGGTTTAGAACTCTTCTGAGCACAATCAATCCTCCATATCCACCATAAATTAGACAGACTTCTTTCAAACACTTAGGTAAACAGGGAAAGTAGAAGTATAAAAACACCCATTACAATAAAAAATAGAGCACATGTTCCCAGCTGGAGAGTGAGTGGAACCATAGTCAACAACACAGAAATATGCGCCAGCACGTTATTCTCCAAGGCAGTGCTGTAAATGAGACAGTGTCCAGGGATGGTTTGCCTACAGTAATCTCAGTTGGCCTCTCTAGTTAATACATTTAAACAAAAACATGGATTTTCTGCAATCTATTACTATGCTTGATTCATTTGGGTGCTGGGGTAGATAACCATTTCTCTCCTATTTTCCATATGATGCACTTAAAGTGAACATGTTTTTCTAATTATGTAATTTCAATTTGTTTCATTAATTCTACAGAAAAAAAACAAGCAATACTGTGTCTAGCTAGTGCATTAATAAATATAACATGAAATTGGTTAATGCAGAAGACATTTCTGTATCAGTCAGCTCTGTGTTACGGTGCAAAACAGAATTAAAGTGTGATGGGTTTAGTTTACTTTTACTTTTTCCAGTAGTATGAACTGATTCAGGAGGGGGGAATGGAGAGCAGGTTGCTTTTGTGTCAGACTTACTGATATTTTTCTTTCTTATTTTGGAGAGTCTGATTACCTGCATTTTACTAAAGTTCATTGAAGCACTTTGCAAATGGTGTTAAATCAAATTCTTTACAGAATTCCAATTGAATTAAAGCTCCTGCATTTCTCTTGTCTAGAAAATCAGTTATCCAAGAAACAGATCAAGTTAATCTGTCAAGATATCCCTTTGGAAAGTCCATGTTCCATTTTATGTGTGTTCTTTAATTTTCCTTTTAAGACTTTCACTATAGCCTTATAAAATACTGAAATTGAGCTAATGGGCATCCAGCATTTAAGCTGTCCTATGTCCGCACCATCATCTAAAATATAAGGGTTCTATTTGCTTGTCAGGAACTTTGTAACTCCACTTGACAGATGAGCTTAGATCACTGCCACCGTATCTGTACTTTAATGCACTTATTTGGTTATTTTGGGGATGGAAATGTTTAGGCCTATGTGATGTAATTGCATCGGGATTTTAGCCTTATTTTCAGCCTGGGTATTCCAATTTCCTGCCTGTCCTCACTTTCCATAATCAGCACTTCTGTTCTTACAGAAAACAATACATTTGATTTAAATTTAATACCATAGATGAAACTTTTATTGTTGACCCCTTATTCATTACACTGTGGTCGAGCTTCTCCTTCTGTTCTTTCTTTTATATTTATACATACATGGCTTGGGGAGCAAGGGGGGGAAAATAACTTTATGCTGTTTGTTTTAATTTATAAGGTCTAATTCAACTTGACTTTTGGCACTCATCTCTACTTCTCTATTTCCTGGCCTTTCAGACATAAAATACTCCCTATCCCTCTAGGCTATCTGCTTATTTCTCCTGCCCTTTCAGAAGTGGTTATTTATCCAGGCTGCTCTGGAGTCCTTCCCTACAAGATTTTCCCCTTGATTAAGATGCAAGTTCCAGACAGTTTTCACACCTTTGATTTAAAGAAATTTCACGCCTTCTCCACATTAAAATCCCTAAGCTCTTTAATCCAGTTGACCTCATTAACTAGTTTCCTTAATTTTTCAAAGTTTATCCTTTTGAAATTGAGATCCTTACAAGCTTGGATGCAGCTGTGCTGGTGGGGGTGGAAGCTGCATCGTGGTACAGCTGCTGTGCCAGCACATCGCTTGGTGCCAATGCTGCACCAAGTGGTGCTAATGGGAGAGGACACACTCCCCCCCACCCCCTCAACCCCCAAGCTGCTTCTCTTCCAGTTAATTAAGATGAATAAATTGGTGATCATTTGTTACTAGGCTATTTTCTACCAGCTCTTTCTTTATTCTTCCACTGCAAAAACTCAACATACAACTGAATTATTTGTTGTGTGAATGGAGGAGGACTCTATCAGTATTACTGACTCCTTGCTGGCTGCATCACCTTGTTCATGTCTGTAAATGTTTTTACTTTTTTTCTGCAAAGTCAGGTTTTACCCTATGCTTTAAAAGAAAGTTCAAACATGTCTGTAGTTGATAATTGCTGTACAATCAGGAAAATTTCTTCTTTAACTGAGACAGAAGTTTGTTTATGTCTTATGACCCAAGACACTGAGGGTTTGTGTTAGAAGCTTGTTCAAAGTGGAATTTGTCACAAAAATAATGTAGTATTGGGAAATGAAAGGTTAATATTACTGATTATTTGTCATTCTACCTACCAATACTGAGAAAGTACGTTATCTTGGCTAACAAGATTCTTAAGTCTAGAGATACAAACAGCAACTAACATCACAAAGCTAGAAGATGGGGAAGGCTTGCAATTGCACCTATGTCTTCCTAAGAATAGAGAATGATTAATTCTTATACATTTTGTTGTGGTCTCTAGTTTCTAAGCCTAAATGTTGCAAGCAAAGGGATCTTTGTTATTTCTCTTGGGAGACAACTGCACACCTTAAAAGGCCTCAGTAAGTGCAAGATTTTCACTGGCCTTTAGCAATGCTTTTCCTTTCTTAATTTAGTCTCAGCCTTCCAACCAGAGGTAAGAAAACACAAGCACTTAATAGCTATACCTACTTCGTAACAGTAATAGCAGAAAGACATCATGTCTCAAACTTCCCTTCCCCATCACTAGCCTTCAAATGTCTCAGCCACTATGCTTATGTGCTTGCTGGATCAGACTTGAGAAGCCAGAATGTACACCATCCGTTAAATGTCAGGCTCCCCTGTGTTAGATACTAGCCCCAAGGGAATAACTAAAACACAGCAGAGCGAACCTAACAGCAAAATGAAATGCACTTTTGTGCTTGCCTGGGAAGATGGGCATACAGTTCAGTGGGTATAGCCAGGTGTTGCAAAGAACAGGGTAGACGTATGTTGTCTTTTATGTGGGCAAGCAAACAAGAAAATTTTTATGTTGATGCTGCTCTGATTCTGTGAAGTACAGTGAAAGATAAAAGTACACAAGACAGAGCATGTGTCTCCTAGGCACAGTCATGCTGTGGAGAGAAGTAATTTATCCCTGCTGGGTACATCCATCATAATCCAGACCCTGGAAATATCTGTTATTAGAGTGCATTCATTCCAGAGCTTATACTATGTATGTTTGCTGTTTAAGATGATTTGCTGAAATGCTGGTGTCAATTAACTTCTGAGATCCCTTCCTATGATTTCACCAGTAATGAGCATGTTCACCTGTATAAAGTTAAAAAACTAATATTGCAGACACCTGCAAGTGTGAAAGTTGTACCTGTGCTTCATTGTACCTTGCAGTCTGAGCCAAAAGAAAGGAAGTTGGAAGAAAAATGGCTCCTAAGTTAATGCCTTCCTCACGTGTAACCCCTGAAAACCCAGCAACTCACATCATGAAAATTAAGATTAAATGTATTCAGAATTTCGCTTAATGATTTATCAGAGACCATTAGGAGTCTTTGGCAGCTGTTTCTACTTGAGTGCTCTGTGGGACACAAACACGCCAATACTTCTTAGTTCTGAATTACATTTACAGACAGGCAAATTAATTCTCTCTTTTTCTTTTACATTTGTCTGTTAGAAGTTTTTTAACACGGTCTTAAATAAGCTCAGGTCTCACCTTATGCTGGTAAGGAATACAGAAAGACTGAAGACTGAAAACTAACATTTATGGGAAACCAGTGAGAAATTCATTTAAAAAAATATCAGGAAAATTATAAGGTTTTGATGTAGAAGAATTAAAAAATAACTTCAATAACTTCTTCTGTCCATTAAAAAATAGACATAAATGAAAATTTCCACTTGTTCTTTTGCACAATTAAACACAGAAGTGAAGGGAAGCAATAAGTGCCAAGTAGTGATGGAAAGAGACTGATTCATTTCAGAATTTCATAGGTTCTAATCAATGCCAAAGCCTCCCCTCTGAGTCCAGCAGCAAAGAGGAAGATGGTATTGACTTCAGACAGGGAAGTGCTGAGGAGGGAAATTCTTGAGAGCAGCCATTCCTTACAGTTCTGAGTTTGTGGAGCTCAGAAGATGAGTGATCTGCAGAAAGGGGCAACTGTCTGCACAGGGAGTTACCAGATGGGGACTATTCTCTGTAGCACACAGTCCTTTTGCCTGCTCACTGGAAATGCTCAGAATATGTCAAAGACAAATCAACATCATAATTATCCTTATTTCTTGGTTCCCGGGCCTCAAAGCACAATCCTCTCAGATCTGTTCTGGCCAGATGTCCTGTGGTTCTAATGTCCAAAGGATAGAAGCTTCCTAGCAAAATGGTAACGTCCTAAAATATGCTGGTGATTTCTTTAATGTATAGTATTGCTTTAATGCTGACTCTGAGTAGAGAAAATATTTCTAAAGCTAAGCTTTTGATAGCATTATTAATATTTTCAGGTTGACAGCATAGAGGTAAGCATAACCAATAGTTAAATAAATGGCTGAAGCTTCCACATACATGCAATATTCTACCACAGCTTTTAACTAATCATTAAATAAAACAGAGCCAGCACATTGCTGTGAGCAAAATAATCTTTCTAACATGACTCTTAAACAACTCAGTAAATCACTCTTCAGTAATTTCTTTATCTAACTGGCTCAGTATCCTTGATAGATTCCTGATAGCCCTAAGAAATATTTGATCAGTGGGTTGCCTACGTGTATAATCTTTACTTATTTGCTACACTAGTTTATCTCATTTTTTCCTAACAGAAACCCCTTTTTATTATTTCATTTTGAAACATTTTCTCTGTGCAAAGGGTGAATTTATTAGACAGCTCAGACTCCTACAGCCCTCTGAAGGACTGAGTGTTTTGTAGTGCTTATGTGACAAATTAGACAGGAGAAATATCTTTGACCAATACTGCATATTGGCTAAAAAGCTATGCAGTACAGGAGCAGTCATAAAGCCTTGTCTTTAAAATAAATATGGGACTTACACTCCCTTTTAAACAGTAAGGAGGAGGACAAGGAGCTGGAGTGAGGGGTATGTGGGTCATCATGTTGCACAGTTTGCAAGTCTGTATGGCTGAAGCCTTTTCAGAGACAGCAGGTTTTTAAAAGAATTGCCTAGATGCAAACAAAAGTCCCTCATGGCTAAAATTCACAAATGTGTCTAAGCAGGTTAACTCTTTGAACAACGTTAAGATTTCCAGCCACTACAGATCAAACAAAAAGACAAGCCCATGGCTTTTGTGCACACACAGTGCGTTGGACTTTGCCCCTACAACTTTCTAATGACAACATTCTAAGTCAATACCTTAAAGTGGCTACCTCAAGGCACATTTCCTGTGTGTCAAGAGAAAGGTTAATGTTGCATATAGTAGTTTCTGTCTTCTGTCAGTACTCAGCAGTTTACTCTCACTAAAATTAAACAAAATCGGCATCCAATTAATGGCAGGAGTTCCAGATTGCCTCTGGTATTGCACTTGGTTTAGAATTAAATCTAACTACACCATTAAATCTAATACATGGTTGATCTGTGGTTCAGAGGGAAATAATTTGCTGGAAGATTGGTTATGGGTGAGATTGCTCCTTGGGGAAAAAAAAAAAGAAAAAAAAAGTTGCAGCATTGAAATAGTTTATTCTTAGAAATAAAATATCTTCTCAAAATTATTTGGAACTGTAGCTATATATAAAGTTACACACATCAAAAGCAAGCATCCTTACAAAACGTACGGCTCCTAAAACTGAAAAGACCAGAATAATGAAACATGAACATTAAAGAATATTTTCTTTCATTTTTGTAATATTAAAAATATATTAGATTAATGAAGTTAGAAAGTGATTAAGCACCCGGATTTGTGGTTTTGGATATTTCTTACACTGAAATGATACATCCAGTGTGCAAAATGTACTGTGAGGGGAAATTAATGTGCAAAATATACCTGTATTTTCAAGTAGAAAAACCTACATTTGTCCAGTAATTAAAGTGCTGCCACTGTGAACAATAAAAATATTTGGTAGCTAAACATCCACATGGTTATTTGATTAAAAAAAAAAAAAAACAACAACTTATGGATGCTTAGGATTCAGTTAGCTGAAAATGACTCATTCACATCAGTCACTAGAGCTTTTGGCATGAAAATGAGCTCCTGAACTACGTGACTTCTATTAGCTATTGTCTAAAATAGGGCAAAAGAAAGCAAAAACTGAAAGGTAACTACTTCAGTCTAATTTTTGTAACTTTATTTCTTAGATTCTTTTCACATACATTTTTCTTCCAACAAAAGTAAAAAATAATGGAAATCCCATTCTTATGAAGGGAACATGCCCCAGATCAATCTTAATTTTCTAAATTGAGGTTATGAGTCTCGGAAAGTTTTTCTAGAGCTCCCATTGGGTAGATTTCAATACTGACATCATCTGAATAACTCAGCACACACACAAAAAGTTATTTCTAAGGCAAAACCACACACCAAGTCATGGTGCTTGTAGTGCTTTCATTTATTTTCAATTGATGGCAAGTCTTGTGATATTTGTTCCTTTTTCTGAAGAGCTGTGCTTCAAACATGATAATACATATGTGTATGAATTTTCACTCATAAAGGAAAGTTTTGGGTTTCCTGATCCTTCTTTTCTTTGAGGAGTAATCAGGAAAACAGGAACTCCTGAACAGAAGGCAGAGATAAAATTTCCTTTATATTAGGAAAGAGTGGATAAAAAGTTAATAAAAGAGAGCCAGCTCCTGATTTGGGACTGCAATTAATACCCTTTCCTCTCTTTTCTGTTGTGCAGAAAACAAGCAAAAAAAAATCCCTGTACTTCTAGAGTTGTACCTGTCAGATTAGTTTTCTGGGTGCAGATGTTGATCCCCATATGAAGGAGTTTGCTTGCTTGTCTGCAGTACCTCACATGTCCAGGAGATGCTATATTTATGAGAGCTGCCAGACACAATTGCTTTGCAGGCTGTGACTTGTTGACTCTGACATCTAGTGATGGTAGAAAAAGAACCATAAAGCCTGTGGTACTGGAAGGCTTGCAGATTGATGGTGTCAGCAGAGGCTTAGGAAGCACAAGTACATAAGAAGAATGAGAGAGCATGCCATGCTCTTGAAGTCAGCCCAAAATCAGTGGGTATTACCATCTTCTCTAATGTTTTGTGCAAGGAATGAATGGTGGTGATTCCAAACTTCTGCTGCCATTTTAGTAATAGCTTGCCTGTTCTTGCATTTCATGTCGATCCCCTTTCACAAAAGATGAAAAATTGGTAAATCTTGAATCTGGACCACTACCACTATGTTTGGCATTGACAGCAGTGGATTGTAACAAATCAATTTCTGTTTTTCGTGGTCTATTCTATTATATCTACCCACACAGAATTAGGAAAGAAAAAAAAAAATGCTACAGACCAAATGAAGCAATTCTTCTATAACAGCCTTGATATCTGCATTAAGATAATAAATCCCATATTTCCCTTTCTTTCCTGATGATCAGATTGTCAACACATCAACATTTTTTTTTTGTTTAGTTTTGACCGAGCTTGTAAGCATTATCTGACTGCCATGGTTTAAACCTAGCCACACAGCTCATTCACTCACTCTCCCCCTCTTCCTCCCCAACTCCAGGAGAGATGGGGAGGAGAATCAAAAGAATGTAGCTCCCAAGGGCTGAGATAAGAACAATTTAATAACTAAGGTATAACACAAATCACTACTGCTACTACCAGTAATAATAATGATGAAGGAAATAACAAGGGAAGAGAATAAGACACCCCACCACCCGACGACCAATAACTCACCTCACCCCACCCTCCCAAGCACTGATCGATACCTCCTCCAGCCCCGCAGTGCCCTAGCCCTTCTGGGTAACTCTCAGTTACATCTTGGGCATGATGCGCAGTGGCATAGAATACCTCTTTGGCTAGTTTGGGTCAGGTGTCCTGTCTCTGCTTCCTCCCCCTTTCCCTCCTCCCTGGCAGATCATGAGACTCACAAAGTCCTTGGTCAGACTAAACATCAGTGTTATCAACGCTGTTCCCAGGCCGAAAGTCAAAAATACAGCGCTGCACCAGCTACTAAGAAGGAGAAAAATGACTGCTGCTGCTGAACCCAGGACACTGACATTAAGGTCTTCAGAGATGGTATGTCAGGTTGCATCAAAAGGACAAAAAAATGTTCAACATGCTGTCTTTGCAAGAATGAGTTCCAGCCTTTATAAATCTATTTCAATTAGGTTTTTTATTTCAAGGAACAAACAGATTTTGTTTCTGACATGTAGACATCTCAAGCATCAGTACATTTACAATTGCATTTACTGCAGCAAAGCTGGTGCCATCACAGTGAAATAAACTTCTAAATAGAAAAGGGTTATTAATCATCTGACAGGACAAGTATCCCATTCATTGCTTTAGTGTAAAATTAAACCAAGTTTGCTTCCAGTGATGTGATGTATAAATACAGTTCTCACAGTAAAGGACCCAATTGTTACAATAGTATAGGATGAAGCATAGAAAGTAAAACTCGCATTCATTTTTAGTGTAATTATACTTCATAACCCCTCCAGCCAAAAAAAAAAAAAAAAAGTGCTCATTTCAAGATTATTCTGCCATAAAACATCTAAATCCTCTAATAATGCATCTGCACCTCTTCTGCTGTAATTTTTGCTTACTTACTAAAATTTGCTCTTATTTATTATTTTGTTCTTACTTTGCATATCGCATACTGTAACCACTCTCATTTTCCCAATTTAAACTGCACAGAAGATCATTGCCTGACAAATTTTTAGCAATAGAAGTGCCTGACCCTCTGAAGAACATGATGCTGTTAAGTCTAAATGGCTTAAATAAATACCACTGTGTAAGCAAAACCTCCTGAAGAAGCAGCATAATGCTAGTCATTTTTGGAGACAAGGCATCTCTTGAACAGCCAAATATTCCCAGGACACTGCAGCATCCTTTTGGATAGGATGGTAATAGTTGACAGAGCACAGCAGTTTCAATACAGCAACAGAAGCAAATAGATTGACATGCAAATGCAAGACTCTGAGGAAATTATATGTATCACTTTGTTTATTGCAGCTACCTAAACACACCTGTAGTATGAATTGTAGTTCGTCATAAAAGATGTAAAATATCTGCACTTTCATGTTTTCAGCTATTTAAAAATAACAAAATTCCAGGTCGTTTACCTTTCAACAGAAAATAAATCTGAAGTTGTGGGTATTTTTTGTTAGCTCTTAGATAGAGTGGTTGTGCTAGAAACCATTATCTAGTACATTTTGCTTTCCAGATAAAACTTTAAAATGCTCACATTTCATTGCATGTTGGTTGATTGGATAATTTGAACATCAAAGGAACCTTTAATATAAGACGAAAAGTTGTCTTTTGCTTTATTAACTTTCGATCAATAAACAAGCAATTTGGAAATGTAATCAGGAAATGCTTCCAATTGGCTGACAATGTATCAAAGCCAGTGCTTGAAGGCAAGAGCAAGCTGTAACAAGCAGTTTATTACCAGTAGCTGTTACTGACATTAGTCAAAACCAAGAAAGATAAAATGGAATAAGAAATGTAATGCTGGAAGAGCCTTGGGCGCTGTGTTCTCTTCTTCCTTTTGAAAACTGCAAGCCTGTCTTTGATATGATAACAAATATAAACTGTTTAAAAACACCAAATGCAGAAAAACTGAGACTAGCCTGTCATGGAGTTAATCCATTCTAGAGTGACATACAAATAGTGTAACATCCAGCGGATATATGTTATGGAAATATTTTGAATTGGATTTACATGTAGTGAACAAATTGGAACTTTTGATTTTATGTGATATTGTAATGTGCATGTTCTCATATTAACTGAGTGTAATCCTATTTGAAGATAATGAGTTCTCAATAGGCTCTCCAGTCTGAAACTGCATCAGAACATTTTGATTTTGGCTGGAGAAGGTCCAAGCAGACTAAGAAAAAATTGCCTACCTCAGACTTGGGAGTAAGCCTCAGATCTGAGGGAAATTTACGTATTTTTTTGTCCCACACATCATCCATAAAACTAACAGAATAGTGAGATTTTCTCGTTTGTTTTGACAGTGAGCTATTTGTTTTGCTCTGTGTTGTCTGTAGCCCAGAGCAGAACACTGGGCTGGATTTCACCTCTGTTTTATTGAGCCTGTCACTGAAAGCATTTTGTAGCTATTTCACAATTATTTGTACATATTTTTAACTCAATTAACAATAAATAAAAAGGAAAGAAAGGAAAATATGTTTGACTGGGATTGATTTGAGATTTGAGTAATGAGCATAGACTAACAGATGTAATTTCCCTGTTCTACAATGAAAACAGCACAAAAGGATGCAGGAAAAGAACAAAGAAACTGTTTCGGCTGCTTTTTGAAAGTTCTGTGTGCTGGCACACTGGGCATGCTGAGCACATCACAAGGCATGCTGACACACAATTCACATATTTCATCAGCTCAAAGGGAAGTAATATTATGTTAGATGATTAGTTTTCTGGTTCTTCCAGTTAACTGTTTTACAGATTTCACAAAAGTAGCTACTCCATGTGGAAGTATAACCTCAGATGTACAAAACCCATTAACAGGTCTAAATTTCATCTCATTGGTACATTCTAGTAACTCCTTAAAACTCTCCTAGGCCTGAAAACCTGGACACTCATTACACTGATGGTGCATCAGCTGGCTCTGCTGCAAGTTGTTCCTCAGGCAGGAATTCTAGTGCTTGTAGGTCAGTGTGTCAGACCTTACTGCTTGCTTGTTTAGACTCCACATCCCCTGAGAACCTTGCCTTTGACTGTTAATAACTAGGTTATTAACTAAGTTTATGACTGTTGCTATCATGTTTTCCCTTGAATTCCACCATATTTGGCCCATGAACACCTTCAGTTGGAAACAGTTTTGAATCTTGACAGATGCCAAGTAGACCTACCTCATAACTAGACCTCTTCTCAGCTGTAGTGGTACAGAGAAATCAAAATACCATGTTTGGGGAAACGAACCAGTGTGGGTCCACAGATGCTAAGAATGTCATCTTGTACTGAGATCCCATTTACAGTTGCTTGGCATAACTTCCAGTATTGCTCTTGAAATATTTTTGAATCAGGACATCCAATACTAACAGACAACTACCCACTGAAACCAGGGAGTAAATGTCAAGCATGTGTACCCATCACTACACCAAAGTCTCAGAACTTGTCCTAAATCACATACATTGAAATAATCACACTAATAAGGTGACATGAAGAGATGGGGTTTAATGATTTCTCATTCACCAACCAAAACTAAAGAGAAGAGAGTTAACCTGACCTCATTTGCAGGCAATCTGCCCTAGCACAAGGTTTTGCCCACCAAAAACACTTCTGAAAAGTAGCAGACCTTCACATACACCTGAAAGTGTGAGGAAAACACTGCAACCACCCTGTTACATCATTCCAAAACAAACCAATCCAAACCAAACTAAACCAAACCAAACAAACAAACAAAAAAAAAAGCTACTCTTTGTAACTTCTGTTACAGGGATTACAAGAAGAATCTGTACTTGATAGAAGCAAGAAGAAAAATTATTTATAATATCTGTTTTTATCTAATTGCGCTCAGAAAGTCTTTGACTTCATTGCAGAGGGTCAGGCACCAAAGTATAAAAAACCCAAACCTGATCCAGGTTTAATATTAATGCTAATACATTTCATGTTCTATGGAGTAGGTGGAAATACTGAACATGTAAACAGCAGATTTAATTTTCCTGTGGAAAAAAAAGCTGCAAAAGTTTTGCTTCATTTGGGGCTAATTTAAATGTTTTGTTCAATCTGAAATGAATTGCTGGTTTTTTTTTGGATATTGTTTTCTTCTTTTCAGTGAAACTGAAGAAAAAATGAAGCTCAATTACTTTTGATTTTTTTTTTAAAGTGTAAATTTCAACCTTGGAATTTTATTTTTTTTTAGATCTTTGGAAATTCCTAGAAGTCTCTATCATTTGTTTCAGCAATGTTTTCTTCTTAAAAACAACTTACAAAAATTGTGTACAAATTATATCTAGAAATGGAAAAATTAAAATACACAACCAAGAATGTTGCCTAGAACCATCTCTTTTTCATTTTTTGATCAACATAATGTTTTAGAAACAAATGAAGATGATTCTAGGAGTATGGGAGACAATTTTTGCTCCATTGAGTAAGTTAACAAAAATAGTGAGCATGAATAAGATTGAAATAGAGACAGGAAGAAAGTTCTTTTTATGTGTCCTAGAAGATCATGTAATTTTATTCCTTCCTACTTTCTGCATGCTTAATAGCATATCTGGGAGTGAAAGAATTTGTTATGAACTATGAAATAGTTATGTTAACCTCTTCTGATAAAAAAAGGGGAGGGGGGGGGGGCTAGTTCAGGGTGAGTTGCACTATTCAAAATAGTGGATATGAAAATTACTCCCAGTGGACTCTGGCACTGGAATTCCATTCAGAATTCCCTTTTTTTTTAAAAAAAAAAAAAAAAAAAAAAAAAGCAAACAAACAAAAAAAAATTTAATAACTTTACATATCTGTAAAATGATCAAAAATATAAATGAGCTGTGCTTATTATTCTCAAAAAAATATGCTCAGTCATTCATCTGGACATAGATCCCCCAAATCCAGAACACTGTGAGAGATACATAAATGCTTCTTTGCTATTTTTTGTATGGGGTGTGTCAAATCTTTGCCATGCTGTAACAAAAGGTTTGAAAGAGACCTTTATGTGGCCATTTCTGCCATAGGATCTGTAACAGTAATCTAAAATGCAATCAAAGAGACAAAGCAAAACCTTGTCATAGAAAGAATCATAGAACCATCTAGTTTGGAAAAGACCCTAAGGTTATCGAGTCCAACTATTAATCTAGCACTGTTAAGTCAAGTCCACCATTAAACTATGTCCCTAAGCACCACATCTACATGTCTTTCAAATGCCTTCAGGGATGGTGACTCCCCTGAGCAGCCTTTTCCAGTGCTTGATAACCCTTCTGGTGAAGAAACTTTCCTAATATCCAATCTAAACCTGCCCTGATGCAACTTGAGGCCATTTTCTCTTGTCATCATCATATTAGCAAGATAATGGAACCACCCTAAGAGAAACCAGTTGCACTTAAATGCTGTGAAATAATTGCATTTGGGACACAGTGACATCTGCAGTGATCAGCATAAAGTCAAAACAGTATACTTTTAGACTCTAGTACACATATATTTCTCCTAGAGAGCAATCAGTAGCAGCTCAGTTTTTTATGCACAGGAAAATAAAACGTGAAAGGAGATGTTATAGTCTTTATAAATAGCTGACAGAAATGACCACTGAAAAAAGTTATCAGACCATGTTACATGAAAATCTAAGCATAATCCAGTAGTTAATAAATTTCAGCTGGAATTTACAGAATGGAGCAAAACCACCATGGTGGATAAGTGCTGAAGCACCACAGCAGCAGTGCAGGCAAGAAGTCTAATGCATTGTAAGGTGCTACATTATATATTTATATAGAATCTTCAGAAGAGCTTAAGAGCAGATGTGGATATTTCTATATCTAAGTGAGAAAGGTACCTAGGTTTTCACTACATTCAGTGCTGATCTGGGTTTTGACTCAATTGATTCTAATACCATTCCGGGTACCCTGCAATTTGGCCTTTAGCTGCCAAAGATGCAGGCTTCCTGTGGGTCTTGTGTCATATCTTGCAGTACTATGTGTAGGTTTTGGGTACTCTGGGACATCTCTGGTAGCACTGGACACCTACATAAATCAAGACCCTAACTCATCCCAAAGTAGGTATTTAGGATTTTATTTTGATGTCTAAACACAGGCATAAAGTATTTTTTTTTTTCATAAGGCTTAGACTATCCTTTTTGTCTTCCAGCCCCTCCAGAAGGATATTTCCTTTTGGAATTCTTAAGTCACACCTACAAGATTTTGTCATAATGTCATTATTATCTCAGGGCATCTCAAATGCAAACAGGTGCTTAAGCTTAGGCAGTACAACATTTGTAGTCTAATTAGCTGAACTTCTTTCCAGACTGTATTGGCTGCAGTGGCAGTTCAGTTAGATAATTCTCATGTAGACTTCTACAGGAACTTAAATATTGAATCATATCCCATTCATACCACAGTTCTGTCAATAGCTAAAGAACAGATGACACGATTGTAGGTCTGTCTTTGGACCTTCTACAGTGGTGTAAGCATTCATTTTTAAACTTTTGAACCTAATGATAATCACAAATATTTCAGAATACATCTACATATTCTTTGAAAATATGTTCAAGTTCACTTCTGCCTGCTCTCTGGTTCAACTAACAGTGGTGAAGTTGTATCTGCACAAAGACAAGACTATCCACAGCGTTACTGCTTTGGGCTGAACATGAAGCTAAATTCAGCTTTCACATTTCATCTGGTACGTGCTTAGCCAGTTAAGTAAATGAGCAAAAAGTAAATTTTGGTCTTCCTGAAAAATACAAAGTGGCTATGCTCTTGCAAATATCTGTACTGAAAGTGTCGAATTATCAAGTACCTAGACTTCAAACACATCAAGTATACTTTTCCTCTTTACAGGAGGACATTTTTTAGTGACTTGATCACAATACATCTTTTAGACAGAAAATCTAGTGGCAGATGTTGCACTGAAGCAATGCAAACATTCTACAGTTACTCAAAGGCTGGCTTAAACAACAGCTGCAAGAGCAACCTTCATGGGTACATATCAGTTCACCCTTCAGATATGTAACTTATGGATAAAATATGAACTAGGATGAGCTACAGACAGCTGATTTAGAGCTATGCTATTTGCTTGTCAAAGAAAGGAGACTGATGTTTAAATTTAGTAGACTATAGTTTTTTCACAGTTTATGTATACAACTAGTAAAAAAAAAAGAAAAACTTGAAAAATTATTGAAAAATTATTACTGCTGAGTGATACAAGTTTGTGGTGCAAAAGCAATTCCTCTAATTGCAATACACATGACCAGCCTTCTGTAATCACAGAAGAAACTATAAGGTGATATTAACATGATTTGGGATGATGCAGTGCTATCCTATAACATTTTACAAGCATTGCATACTTGGCCTGTTGATTTTGGTACGTAATTTTGGTACAAATGAATTCCCATCTCATGACTGCATTTTGTCTGATAGAAACATAGGAACAACTA